>NC_141150.1:124256852-124596852 GCF_053477565.2 Lygodium microphyllum
TCATTTTTCGATGAAGATCCTTGTAAACTTAGGGTGCAAGTTTACATTCCCCCCCACCACATTACATTCCATCCTCGAAATGGTAGTTAAAAGAAGTGGTAGTGCTGGTGGTGATTGTGGCCAACTCTGGGAAATCTCTTCTTATCTTTGTTATTAGTCATGATAAATGTCATAATAATTATCGTATTTGATAGGAGAATAGGTAAAAAAGATGACAAAATTGTGAAAAAGAAGTCCCTTATGTGTCCCATTCAAGTTCTCCCAAACAGATGAGGCGTGGCAAGTTAGTGGCGATTTCACACGATGTGAATGGGAACACAGGCAATGGTGAGGATGTCAGAAAGTAGGAGGATCATTTTTTACAAAGTGCGCATATTTCTTGATGGATCTTGATAGCTATGGCCCTGTATTGGCCATCTCAAGCTCTAGTCACTCTAGCATCTATTGTGCCGGTGATGCGATTGAACTCATCTTGTAAGTTTTCAATGCGAAATTTATCAGCTTGCAACCTATGCGTAATTTGCTCTAGCCTTAGAAATTCATGTGAGAATGTAGTGTTTGCTTCATAGCAACTGTACTTTTCATTACTGACATGTTGTTGTAGGAGCACTTCAAGCACACTAATGTGGAACTTGTTGAACCATGCATCCAGGCGAGGGTTTGCCATAATGGTTATAAGGCTATTTGCAGAAATTTTGACAAGATTTCCGAAGCACCAGCTTTTTAAACTTTTTGGACCTATTTTGGGTTAGTATTGAGTGTCTAGGTCTCTTCTGGGAGTGTGGTGCATGTACACACATAATATAACATAGTGGAAAGAATTGGTTTCATACCTAAGGTGTGTATAATCTTTGAAACACCATATGAGTGTGTGGTCTATTGCATGCACAGCCAAAACCAAATCTCACACAATCCTGTATATGATGTTTTTATCTCAAACTGGTGATGACTTGATATACCCCCCTAATCTATATGCGGAGAGGAACCTATGGCTGAAGTATGAAGGGAAATGGAGTTTTTTATGAGTGGCTATGACCTCTCATAGTTCTTGCACACACACACAACACATATGATGCACATGGTCACTCAAAACATGCATAGAGCACATCAACGCATAGTTAACACATAGGAGTACACACATGTAAAAGCAATAAACATAATTCTTACTCATTTGCATGCAAAAATTGATGGAAAATCACACGACTCTCTTTGATGAGAGCTCCTTTAGTTGTTGCATTTAAAAAATTCTCCTCAACAAAGTGAACTAGGCGGCCTCTATGCCCAGCCCATGACCAAAAATTTACAAGTATAAAAACCCACTTCCTAGGCTCACCAGGTTCAATAATCTACAAATTGGAAAGAAAATCGGTTGTCCCAGTATAGTTACAAAGATGGTTTTATACAAAAGATGGTTGGCCCTGCTGATCCCCAAAAATAATTTGGTCGCCCCAAAACTTGGCGGAACACAAGTATATTGTTCCACGACCAGGATGCATTCAATTGTAGGAGTCTGACACAAGGTTGTAGTAATCAACACAGATCAACACAATCAATTGCACACCAAACTTGAAGTACGGCTAAATGCCTTAGGTATCCATCAAGATGGCTATTTGATGTCTTGGCAACTCGTCTATCAAGCTCCTTCTCTGGTGGTTGATCAATGGAATCAAAAAAAGCACTAGAATTAGGGTAAACCATGATGGCTACACTAGTATTAGAAGGCGTATCTAGGTCCATGATCTCTATAAACTCATGCATAATAATATCTTTGACCTCTAATGTTGTTGTCCCCACCTCCTTCAGAGTTTTGATTGGCTCTGCATGCAGAATAATATCTTTGACCTCTGATGTTGTTGTCCCCACCTCCTTCAGAAATTTGATTGGCTCTGCATCTTTCTCTTCATGTTGACGCTTCCTCTTATCATTTTTCCTTTTTCAAGAGATATTGATTTACTGTCATTGATGTAGTGATGAAAGTGGTGGCACTCACTAGCTCCTCATAGAGGTGTTTTCTAACCATTCTACCTTCATCATCATCATCTCACCCTCGGCCATGTGTGATACAACACTCAAGGCCAAAGGATTCACTAGATAAGATATACCCTCTGTTGTCTTCACACAAAGGCATGAAGACCTATCCATGCCGCATGTGTCTGATTTCGTATTTTGAACAGCTCCACAATTCTTGAAGGGAGAGTCATGGCAATCCTTAAAGAACAAATGAACCTACTCTAGAATGCCTCTAGATGGTGAGCAGAAATCCAAATCCCATTGTTTTTTAGGCTCTATAGTGCCATCCACCAAAGGTGGTTTGGTTCTTTTGTTGTTGTGACATCTCACCTACAAAGGTGTCCACAAAGTAAATTTTTTTACAAAGTGTTTCCAACAATCTTAAGGACCATATATAATAGCCCCACACCCCTATGGCCAAATCCATAAGAGTTATTAGTGGTCACTCAAACAAGTAAGAGGCATCTTCTCTCCTTTGATGAATATCCGTATAGGGATTTTATTTTCAAGAATATCAACTTGTTTTATTGAAAGAAACCCCATATCCCTATGGTCAAAGAGCCGTGGGACTTAATCATAACCTAATAGCCATCCGACCCTTTGGCCATATGAGTTTTTAGCTGCCTTGAAAATACATCTCTATTTTATTCCTATGGTCAACGGTCCATAAAACTCAACAAGCAAGGTTTCTTAATGTTTAAGGGCCCTTACAAACATAGCCATATGGCTCATTAAGAAATATTTCTTAAATATGGAGAGGTTTCTTTTCTATTCCTGCTTTGTGGTATCCACTCAGTCATAGTCCTATGGCCAAAAAGCCATAGGACTCAAAGAGAGAGATTTCTATGAGGTCTCCTTTCTAGGCAATAACCACCCAATCTCATTATTAGGTCTCGAATGGTAATCCACTGGGCATTACGGCTCAAGAATGAAGAGTTATTACTGATGTAGAGGTATCCTTGGAGGCATAAGACCACTCAGTTAGAGATATTTTTATATTCACTCATCCATATCCCTATGGACAAAGGGCCACAAGACTCAATAATGAAGACCTCTTATTACTATAAGGGTATCCATTATAGGACTAAGAAAAATCAGTCATAGGTCTTGGTATAGAGCTTGAGTGGTCATAGTAGTTTTTTGGTGGCCACTCAATCATAGCCCTCATTTCTAGCTCCTATTGCAAAAGAGTACTAGAATTTTCTAGCCCTATGACCAGAGGGCTATAGGACTCAATCTTAGTCATTCGATGAGATAGACTTCTCTAGCCTCATGTCTTAAAGGGTCATAAGACTCAATTTTAGTCATTTAGCAATATAGTCTCTATTCCTATGGTCATAGGGACATAGGACTCAATCATAGCCATTTAGCCAAGAGTGACAACTCCCTTTGTCTAGAGGACTCAATCTCAACCATTTAGCCATCACACTCATTCAAAGCCCTATGTGACTCATACACACCTGTTTCTCTGCATCACTCATTCATAATCCTATGGTGGGTCTCTTTTCTAGGCCTATGTGTGGCTACATAGGTCTCTTTCTATTTGCCAGAGGCCTCTTTACTAGGCCTGTGTGACCGGCTTGCCATAAGAGTAATAGGGTGCTCCCTCTCTTTTGAATCACTATCTCTTTCTCCTTTTTGTTTCATTTTGCCCCCCCCCCTTTCTCTTCTTGAGTCCTTAAATTTTCTAGCCCTATGCCAAAGGGCCATAGAGGTCTCTTTTCTAGCCCTATGCCAAAGGGCCATAGGGGTCTCTTTTCTAGGTCTATGTGATTGGGTTTTACTGCCAAAAAGTCTTTGAGTTTTTGCACCCTATGGCCAAGGGGCCATTGGACTCAATCATAGCCCTTTAGCCACTAGGACTCAGTCATACCAATTTATTAACATCATTCACTCAGAGCCCTATGGCTCTTTGGCCCCACAGGGGTCTCCTTTCTAGGCCTATGTCCGGCTACATAGGTCTCTTTTCTAGGTCGCAAGGCCTCTTTACTAGGCCTGTGACATTAGGGGAAGGTTGAGGTCCATAGGGGCCCTTTAAGCTGCCATATTAAAATTTTAAGCACTTTGGCTTAACTTGTTAATGTTCTTTAACTTTGGATGCTCTTCTTTTCTTCAAACGACTAGAATTTCAAATTTTAAAATTTCCCACCAAAACCAATTTAGAATCGGCGGACGAGAAAAAGTATATCATGTAACATATCTATGGAAAGATTTCAATGCGTAGATTCCAGATCTGTAATCTTCGCATATGTTGATCCGAAAATCAAAAAATTTCCCTCCCACTTTTCTAGAGAGAAAAAGTACACAAGGAATCTTTGAAAGAATCTTTTAGACTTTCTTAAAAACCCAACATTCTTCTCCACATGGCAAACACCCATTTGCCTTTCTCTTAATCATGTTGATTAGCCCATGGCATCTTAAAGGGCCCCTATGGACCCATCCTTCCCCTAATGCCAAGAAGCCACAAAAGTCATAGGGTATTCTCTCCCTCTCTCTCTCTCTCTGACTATCTTTTTTGAATCTCTCTCTCTTTTGTATTCTCTCTCTCTCTCTCTCTCTCTCTCTCCCCCTCTCCCCCCTCTCTCTCTCTCTCTCTCTCTCTCTCTCTCTCTCTCCCTCTCCCTCTCTATCTTTTTATGTTTCTCTCTCTCTCTTTCTCTCACTCTTTTTGTTTCATTATCGTCCTCTACTCTTCTTGTGTCTTATAATTTTCTAGCCCTATGGCAAAAGGGTCATAGGCTATCCTCTCTCTCTCTCTCTCTCTCTATATATATATATATATATATATATATATATATATATAGCTTTTTTGTATATCTGTCTCTATCTCTCTCTTGTGTTTCATTCTCTCCCCTCTCTCTCACTCTCTTCTCTCTTTATCTTCTCGAGTCTTACAATTTTCTAGTCCTATTGCCAAAGGGTCATAGGGTATTCTCTCTCTCTTGTTTCATTCTCTCTCTCTCTCTTCTTGAGTCTTACAATTTTCTAGCCCTATGGCCAAGGGGTCATATGGTATTCTCTTTCTATCTGTCTCTATGTCTCTCGCTCTCTCTCCCCTTGTCTCTCTTTCTCTAAACCTAGGGTGCGGGTCCACATTCCCCCTACCACACTACATTCCGTCCTTAGAATGGTGGTTGAAAGAAGAGGTAGTGCCGGTAGTGATTGTGGCCAGCTTTGGGGAACCTCTTCTTATCTTTCTTATTAGTCACGATAAATGTCATAATAATTTTCGTAGTTGATAGGTCAAAAAAGATGACAAAATTGTGAAAAAGAAAGCCCTTATGTGTCCCATTCAAGTTCTCCCAAACAGATGAGGCATGGCAAGTTGGTGGTGATTTCACATTTTATGTGAATGGGAACACAGGCAATGGTGAGGATCACAGAAAGTAGGGAGATCCTTTTTCACAAAGTGCGCATATTTACTGATGGATCTTGATAGCTATGGCCCTGTATTGGCCATCTCGAGCTCTAGTCATTCTAGCATTTGATGTGCTGGTGATGGAGTTGAACTCATCTTGTAAGTTTTCAATGCAAAAATGATTAGCCCGCAACATATGTGTAATTTTCTCTAGCCTTAGAAATTCATGTGATAATGTAGTGTTGGCTTCATAGCAGTTGTACTTTTCATTACTGACATGTTGCTATAGGAGCACTGTAAGGACACTAATGTGGAACTTGTTGAACCATGCATCCATAGCCGAGGGTTTGCCATAATGGTTCTAAGGGTTTGCACCAGCTGTTTACACTTTTTAGACCTATTTTGGGTTAGTATTGAGTGTCTAGGTCTCTTGTGGGAGTGTGATGCATGTACACACATAATAAAACATAGTGGAAAGATTTGGTTTCATACCTAAGGTGTGTATACGCTTTGAAACACAATATGAGTATGTGGTGTGCTTCGTGCACATCTAAAACCAAATCTAACACAATCGTGTATATGATGCTTTTGTCTCAAAATGGTGATGACTTGATATACCCCCCTAATCTATATGCTGAGAGGATCGTATGGTTGAAGTATCAAGGGAAATGGAGTTTTATATGAGTGGCTATGACCTTTCATAGTTCTTGCACACACACGACACATATGATGCACATGATCACTCAAAACATGCATAGAGCACATCAACGCATAGGAGTACACACATGTAAAAGCAATAAACCTAATTCTTACTCATTTGCATGCAGGAATTGATGAAAATCACATGACTCTCTTTGATGAGAGCTCCTTTAGTTCTTGCATTCAAAAAAGTTTCCTCCACAAAGCAAACTAGGTGGCCTATATGCCCACATCCCATGACCAAAAATCTACATATATAAAAACCAACTTCCTAGGCTCACCAGGCTCAATAATCTACAAATTGGAAACCAAATTGGTCCTAATATAGTTACAAAGATGGTTGGTCCTGCTAATCCCGAAAAATAATTTGGTCACCCCAAAACTTATCGGAACACAAGTATATTGTTCCACGACCATGATGCATTCAATTGTAGGAGTCTTGTCGTAATCAACACAATGAATTGCACACCAAACTTGAAGTACTACTCAATGCCTAGGTATCCATCAAGACGGCTCTTTGATGTCCTAGTAACCTATCTATCAAGCTCCTTCTTTGGTGGTTGATCAATGGAAGCAAGTATTAGAAGCAGGGTCAATGATGATGGCTACACTAGTGCTAGACGGTATATCTAGGTCCATGATCTCTATAATCCCTCTCTGTCTCTCTCTCTATCTTTTTATGTTTCTCTCTCTCTCTCTTTCTCTCACTCTTTTTGTTTCATTATCTTCCTCTATCTCTCACTCTTCTTTTGTCTTATAATTTTCTAGCCCTGTGGCCAAAGGGTCATAGGGTACTCTCTCTCTCTCTCTCTCTCTCTCTCTCTCTCTCTCTCTCTATCTTTCTATCTAGCTTTTTTTGTATCTCTTTCTCTATCTCTCTATTCTTTTGTTTACATTCTCTCCCCTCTCTCTCTCTCTTCTCTCTTTATCTTCTTGAGTCTTACAATTTTCTATTCCTATTGCCAAAGGGTCATAGGGTTCTCTCTCTCTCTCTCTCTCTGTCTCTCTCTCTCTCTCTCTCTCTCTCTCTCTCTCTCTCTCTCTCTCTCTCTCTCTTCTTGAGTCTTAGAATTTTCTAGCCCTATGGCCAAGGGGTCATATGGTATTCTCTTCCTATCTATCTCTATGTTTCTGCCTCTCTCTCCCCTTGTCTCTCTTTCTCTAAACCTAGGGTGCGGGTTCACACTACATTCTGTCCTCAAAATGGCGATTGAAAGAAGAGGTAGTGCTCATGGTGATTGTGGTCAGCTCTAGGGAACCTCTTCTTATCTTTCTTATTCGTCATGGTAAATGTCCTAATAATTATCGTAGTTGATAGGAGAATAGGTAAAAAAGGATGACAAAATTGTGGAAAAGAAGGTCCCATTAGGAAAAGTTTGGACCTCAAAAGGGCCCTTTAGATTAAGGGGTGATTATGAATGGGCCAATAGGAAGAGGATGGTGGTAACAATTGGGGCCCTCCACAGAGTAGGGGGAAGTCTACTTTTCTAGCCTCATTATGTCTTTGTCCCTAGAGAGAAGGAAGGGGGGTAGGGGGTGGGGTTAGGTGGGGTGGGGGGTAGGGGGAGTGGGGGGTTATTAAATGCATGCACTTTTAGCCCCACCAAAAAATCTTGTGCATAAAAAAACCCTAGTTTTTTTAAAAAATGAAACTTTTTCAAAACTTCACTTTTTCCCTCTAAAACTCCCTCCCAACCTATACTATGGTCAAAAAAGTATTTCCTATCTCTAGTATCCCTCTCCCAAGCTCCCTTTGATTGCAAGTAAACTTTTTGTTAGTCCACATCCTCTCCTTCCCATTTTCTCTCTAAACCTCTCAAGCTCTCCATTGCTAAGAATCATCATCTCCTCTGCACCCTAAGGCCTCCATTGCTTCTCCACACTCAAGCTCTCCAAGTTTCCAAGTGCACCATCCCTCCCAAGCTCTCTGTTGCTTCTCCACTCTTAAGCTCTCTCAAGCTCTCCTAGCTTACAAGTGCACCATCCCTCCCAAGCTCTCCGTTGCTTCTCCACTCTCAATCTCTCCATTAGTGCACCTAATCTGAGGCTCCCATGGTCTCCATTGATGCATACGTCTCAACCTCTCCTTTGGTGCACCTCACCAAAGCTCTCCATCAAAACTCTCTCCATCAGCTCTCTCTCAAGCTATCCATTGCTGCCACAACCTACACTTCACCAAACCTCTTAGAAGCTCACATTAGCTTTCTCAAGCCATACTAGCTACCTTGCACTGAGCTTCTTGTACTTCCCTAGGGATAGTGAACTTCTTTTGGGTCGTACTCGAAGGAAAACTTTATTGCCCTCTGCAAATTGTCTATTCGATCTCTTTGCATCAGCGTACTACTTCAACGAAGTCTATTATCTACCTCGAAGGGGAAACGCGGTCTCTTAAAGCCTCTAACTGTTAATCGAGATCTGTGACCTCAAGATTACAGTAAATAAACCTTGCACTTGGTTCATAGAGTTAACGCCTTTTTCCCCATCAAGTGTGAGGCGCCGCCGTTAACCTTTCCCCTAAAACAAGTTTTATTTGGGTTCTCATCCTTACCGTCTTCTACAGACCTAGAATTAATGGAAAGCTATCCGACTTATCGGATCCACCCGGCCATGAATCGGAGTCGTCGGAACTACCAATTCCCCACTTTCCTTGAAGGGTCCAATGTTTCCTAATTACTACCACACTGTTTTACATATACAAACAAGTTCCTTTACTTTATTTACGATACTTTGTTCGTTAAAATAGCCTTTCAAATGTTTCAAACAAGATAAGACATTGTTTACTGAAAACAATCCCTACTTTGATTTAAATTCATTGTTCAATTACAATCATTCACTTTTATTTAAGGACGCTGCCTCCATCGGCGTTTCTGTGTCCCAGCATGGCCTGTCGAGGTGTCCGAGTTCATCCACAGCACAACCCTTTCCCGGGCTTCCAGTGCCTTTCCATTGCGCGGCTTTCCGAGCTCCTGCGCTTCCAATCAACTTGGTCTCAGGTGCTATGCTAATACATCGGAAGATCTAAAATCGGGCGATACCAATGAGGGTAGCTAACATCTCGTCCTAAGCGACTAAGGGATTTTTAATTGACTCATAGCCCCCACTAAGTCCCTTTGCCCCTCGGAGATGCTCCTCGCTTGGCGCGCTTATTGGCACCACTCGTCTCTTGTCCAAGAAAAATGAGCAGCTCATCCCATCTCAAGCTACGATGCGCTAGCCTTCTAGAGTGGAGAAATGTCCCAATGGGGTGGAGGATACGCCCATAGGACTTATTCACACGACCGAAGCCATCAATTCCGCCCAACTGGCGAGAATTCAATTTTACCCATTAGAACTTTCCTTATTTAAAAATTTTGCTTTTTTTGCCAAACAAATTTGGGAAATTCAAACACTTCCATTTGGGAAGATCAAACATTCTTTTGAACTTAAAATACTTTAAAACACATGCGCGAGTTTCGTGGGACGATTGTCTGCATTTACGATCAAGGTTTATCTTAATTAGTCCCTAGGCTAAGACTAAGGTCACGTATGCAATGCCTTTAAATTATGACATTAATTTAATTCAAGAACTTCGTAATTGAAAGCTTTTCCACTCACCTCGTGTACATTCGTAGTAGCGATGACATTGTGTGTAGTGGTTGCTTCCAATGCTTCGTGTTCGCGGCTAGTCCCGGCTTCATTGTGTACAGACTCGCGAGCGCGTTTTGGGGCCATTTTTCACTCACACACAATAATAAGCTCACGAGGAAAATTTAAAAAAACTGACACAATTTTCGCATATAGATTGAGGTTAGCGTAGAGTGCGAATATGAATTTCCGTTACAATTATCTTATTATTTTTGAAATTTAATCTAATTTTCAATTTTTGAAATAAAACTAGAATTTCCTAATTTTCTAGGTATTTTAATACAGATTTTATTAATTTTTGCATCTTCTTTAATTAAAAAGTCATTTTTAACTCAAAATTTTGATTAAAAATTCCTAAAATTAGCAAAAAAATATAGGAAAAAAACTCTAAATTCTGAAAAATCAAAATTCTACAAAAATTCCCAGAATCTTAAATTTCTATTATTTTCTTAATTTTATTTAATTAAATTAGCTCAAATTTTAACTCTAATTAAGTGATTTTCTATGCTTAATTAATTCAAAATTAGATTTTAATAAATTTTTCTCAATCCTTACATTAATCTTCAAACACAGTACGCATATCTTTTTTAAATTTTAAGATTCTCTAATTTCCCCTAATTTCTTTCCATAATTAGAAAAAGAAATTAATTTTTAATAATGAGATATTAATAGATTTTTGAGAGTTTCTTTATTGCATCATACTTATATGCTATCTTATTCCGCAAGAAAAATATCAATTCTTGCTAATTGTGCATAATTTTGCTAATCATGATTATCGCTTGCTAATTACAATTTGGCAAATTAAGTATAATTAGACACACACACACCCATAGAATACTTTTATATATTACATTGAGTGCATAAATACTCATGCATGCTTTAATTAAAGGAATTGACTACATACTGTAAGAAGCTGGGAATAACAAATTAGTGTTAATAATATTGATATTATGCCATTTCACATTGACATTGGTATAAAAGGAGAGAAGATGTAAATTTTCACATCTTTTTGACACATTAATACAATTACAATCTTTCTCTCCCTTTTTGCTCACAACTTCTATGGCTTCCCCTTCTTTCCTGACTTTCTCTCTCTAAATCTAGTCTTTCTCTCTCCTCGTCACTATTCTTCTCTCTCTTCATGCAGTCTTTCTCTCTCTTTTGCAGTCTTTTCTCTCCTCTTTCTCTCTTCCTAGTTCTCTCTCTGACAAGTGGTATCAGAGCTCGAGTCTTTGATCCATTCTTTTCTTCCATTTTTAGTCCCATTTTCCTATTTCAAAATCAATTTCAGACAAATATGGTACAAGACAGTGACTAGTGGAGTGCTGCAGGACATCTACAGTTAGTAAGAGACTACATCTGGAGATACCCAAGCTCAGATATGGTAGATAATGGCTTAAATGGTTGGACGTCATCAAATTTCATGCAAAAATGGAGATAACTAGGGTAAAGGATGGTTAACCGGGCTTAGTTAGAGACTAAACTACAGTTACTTTTCAAAAGAGGTCTTCCTTTCCTCTTTCTTCAAGCTCTGCCCAAGCTTCCATGGAGTTTTCTGGCTGAGATCTCTTCTTTACTTACTGATCCTTGCTCTCCATCAACAATGGCCTGCATAATGGTCCTCTAGACATCAAATGCAACAGGTGGAGCACCATTTTATGGTCTATAGGAACTGCCACGTGGACTGGACAGCAGCCCGAAATTTGCGCTAATTTTTCCAGCCATGTTCTTAATCTCTCCTCAATCAATCTTCAACTATGGTGCTTCTAAATGATCCTTGGCAGTGATTTCTTCAACTTCCTGGTGTGTTTACTCCAAAATAGGTCTATATTCCACATCCTTTCACTCTCTTGAAACCCTAAATGAATAGTCCATGGGTAGCCATGAAAGCTTCAGCCCAAGCTTTCATTTCTTAACAATTTCTTGAAGATTCTTCATCCTTTTAGCCAGTGGAATCATCTCAGCAAGGATTCTTCAACAAATTGCAAGGATTAAGCACGAAATGGTTAAAGATTGAAGATCAAGAGCTTCTATGGAGCAAAAATTTGGGGGAAACGGGTTTAATGCTTCAATTTCAAGCATTTGAGGCTCTAAGATTGTTCTTAAGCACCGGATAAACAAGCCTTGTGGATTATTTTACCAACATTGGACAACCGGGGGCTCTATCAAGCATATGAGATTGATCAAGTCATCTTCAGCCATGTCAAAGGTACTCTTCTTCAATTCTTAATCTCTCTCATTAATCCAATTGCTGAGCTTAATCCATTTGATTGAGAGATTAAAGAATTGAACATTATTCATCAAATTCTCAGCCAACCTTTGCTTGAATCCATCTATTCATGAATGCAATGCTTGCTTTATGCATATTAGTTCCAATCAATGAATTAGAGGCTTCAATTTGAAATTTTAGCATAATACTTGAATCCTATTGACTGATGAATTTGTTTACTCTAATCTGATTGATTGGCTGAATTTCTTTTGTCCAAGTTGAAATATTGTAAAAGAGTAAGTACTAGCAATCAGTGAGCCACTGAATTGCATCGGTAAGACCCTTCTCCTATCCCAATTTTTCAAAATCTCATTCAATTGCATCTCATAAAAGACTGAATGAATATTTCAAAAATGTATATCATGCTGATTGCTTAGAACACTAGCCTCTGCCATGTTGATATTCCCACCGAGGAAAAAGGTGGATGCCGGGGGAGATAGTGGAACAAAAGAGAGGTGACCCTCCCTCACTATCAAAGATCCTGAAGGGATGCAACCAACCGACCTGGGGGGAACTTTGCCCACCTCCCGGTGATTCAGAGCCCGTGTAGAGAGCCTGTCATGCCATTTTATCCCTCACACAGGTACAACGAATGGAGGATTGAAAATTGAAGACTTTCCAAGGACTCAAGTACCTACAGGACCAAAACAGGGTAAAACATGGAATTTACAGGTCACTTACAAGGTATTTACAGGTGGTTACAGGTACACCATTTATTACTAAAGCACAAGTGCAGGTACTACAGGGTACCCATAGGTCCTATATACCCTTTTGCAGGGTTTGGTAGCCATTTGGGGTTACTATCTTGCATTATAGGGTCAAAACAGGGCACTTACAAGTCTAGACAGGGTGCAGGACTGGACAGTTCAGACTCTTAAATCTAGCTACAGATTTTTCTATCCTAAACCTGTTATAGCGTGCTATAGCTCATCTCGAAGAGGGCATTCTTAGCTTCGATTTGCACAAAAAATTTCTGAAATCGGAGTTTCCTAGCCAAAGTTATAGCCGTTTTTCTGACAAGGGATACTGCAGGACTGTACTAATATGGCAGGACATAAAGGCAAAAATAAGGTCCAGGAGGATTATGCTCAGCAAATCAGGGATTCCATGATGGATAGCACACTTCAAGAGAATCCTGAAGAGCTTCAACAACAAGGAGAAGTCAGTATACTCAATAATACTTTGTGTGCCCATGAACAAAGACATAGGGAACGACATGAAGCCATCTTGTCAAGAATGGAGCAAATGGTTTTATCTACTGATCACACCAAGGCTTCTATTGATAAGTTAGTGGAATCCAATGAACAACTCATGGTACAAATCTCTAAATTCATGTAGTTGCAAATGGCATCAAGAGAAGTTAATGAGAAGGCTTGTTCAAACAATGGCCCTTCAGCCCCACTTCAGCCATTTAGCCAAAATGGTCATGGAAATGGGATTATTGGAAGAAAAGGCATTCCAAATAGTCAGTATGAAGTAGAAGAAGCTTCACAAAGGCATGGCGACTATTTGGGCAGTTTGAATGGGGCCAATACTCAAGCTTTTGGACTGCATACTCAAAATTCCAGAGGTACTCTACCAACAGGAAGATTACATAGTAATTCTCAGCCACCTGTTGGAAGATTTCAGTCTCAATTTGGAGGCTCTGTACTTGGTAATCCTGATCAGCCAATTTTGGGAAAACAACCCTTTCATGAAAGGGAGTTTAAGGATAAAATTGTTTTAGCCAAATTTAATGGCCAGTCATCTTCACCATCAGACTTAGAGGAATGGACCTCTAAGATGGAGTCCTACTTTGATATATACCCTAAAACTGATGATATGAAGATTCACTTTGCTTCCTTGCATCTAGAAGGATTTGCCCCTACTTGGTGGAGGTATATCAAGAAAGAGAATATACTTGTAGAGAATTGGGAAGCTTTCAAGGCACTTATGGCTGAAGTCTTTGTTTCGCCTCTTGAGAAAGAGAAGTTAGCACGGAGATGATATGGTTTGGAACAAAGGGGCCTAAGTGTAAGAGAGTATACAAACCAATTCCTCAACTTGACCATGTATATGGAAAGCATCAGTGATGAGGATAAGCTTCACAAGTTTATGTATGGTTTGGAGCCATCTTTGTCAGCTGATGTTATGGTGCAAAATCCTACTTCCACTACAAGGGAATGGGGCAATAGCGACGTCGATTAGCGACGGCGGATATCGGCGTCGCTATAGGCGTCGCAATTGGCATCGCTATATGCGTCGCTATTTGCGTCGCAAATAGCGACGCATATAGCGACGCCAATTGCGACGTCGCAATTGGCATCGCTATATGCGTCGCTATTTGCGTCGACGTCGCAATTGGCGTCGCTATATGCGTCGCTATTTGCGTCGCAAATAGCGACGCATATAGCGACGCCAATTGCGACGTCGCAGGGAAAAAAAGCGCGGCCGAAACCAGAGCGCCGTTTTCATTTTGTTTTCTTCGCCTTTTGAGAGCGAGAGCGAGGGAGAGAGCGAGGGAGAGAGCCAAGGCTTTGTGAGAGAAGAGGAGGAAGAGACTTGCCACCGCCGCCGCCGCCGCCACCGCCACCGTCGTTGTTCGTGAAGGAGAGGAGGAGCCCTCGTTGCAAAGAGAAGCCGCCCACGCTCGCCATATCTCATTGGTGAGTCTCCCTCTCTCTTTCTTTTACTTGTTGAAGGTTTAAATCGTTCTCTTTTGTTTGTTTAGGAGAGGAAATGAAAGAGAAGGAGAGGGAGAGGGAGAGAGAGGGAGAGAAAGAGAAAGAGAGGGAGAGTGCATTCTCTCTCTCTCTCCCTTTTGCTTGTTTAATGTTTAAATTACTTTCTTCTTTGCTTGTTTAGGAGAGGAAACGAGAGAGTAAGAGAGAAAGAGAGGGAGAGGGAGAGGGAGAGGGAGAGGGAGAGGGAGAGGGAAAGAAAGAGAAAGAGAAATAGAGGGAGAGGGAGAGGGAGGGGGAGGAAATAGGAGAGGGAGAGAAAGAGAAAGAGAGGGAGAAGGAGGGAGAGTGCATTCTCTCTCTCCCTCCCTCTCCCTTTTGCTTGTTTAATGTTTGAATCACTTTATTTTTTGCTTGTTTAGGAGAGGAAATGAGAGAGAAAGAGAGTGAGAGGGAGAGGAAGGGGAAGGAAATGAGAGAGGGATAGAAAGAGAAAGAGAGGGAGAGTGCATTGTATCTCTCCCTCTCCCTTTTGCTTGGAGGATGTTTAAATCACTTTATTTTTTGCTTGTTTAGGAAATGAGAGAGAAAGAGAGATAGAGAGGGAGAGGGAGAAAAAGAGAAAGAGAGGGAGAGGGAGAGGAAGAGGGAGAGGGAGGGGGAGGGGAAGGAAATGAGAGAGGGAGAGAAAGAGGGAGGGGGAGGGAGAGGGAGCGAGGGAGAGGGAGAGGGAGAAAGAGGGAGGGAGAGGGAGAGGGAGGGGGAGGGAGGAAATGAGAGAGGGAGAGAAAGAGAACGAGAGGAAGAGGGAGAGGGTGAGAGAAAGAGAGGGAGAGAAAGAGAACGAGAGGGAGAGGGAGAGGGTGAGAGAAAGAGAGGAAGAGAGGGAGAGGGAGAGGGAAGGGAAGGAAATTTAAGATAATATACGTATTGATAATGGTATGCAATGTGCTTTGCATACGGCCACGTACTTCATCAAAATGAACCCAAAATTATTGTTATAGAAGAAGAAACCCTTAAAATGAGTATAGGATAATTTCTCTCAGGTCTTATGACTATGAGTAGAATTGATTGAAATAAATTTTATTACTATAGTTATAAAATTTCATAGATGGCGGGCATTAATTTTAAAATGGATTACTTATACTCAAAGCCGAGATATAACAAAAAATTATCTACCGGGACAAACAAATCGTTGAGCATGATACAAGGCCGAGATATAACATCGGAAAATCTCTCGACTACTATATACAATGCAAGGTTTATGGTCAACTTGCAACTTGACGTACATATCCATAAAGCTATCCATTTAAGCCTTGTTTGCTGTAATGTAGATAAGATGGCAAACGAAGAAGGTCCTATTGTTCAAGACCGCGAGTCATATCTTAATGAGCGTGTCTCATGTCCTTGCTCTCAATGCAAGTTGGCAATTAGACGAAAACGCCGATTGTCTATAGAACACGTACGACGATTTGGCGAGTTTCAATCTAAGATCATTGATCAGGCGATTGCAGACTTTCAGCAAACAGTAATTTGAAGTTAGCATTTTTCATGCATTGTACTCTCAAGCTAATTGAAAACCATACACAATAAGATTGGGTCTTGTTGGTAAATTTTGTATCCAGGGGGTGATGTCTCGACCCAAGGGGGAGTGCACCCTTTGCGGCCAATTAGAAGAGTTCGTGGACGTGCGATGGATGGATTGCAGGAGCCAATCGACCACTCGCAAGGCCCATCTATACCGTCAATGCCAGAGGAGACAGACAACCTTCCCGACTTGCCTACAATCTTGGAGCCTGAGATGGAGGCAATGATCGATGCATTGATTCCTATGGATGTTGAGACATCTGACCCGCTTAGAGAGGAAGCATCCATACCATTATATGATGGGTGCCGAGTATCTCGGTTGAAGACATTGCTTGCACTCTTAAGTGTGCAAGCAAAATACGGTTGGAGCGATACGAGTGTGACTGAGTTATTCAGGTACCTTACACACAGACTTCATTGTTTTTTTTTTAAACAGTATTATTGCAAATATGGATAGATTTTTCAAGGTGTTTTATGATTTTTTCAGGTTATTAAAATATCATATATTGCCACCTGCAAACACCATGCCTGAGTCTCGTGATGATGCGCGACATGTTTTACGGAAGCTTGGCATGGACTACAATAACATCCATGCATGTATCAACGACTGCATATTGTTTCGAGATGAATACGAGACTATGGAGACATACCCAAAGTGTGGTACTCACAGGTATCGACAGGACTTGCAAGGGCAGACCATCCCTCAAAAAGTCCTCAGACACTTTCCGCTCATCCCCCGCATAAACCACATGTTTCGCACGTCTGCCATGGCAAGCTTGACAACGTGGCATGTGCAGAATAGGTCCAGGGATGGAGTGCAACGAATATCACCAGATTCGCGCGCATGGAGCCACATTGACTCTACCTTCCCAGGCTTTGTGCGAGAGCCAAGGAATCTTCGGCTCGGTCTCGCCATGGATGGTGTGAACCCATTCGGTCTGCGCTCGACTTCTTACAGTGTGTGGCCTATAGTGCTTGTCAACTACAACATTCCTCCATGGCTTTCTACGAAGAAAGGACATCTCATCCTTAGCTTGCTCGTCCCGGGCCGCTACAAAGTAAAAAATATGGACGTGTATCTTCGTCCATTAGTCGATGAGCTTAAGATTTTGTGGGAGGAGGGGGTCACGGTGCAAGATATGAGCAGGCGCGATGGTCGGCGGTCAGCCAACATTCGAGCCATTCTCATGTGGATGATGCATGACTTTCCGGGACTGGGAGAGTGCTCAGGTGAGCAGACCTTTGTTCTCGCCAGTAATATCTTTATTTCCGCTCATTCAATCAAGTATTCACTAGGTCATGGATCGCCTTGCAGGTCTCGTTACCTCAGGTTATCATGCATGTCCATTGTGTGGGCCACAGTTAGACTCCCGAAGGTCACGAACCATGAAGAAGATGGTATATCAAGGACACGCCGCTTTCTTGCCGGAGGATCATGAACTCAGGGAAGGTTTTCTTGGACGACCTCCAGCAGGTATGAACGCTGCAAGCTGGTACGAGCTGAAAAAGGTAAACCCGGATTCACATCCAAATGGAATGCGGCAGTTCTCAGTTTTCTACGAGTTGCCATATTGGACCCACTTACAAGTCAACCACTTGTTGGATCCCATGCATATTTTCAAAAATGTGGGCAGCTTGCTATGGGACCACATCACAGGAAAGAGAGACACTATAGGGTCACGAATGGATTTAAAGGATGTAGGTAAGATGGAGGCGCTTTGGCCGCAGTCGAGTGCTGAAGGGGAAGTGCAGCTTCCTCGCGCTCCCTGGGTTTTGTCTACCAAAGAAGAGCGCATTGTGAAGCAAGTAATCAAGTCTATCTGCACTCCGACGGGTATGATGCGTTCTCTCAGGTCCACATTTTCAAAAGATGACCAGATTTCTGGACTAAAATCCCATGATTGGCATAAGATATGTCAGGTTTGTGAACAGAATGGATTTTAATTAGCGTGGACATTTTGAAATTTGAAAAGTGACCATTATTCTTAATGCTTTCTCATTTGTGGCAGTTTGTCCTACTGATCGCGATCGCGGGATGCCTAACTCCAGAAATTCGCGGGGCCATTTACAAGCTGTCGACTTTGGTGTAATGGATCTCACAGAAAGAGATTAAGACGTCCTCTATTGAATCCGCAAGGCGGGGAGCAGTTGAGATGGTCTGTCTCTTTGAGAAATACCTGCCCACTAGCATGCTCACGATACAAGTTCACCTTCTTGTGCATCTTGTGGATGAAGTGGAGATTGCTGGACCTGTCCATACGCGATGGATGTTCTTCCTGGAGTGCTTCATGAAAACCCTGAAAGGCTTTGTGCGACAACGAGCTCGTCCGGAAGGTAGCATGGCGGAAGGTTGGTTGGTGTCAGAGGCGTTAGTGCATATCTCACAATGGCTACCAACGGTGGAACCAGACAATGAAATGCTATGGACGCTGAAGGACGATGACAGGCTGACTGGAGATGTGGTGGTTGGAAATGGGGTAGAAAAAAGAATGGATGCCTCAATGGAAGAGAAGGTGAATCGCTTTTGTATGTTGCACCATGCCTCCATGGAGACGTGGCTCGCCAAGTACCAGATTGCAAGGCAAGATCGAGAGGAAGCACGAGCTGAATTCCGACGCAGTACGCGTCACCGACCGATTTGATATCCCAAAGGCATGGAGGAGATGCCACGGTTTATGTCAACACGATGGTTGCATGGAGCCTTGACCGCAGCATCCAGCGAAGGGACAGAGGTCTCAATGGAGGAGTGGGAGTTCTCGAGGGGATGTAGTCCAAAGGTAATGAGGGGTTTAGAATGTGTCGTATCTAAATTTGCTTGCTACATCTAATTTGAGTGTTTCAATGTGTAGTACAAAATATATAGTGCAGCGTGGTCACGTGGACGGCATTTTCGGGTGGATCGTATTGACAAAATGCGCTCCACAATGGACTGTGGTGTCATGGCAAGGTTTGAGCAAGAGAGCCGGCGATGAGCAACGGATCCGAACACGGTTGTGGATGAGATGGAGTATTTTGGGAATTTGCAAAGTATTATTACGGTGGATTACCGTAGCTTCTCCATGATAATATTCGATGTGCAGTGGTTCAAAGTGGTACTTGGAGGAGCTGGCGCAACAGTTCGACGAGGTCCATCTGGATTTCTCGAAATAGATTCCGAAAAAAAATGGATGGATTTGCGCGACACCTTTGTGTTGCCGGCCCATTGTGAACAGGTGCAACTAGGCATTTGCTTGCTAATTGTAATACGACATGGTTTATGTCACAATGGTTTGAAGATGGTTTGTAAGTGTTTGTGAACAGGTAATCTTCTATCCAAATCCCCGACAACCTTGATGGTGGTATGTTATACCTTCAACTCCTCGAGGTGCGAGAGTATACGATCAAAGCGATGTTCCAGGCATAGATGAAGAAAATATGCAAATAGAGGGATCGAAATTACAAGGGGTGGAGGCCACTGCAAGCTTGGAGCCTGCATCGGCTAACAATGATGGAAATACAGAAGTCGTAGAATTTTTTGAGAACGAGACAAACTCGTTGTTTTGTGGTGACATGTCTATCGACCTTCCAGTGTATGCAGAGTTGTGTCAGGAGATTAACATGGGACCATAGAATACTTCATTCTTGGAGAATTGTATTACTCAATTCGTTGTTTAGATCTTCCATAAAGGTAGATAAGATATGCATTTTAAGAGGGATTTTTCAAAAATGATTTTATTAATGTGCTTTGTATAGTTTAAATTGATTATTCTAACATTATTTTTTATCTGTGCAGGTATCGACATTTTCAGGATGAGTCGAGGGATGAGCGATGAGGAGTTTCAGGAGATGATGGCACGTATGTCTCCAGATCAGCTCGCGAGATTCAGAGAGATAGCAGATCAGGAGCTGTCTCGTTCTTCGTCAGGGCGCTCTGCTAGATCAGCTTCGGCGCGATCAGATGCTTCAGCTTCGAGTAGACGATCTCGACGCTCGCGACTTGGGCCAGAGGGAGGGACTGCAACTGTAGGAGGATCAGGGGGGTGCTGCTGTGGAGACACGGACGTTGTGTCTCCGTCTCGCCATTCAGCTGGAGCTCGGTCACCTCTAGGATTTGTCACACCTGTGGGGACGTCCACTCCAGTTACTCCGGCTTTTGCGCAACCGTCGACAGATGTCACGCCTTTTGGTGGCACTCCTTTTGGTGGCACCCCCTCTGGTGGCACTCCTTTTGGTGGCACACCCTCTGGTGGCATCCCTTTGTGTGGCACTCCGGGAGAGGGTACCCCCGTCGGTACACCGGATGTTCAGGGGTCTCCTGGATATGCCCAGGAGCGTGGACCGAGATGGGAGAGGGCCCATACAAGGCACACTCCTAGGGATTATGGATACCTAGTGGATGGCAGGTCAGGAGCCATCATCATGAATGATGAGGGGAGGAGGGTGATGGCTCGCATGAGGGAGTTGTGCCAACAAGTTTTTCGGCACAACGTCCTGGATCATTGGAGGAACATACCGGAGGGGAGCAAGGAGTACATAGTAGCATCCTTGCACGAGGAGTTCCCGGTGCCAGCCGCAGTGGATAGATTCTCTACGGGCTGGATGATGGATTGCATGCGTGCATACATGTCACATAGACGATCCGACGCACGCAACGCAATCAAGAGTGGGGCTCCAAAGCCCGAGTGGTTAGATACAGATGACTGGCACCGACTGAGGGAAGAGGCTACAAATTCGCCAGGACGTTGGAGTCAGCAGCGGGAGGCGGCAAGGGCACGAATCGAGGCCGGATCGGTACATCATCTTGGGAGTGGCGGCCACAGGACATATTTGGAGGACTTTGTAAGATTCTCTTTTATTTTGCTTTTTTTTTTTTGAGATATTCTTTGTACAGACAATCATATTTCTAACAGTTAGCATTTTGTTTTCTTTGTAGCACTCCATTACAAATCGCTATCCGCAAGGCCTTGAGACTCGATATGCGGAGAGGCATGGTCTCAGATCATTGATCGACCGATTGTATAGACGCGGCGGCCCAGTAAGTCACTCATCTTTCTTGTCCGTAGTTACCATGAGATATTTGAATGCATTATTGTATGGTGGATTGATATGTTGTTTCTTTTTCTGCAGAATCCGTTTGATGCTCCTTTACAGCGGGAAGAGCTTTTGGGGGACGACGATTTGTAGCTCGCCCTTGGATCCTTAGAGCTCACATACCTTTAGTTTTTAGTCGCCCGATCTATGTAGACATTTTCTATGTATTAGTGATATTGTTTTATGATTGTACCAATCGCATTTTATGCGATATCATGTATTTATTTCATCCATCAGTTTTATGATTTCAGTATACATTCTTTTTGTTTGCAAACGCTTTGTATGAAGCAGTGCAGAAACTATTTTGTATGGCTCTCATACAGCACACAGTGCTATATGTGGCAGGGCAGCTTGCTGCCCTGCCACAAAAATTTTTTTTTCTCTGTTACCGTCGCTATTTGCGTCGCAAATTTACTGCACGCATCGCTATTGCCGTCGCTATCAGCGTCGCAAATTCTCTGTAACCGTCGCTATATGCGTCGCTATATAACGACGGTTATAGCGACGATTCTATGGCGTCGTCAATAACGACGCTTTTTGCGACGACGGGGGCAAATTTTGTTGTTTGTATTTTCGTCGCTTTAAACGTCACTATAAGGTCTATATCTTGTAGTGTTCACTTTTCAAGGCTATTGAGCTTGCGGAGTGCTATGGAAGAAAGTATAGGAAAGAATCTTCATTTCAGCCTAGTTATGGACAGTCAAAGACTGTTTTAAAGCAGAGACAAGTTGGTAACATTTATGGCAGCAATCATGTGCCTAATGGGAGCTTACGGGTACCAACTTATCCTCCATTTAATGCTTCTAGGCCTCAAAGTAATTTTAGGACAGCAAACAGTCCAAAGGTTAAATTCAAACAGGGGGACAACAAGCCTAAGTCCACTTCAGCTAATACAAATCCCAAATCTATTCCCATGGATCTTTACAAGGAAAGGAAGGACAAGGGCTTATGTTTCAAGTGTGGAGAAAAGTATACACCTGATCATGCTTCAAAGTGTGTATACAAAAATGTCAAGCCAAAGCTTCAGAGTATGCTAGTTTTTGAGGACTTTGAAGATGACATAGATGAAGCTAATGCAGTAGCAATTAATGCTGAAAATGAAGATCTTGAGGAGGAAGTTGGACATGAGTACTTTTATAATCCAGCCGACTCTTTTCCTTTTGATCCAGATGGAGATGTTCCGTTTGAATCTGGTGGATCTTGTGATGAGTCACTTGCTGCCACTAATTGTTCTATCTCTATGGATGCTTGGACGGGATCTAAGAGCCCTAATACACTTTGTATGAAGGGAAGCATATGTGGAAAGCCAGTGTTCATCCTGATAGATAGTGGCAGTACTCATAGTTTTGTCAATAAGTCCATCATGGACAAGTTAAATTGTGTTCCCATAGACTTACAGCAGCCCATTAGAGTACAAGTGGCTAATGGTGAAGAAGAAATCATCACACAGATCTGCCCACAAGTTTCTTTGCAGTTGACTGAAAATTTTGAAGCCAAAGTAAACTTGATCACTTTGGAAATGGGGCCCATAGATATTGTACTTGGTTGTGATTGGTTGATGACATTAGGCATGATCACTATGGATTTCTCACAGTTATATATGGAGTTTATCTCCAATGGACAGCTTATCCATTTACAGGGAATTCCTAGTAAATCTGATTTTCAGCTTATCACCATTCAACAACTCAAAAGAGAGTACAAGAAGCGCTCACAAATATTTGTTTTACATTTGAACAGAGAAACACAAGATCAGCCCAATAATTCAGCAAACCATCCAGCCTTGACAGCTCTTCTTGAGAAGTATAGAGATTTGTTTGAAGTACGTACTTCATTGCCTCCTAAGAGAGTGGTGGATCACCCCATTGATTTGGAGCCCAATTCAAAGACAATCAATAAGCCACCTTACAGATTATCAAAGTGTGAACGAGAGGAAGTAGCCAAGCAAATCAAAGAACTTCTTGAAATGGGATTCATTGAACCAAGTTCTTCACCTTATGCATCTCCAATCCTGTTAGTCAAAAAGAAAGATGGATCTTTCAGAATGTGCATTGACTACAAGGATCTCAATAAGATAACAGTGAAGAACATGTATCCTATACCCAGGATTAATGATTTGCTTGATGAGCTTAAGGGGGCTCGATTCTTCACGAAGATTGATTTGAGATCAGGGTATCATCAGATTCGCATGCGAGAGGGTGATGAAGTCAAGACTGCTTTTAGGACTGATCGTGGGCTCTATCATTTCTTGGTGATGCCATTTGGGCTTACAAACGCTCCAGCTACCTTTCAAAGCCTGATGAGTAAGATCTTGCAACCTTTCCTCTATCAGTTTGTCTTGGTGTTCTTTGATGACATTTTGATCTATAGCAAGACTTTACAGGATCACTTGGCACATATGAGGAGGGTTTTTGATGTGTTGAGACATCATAGGCTTTTTGCTAAGGAGAAGAAGTGCTCATTCATGTAGACTGAAGTGGAATACTTGGGACATATAGTCAGTGAAAAAGGAATACAGGCTAATCCAAAGAAGGTGCAATGCATAAGAGATTGGCCAATGCCTACTACTACTACCTCTCTTAGAGGATTCCTTGGTCTATCTTCATTCTATCGTCGATTTATAAAGCATTATGCAGCAATTGCAGCTCCTTTGATTGACAGGTTGAAGAAGGAGGCTTTCTTTTGGGACGCTCTTGCAGATAGCAGCTTCAACCAGTTAAAGGAACTCCTTACTTCTGCTCCTATCTTAGTATGCCCGGATTTCTCCAAAGAGTTTATTATACAGTGTGATGCTAGTGGCCATGGCATTGGGGCTATTTTGCTTCAGGAGCATGGAGTAATTGCATTTGAGAGTCGTAAGCTTACACATAAGGAGATGGCCATGAATGTTTATGACCAGGAGATGTTGGCTATCCTGCATGCAATTAAGAAGTGGCACCATTACTTATATGGCAGCCGATTTAGAGTACATAGTGATCATCGGGTCCTCAAGTATTTCCTTACTCAGTCAAATCTCACTCCAAAGCAATGTCACGCTGGGTAGCTACATTACAAAATTATGATTTTGACATCACTCATACAAGGGGTAAAGATAACATAGTGGCTAATTCTCTTTCTCATATGTGGGCCTGCAAAGTGTCAGGTATGATAGAATTACATAATGACTAGATTGAAGAACTACAGGAGGCCTATCTTTTAGATGAGGAATTCAGCCAAATCTTTCAAAAATTATAGCAAGGTCTTATGGAAGAAAACTTGCATTACCAGCTTAAAAAGGGTCTGATTTGGTGGAAAGGCAAGATTGTTATTCCCTCTACTTCTTCTTTTAAGCGGAAAATTATGGAGAAGTTACATTCTTTGCCTTTAGCTCGACACTTGGGAGTTTTCAAGACTTATGACAGGATCAGCAAAAGCTTTTATTAGAAAGGACTATGGAAAGATGTCAAGGACTTCGTTATGAAGTGTATGCCTTGTCAGCAAAATAAGGATAGCACCCATAAGCCAGGAGGTTTGTTACAGCCATTGCCTATTCCTACGGGTAAATGGACTCATATTACTATGGATTTCATTACTGGCTTACCTACTACTAGGAAGGGGTGGAATAGTATTTACGTGGTGGTTGACAGACTCACCAAAGCAGCTCATTTTATCCCAACAAAGATTCAGTTTACTACTTCTTAAGTGGCCAACCGGTTTATGGAGCATATTTTTAGACTACATGGATTACCGCAGGTGATTGTCCATGATAGGGACTCAAAGTTTATGAGTAACTTTTGGCAGGCGGTATTTACATCTATGGGCACTAAATTGGCTCCATCTATGGCTTATCATCCCCAAACTGATGGACAGACAGAGAGAGTTAATAAATGGTTGGAGACTTATCTTCGCCATTTTTGCTATGATGTCCAAACTTCATGGGATTCTTGGTTACACCTGGCTGAGTTTGCTTACAACAATTCTACTAATGCGAGCATAGGAGTTTCACCCTTTGAGGCTTTATATGGTTACAAGGTGCCCTTACCCACAGTCATCTTTAATGAAAAGATCAATCCTCATGGGAAGGAGGAGTTGGAAAGAATGCAGACCCTTCTTCAGCAATGCAAGGTAAATCTAAGGAAGGCTCAATATCAAATGAAGATGTATGCTGATGAGAAGAGAAGGCCTTTAGAGTTCCAAGAAGGAGAGCTGGTTTTGTTGAAGGTGCCCAAATCCAAGTACTCTACGTTAAAAGATGGATCCAGTAATAAGCTTACCCACAATATTTATGGCCCTTACAGGATCCTTAAGCGAATTGGAAATTTGGCATACAAACTAGAGCTTTCCTCTTCCACAAAGATTCATAACATCTTCCATGTTAGTCAGCTTAAGCCCTATTATGGTGATCCAGTGGATATAGTTGATGAGCTGCCACCCATTGATGAAGATGGTCTTGTTCAGTACATCCCAGAGGCTGTTATAGGTTAGTGTGAAAAGAAGCTTCGATCATGTTCTATTGTGGAATATTTGATCAAATGGAGAGGTTTACCATCTGAAGAGGCTTCTTGGAGACATGATTCTATATTGGATGAGTATCTATACTTGAGGGAGACATTGGTGGCTGAAGCCTATTGCTTATGGAGCTAGTAGTGATGCAGACTAGTTCAGGACAGCACGCTGTTTTAGAACAGTTTTTATTGTACCTAATTTTTAGAATTAAGATATCTATATGGACTTAAAGTACTCTTCAAGAGCTTCATTTTGATATATGGTACATCTCATTTGGACACTTCTATCAAAAGTTAGCAGATTTGGTCTAGTAGGGACTGTTTACTCAGCAAGCTGTCTACTTTGCTCTGTTGAAGACTTTATGGCTCCATTTTCTTCTGAAGTATTTCAAATCATGTATATAGCTGGGGCTTACTTCCGTTCTTCAAATTCAGCTCATGTAGTGGTCATTTTTCATTCATTTTCCATTTTTAAAGCTATAAAACAAAGTAGTACTCTATTCTATCCATCTTCTTTCTAGTTGTTCCTAGGTTTGTTTTTTAGGACAAAAACTTTTGGGAAGGGATGGATTGTAAGAAGCTGGGAATAACAAATTAGTGTTAATAATATTGATATTATGCCATGTCACATTGATATTGGTATAAAAGGAGAGAAGATGTAAATTTTCACATCTTTTTGACACATTAATACAATTACAATCTTTCTCTCCCTTCTTGCTCACAGCCTCTATGGCTTCCCCTTCTTTCCTGACTTTCTCTCTCTAAATCTAGTATTTCTCTCTTCTCGTCACTCTTCTTCTCTCTCTTCGTGCAGTCTTTCGCTCTCTTCTGCAGTCTTCTCTATCCTCTTTCTCTCTCCCTAGTTCTCTCTCTGACAGATACGTAAGAGGATTTTGATTAATGTAGAGAGAAGGAGAGTAATTGAGCTCTAATTGAGCTTAATTAAGAGAGTAAGAATTTAATCTAATGTTGAAATTCATTAATTTGTAGCAATTAAGAGGATATGCAACTTGAAAATTACAAGATTACCTTAGCGCTTATGGTCCTTGCTCCTTCGCTGTCAACTTCTCTCTAAATCTAATAAGTGATTAGGAAATTAGGGTTTTCCCTAATGTGAAACCCTAATCTCACAAACCTTAACCCTAATTTTTCTAAAGCTTAACCCTAAATTTACTCTCAAATTTTGCTCTAAAAATTTCTCTAAAAATGGCTAAGGATGGTGTCTTTATATAGGGGAGTGCAGGGCCTTAGTGAGAGGGTGTTAAGAGCAGTTAACTGAGCCCATTATCTCTCTAGAAGAGGCACCTTCTCACATGCTCCTGACACTCGGTAGTGGTTGCCTCATGCACCACACCTTTGTTCCGTGAAGCCTGTCAAGTAGTTCGTCGATTTTGGGAATCGGGTACTTGTTCTTGAATGTCACTTGATTTAACCCTCGGTAATCGATGCAGAGACGAAAACTTCCATCCTTTTTCTTCTGAAAAAGAACTGGTGCTCCCCATGGTGAATTACTCGGTCGAAAGAACCCCTGTTCAATCAACTATCGTAATTGTTCCTTCAATTCAATTGCTTCAGGGAGAGACATTTTGTACGGCCTTTTTGAAACTGGTTTGCTCCCTGGAAAAACTTCTATCCCATGATCTATCTCATGAGAAGGTGGTAGATCGGTAAGATCTTCAGGAAAAACATCTGAGAACTCTTGAAGCCATACAAGTTCGTTCCTGCATTTTGAATCATCAGTTTTATTGATCTTTACTACGAAGATTTGCTACCCTGACCTTGCTCCTTTAAGCAAATGGTTTGCTTTGACTAGATGAACTTTGGATTTTCCATTTTTCCCTTGAACTAAGGTTTCCTACCCTTCATTATCCCGAAATGAAAAACTTCCTAAGGCACAATGGATACTTGCATGAGTGGCAGTAAGCCAATCCATTCCCAAAATTCCATCATACACTCCTATGGGTAGCGTTCGGAAATAAGCTGACATTGATTTCCCCCCTAATGCAAAGTCTAGGGTTCCCATTGCGTGATGAGACACAACTTCCTTTCCGTTTGCTAACTCTAATGTCATTGGTTTGACTTGGTACTGATTCAAACCCAATCTTCTTAAGCATTTCAGAGAAAGAAAAGAATGGGTACTTCCACAATCGATGAGAAGCTGAAATTCCTCACCTTGGCGGTTTCCAAGAGCTTGGATTACTATGTATTGTTGCCACGCTCATGGATTATCAATAGCCACAAAAAGACGGTTCGTTCCATTTTCCTCATTCTCCAGTGTCGGTTCCTCTTCAATTTCTTGGATTCGAGCAACACGACCACGCCCTCTTCCACGGGCTCCAGCTACTCTTCCGCGGCCTCTTCCTCTTCCACCCACTTGTCCTCCTTGTCGAATTGGTAAGGCTCGACCTGGTTTATACACATTTCCAGAGACTGGTGCAATTTGATTTACAAGCTTGGGGCACTTGTTCTGATAATGCCCTTCTTCATTACATTCCCAACATCTTCCTCTCTCTTGAACCTAGATCCTTGACCCAACTACATAAACTCTAGGATTCGGTGGGGGTACCGATCCCATGTTGATCCTCTGGTTGCTGTTTCCTGTGGACTTGAGTCAGCGCACTAAAATTCATCTTCTTAAACCCTCCAGACTTCTGTTGCTCTTTTGCGAGTGGCTTCGCTCTAATAAGAGCATTCTGCAAAGATACGGCTCGCATTGCTTCTAGTCTGGAATCCAAAGGTGCATTCAGGCCCTGACAAAACCTTGCAATCTGTTGTTCACTTGACATCTGCGGTGCGTAACGTCACAGTGTCACAAACTTAGAATAGTACTCCTCTAGAGTCATTATCCCTTGACAGAGACTAAAGAATTAGTTTATCTTTATGGCTTGGTGAGTAGGAGGTAAGTATCTCTCTTTTACAACCCTCTTAATCTGCTCCCATGTTTGAGAATTCTCCGTTACTCCTTGGTCCCAACAGTGTTGTTTCCACCATAATTTGACATCATTGGTTAGTCGAAACATGCCAAGCATGGATTAGTTCGCAGGTGAAGTTCCTGCAGCTGTGAAGTAATCATCCATTGCTTCTATCCATGCTTCCGCGTCTCGCTCAATGTCCTTGCCTTCACCCTTGAAGGAGGGTGGTTGCATCTGCTTAAGCAGGAGCTTCTTCTCCTAGGTTTCCGTATAAAGTGCCAGGGCGGGTTCATCCTGCATCCAACAGACTAGGGTGAAAATCTATTTATTTAACGTAACATGCAATTCTAAGACTTAAAGGTACACAATTAAGAGACATCTTTAAAACTCCACTCAAGACAGTTTTATTTCATGAATTGTCTTATTACAAAGCTTTACGGGCTCTCGGCTCCATCTTTATTACAATCTCATAAAGATTTTCTATGGGTTAACACTACACTCATTCCATTTCGAAGCTTCCATTTCCTTAAAAACAAGAGGTTTTGCTATTACATCCAAGATACGATAAACTAAGGGAAGTAGGGGTAAACCCAAATCTGCCCCTGAGAATGCTTCTCTCCTGCCGTAAATTGCAACACGATCCTTGGGAATGACTGCTATGACTTGATCATAAACCCACCAATTCTTTCGGATTGCTTGGCCATTAATAGTCACCGTGGCTGCAGGGTCTTCAGTAGGGATGAATGAGAACAAGCGGACGATCTTCAGTTCTTCGGCCCATCACATGCATCGAAGGACTGATGAGATATGGTCAATGCGATCCGCCTCGATTTGGTAATAAGTTGCCCCTCTATTCCATCCCATCGCCCTGAACATACGCCAGTGCCTATACGGATCCCCAAATGGGAAAGGACATGATATGCTCTCAACAATCCTCATCATCTGCTCTCGAATGCTGAGGTCAGAAGATGCACAAGCAGCTATGAACATGACGTTAAATATGTAAAACCTGCGATACGCTGCATCCGAATACTGACCAAGAATTTCCGAATCACTCTTAGTAACGAATCTCTAAATACAAAAACTCTCTTAGAACAAAAACCAAGACTTCTAGTCTAACCACCTATGGCTCTGATACCACCTGTGAGGTGCCGACCCCAACTCGGGGAAGACTAACCTTTGATAGCCTAATAGACTTTTAGTATGTATGTGGTTGACGACCTCCCTTGTCCCGATTGGAATACCGAAGGGATTACGAGCAACCAACGTAGTATATTATCTACCTCGCAGGGGAAACGCGGTCTCTTAAAGCCTCTAACTGCTAATCCAGATCTGCGACCTCAAGATTACAGTAAATAAACCTTGCACTTGGTTCATAGAGTTAACGTCTTTTTCCCCATCAAGTGTGAGGCACGGTTGTTAACCTTTCCCCTAAAACAAGTTTTATTTGGGTTCTCATCCTTATCGTCTCCTACCGACCTAGAATTTTTGGAAAGCTATCCGACTTATTGGAACCACTCGGCCTTGAATCGGAGTCGTCGGGACTACCAATTCCCCACTTTCCTTGAAGGGTCTAGTGTTTCCTAATTACTACCATACTGCTTCACATATACAAACAGGTTCCTTTACTTTATTTACGATACTTTGTTCGTTAAAATAGCCTTTCAAACGTTTCAAACAAGATAAGACATTGTTTACCGAAAATAGTCCCTACTTTGATTTAAATTCATTGTTCAATTACAATCATTCACTTTTATTTAACGACGCTGCCTCCATCGGCGTTTCTACATCCCAACATGGCCTGTCGAGGCGTCCGAGTTCATCCACAACACAACCCTTTCCTGGGCTTTCAGTGCCTTTCCATTGCACAACCCATCCGGGCCTCCAATGCCTTTCCATTGCGCGGCTTTCCGAGCTCTTGCGCCTCCAATCGACTCGGTCTCAGGCACTATGCTAATACACCAGAAGATCTAGAATCCGGCGGTACCAACGAGGGTAGCTAACATCTTGTCCTAAGTGATTAAGGGATTTTTAATTGACTCATAGCCCCCGCTAAGTCCCCTTGCCCCTTGGAGATGCTCCTCGCTTGGCAGGCTTATTAGCACCACTCGTCTCTTGCCCAAGAAAAACGAGCAGCTCAACCCATCTCAAGCTACGATGCGCTAGCCTTCCAAAGTGGGGAAATGTTCCAATGGGGTGGAGGATACGCCCATAGGACTTATTCACACGACTGAAGCCATCAATTCCGCCCAACTGGCGAGAATTCAATTTTACCCATTAGAACTTTCCTTATTTAAAAAATTTTCTGTTTTTGCCAAACAAATTTGGGAAATTCAAACACTTCCATTTGGGAAGATCAAACATTCTTTTGAACTTAAAATACTTTAAAACACATGCGCGAGTTTCGTGGGACGATTGTCCGCATTTACGATCAAGGTTTCTCTTAATTAGTCCCTAGGCTAAGACTAAGGTTGCGTATGCAATGCCTTTAAATTATGACATTAATTTAATTCAAGAACTTCGTAATTGAAAGCTTTTCCACTCACCTCGTGTACATTCGTAGTAGCGACGACATTGTGTGTAGTGGTTGCTCCCAACGCTTCGTGTTCGCGGCTAGTCCCGGCTTCGTTGTGTACGGACTCCCGAGCGAATTTTGGGGCCATTTTTCACTCACACACAATAATAATCTCACGAGGAAAATTAAAAAAAAACTGACACAATTTTCACATATATATTGAGGTTAGCTTAGAGTGCGAATATGAATTTCCGTTACAATTACCCTATTATTTTTGAAATTTAATCTAATTTAAAAATTTTGAAAAAAAACTAGAATTTCCTAATTTTCTAGGTATTTTAATGCAAATTTTATTAATTTCTGCATCTTCGTTAATTAAAAAGTCATTTTAACTCAAAAATTTGATTAAAAATTCCTAAAATTAGCAAAAATTATAGAAAAATTTCTCTAAATTCTAAAAATTTAGAATTCTACAAAAATTTCTAGAATGATAAATTCTCTATAATTTTCTTAATTTTATTTAATTAAATTAGCTCAATTTTTAACTCTAATTAAGTGATTTTCTATCCTTAAGTAATTCAAAATTAGATTTTCATAGTTTTCCCTCGATCCTTACACTAATCTTCACACATGGTACTCATATCACTTTTTAATTTTAAGATTCTCTAATTTTCCCTAATTACTTTCCATAATTAGGAAAAGTAATTAATTTTTAATAAGTAGATATTAATAGATTTTTGAGCGTTTCTTTATTGCATCATACTTATATGCTATCTAATTTCGCAAGAAAAATATCAATTCTTGCTAATTGTGCATAATTTTGCTAATCGTGATTATGCTCTCTAATTACAATTTGACAGATTAAGCATAATTAGACACACACATGCGCATAGAATGCTTTTATATATTACATTGAGTGTATAAATGCTCATGCATGCTTTAATTAAAGAATTTGTATAGATACGTAAGAGGATTTTGATTAATGTAGAGAGAAGGAGAGTTATTGAGCTCTAATTGAGCTTAATTAAGAGAGTAAGAAATTAATCTAATGCTAAAATTCATTAATTTGCAGCAATTAAGAGGATATGCAACTTGAAAATTACAAGATTACCTTAGCGCTTATGGTCTTTGCTCCTTCGCTGTCAACTTCTCTCTAAATCTAATGAGTGATTAGGAAATTAGGGTTTTTCCTAATGTGAAACCCTAATCTCACAAACTCTAACCCTAATTTCTCTAAAGCTTAACCCCAAATTTTCTCTAAAAATGGCTAAGGATATTTTTTCCTAAGGAAATGACCTTTGCCAACCTAGTTGGTGCATGGAGACTTCACTCACAATGGAGTATAGGTCTTGTGATTCAAGCTCTTGGAGTGACCCCCCTTGATGCTTGGTTTGGAGAAGAAGAGCTTGAAGGAAGCTCCTTCTAATCCTATCACTTCCTTCTCACTGCACAAGTATGGTTCAAGCACATGGGCAAGAACACTTGTGGGCTCTCAATGCAATGCATAGCTAACCCTAATGTAAACCCTACACTAGACTCAAGCACACACACGTGCATTCAAGCTCAAGCAAACACTCATGCATTCACACAAGCAAGAAGATAGAGAGAGAGAGAGAGAGAGAGAGAGAGAGCAATAGACATGCTTTAGCATAAACATAAGCAATAGATTAGTCCTCCTTAACCAAGACAAGCTCATGAGGCTAGAGAGCTCTCACAAGTATGTTTCTTTACTCTCCACAAGAGGGAGTTGAGAAAGGAGAAAAAAAGGATGGGTTTTACACTTGAGCACTCACTTATATAGGAGTTTTGGCCAAAAATTAGGTCTTGTCCAAAACTAGCCACAAAACTCAAGTTTCTTCTAATTTGAGTGCTATCAAGGCTAGTTCTGGCTAAATTCATGGGCGGGAGTTCAGATGATTGGGAAATTACAAAGTGGAACTCATACGAGCCTGAAGATATTACCATGCGGATATATTCGCGAGGTTGGCGGGATTTTAGATTAGTCGCCCAAAATGTCAAAAAGCTGTAAAACATGCCTTGAGCGATCATTTTTTTATGAAGATCCTTGTAAACCTAGGGTGCAGGTTTACATTCCCCCCTACCACACTACATTTCATCCTCGAAATGGTAGTTGAAAGAAGTGGTAGTGCTGGTGGTGATTGTGGCCAGCTCTGGAGAACCTCTTCTTATCTTTGTTATAATTAGTCACGGTAAATGTGGTAATAATTATTGTATTTGAAAGGAGAATAGGTAAAAAAAGATGACAAAATTGTGAAAAAGAAGGCCCTTATGTGTCCCATTCAAGTTCTCCCAAACAGATGAGGTGTGACAAGTTAGTGGCGATTTCACATTTGATGTAAATGGGAACACAGGCAGTAGTGAGGATCTGAGAAAGTAGGGAGATTCATTTTTTGCAAAGTGCGCATATTTCTTGTTGGATCTCATTAGCTATGGCCCTATGTTGGCCATCTCGAGCTCTAGTCACTCTAGCATCTATTGTGCTAGTGATGCGATTGAACTCATCTTGTAAGTTTTCAATGTGAAATTGATCAGCTCGCAACCTATGCATAATTTGCTCTAGCCTTAGAAATTCGTGTGAGAATGTAGTATTGGCTTCATAGCAGTTGTACTTTTCATTACTGACATGTTGTTGTAGGAGCACTCCAAGCACACTAATGTGGAACTTGTTGAACCATGCATCCAGCCGAGGGTTTGCCATAATGGTTGTAAGGTTGTTTGGAGAAGATTTGACAAGATTTCGGAAGCACCAGCTGTTTACACTTTTTGGACCTGTTTTGGGCTAGTATTGAGTGTCTAGGTCTCTTGTGGGAGTGTGGCACATGTACACACATAATATAACATAGTGGAAAGAATCACTACAACATATAGACCTTATACCTACGTTTAAAGCGACGAAAATACAAACAACAAAATTTGCCCCCGTCGTCACAAAAAGCGTCATTATTGATGACCCCATAGAAACGTTAAATGCGATGCATATAGCGACGCAACCAGTAAATTTGCGATGCTCATAGCGAGGCCAATAGTGACGTGAGCAGTAAATTTGCGACGCAAATAGTGACGGTAACAGGGAAAAAAAAAATTTGGCAGGGCAAGCACTGTGTGCTGTATGAGAGCCATACAAAATAGTTTCTGCACTACTACATATAAAGCGCTTGCAAACAAAAAGAATGTATACTGAAATCATAAAACTGATACATAAAATAAATACATGATCGCATAAAATGCGATTGGTACAATCATGAAAGGATATCACTAATACATAGAAAATGTCTACATAGATCAGGCGACTAAAAACTAAAGGTGTGTGAGCTGAAAATGGTCCAAGGGCGAGCTAGAAATCCTCATCCCCCGAAAGCTCGTCCCGCCGCAAAGGAGCATCGAACGGATTCTGCAGAAAAAAAAACAACATATCAATACACCATACAATAATGCATTCAAATATCTCATGGTAACTACGGACAAGAAAGATGAGTGACTTACAGGGCCGCCGCGTCTATACAATCGGTCGATCAATGCATTGAGACTGTGCCTCTCTGCATATCAAGTCTCAAGGCCTTGCGGATCGTGATTTGTAATGGAGTGCTGCAAAGAAAACAAAATGCTAACTGTTAGAAACATGATTGTCAGTACAAAGAATATTTCAAAAAAACAAATAAGCAAAACAAAAGAGAAACTTACAAACTCCTCCAAATATGTCCTGTGGCCGCCACTCCCAAGATGATGCACCACTCCGGCCTCGAGTCGTCCCCTCGCCGCCTCCCGCTGTGCTAACTCCAACATCCTGGTGAATTTGTAGCCTCCTTCCTCAGTCGGCGCCAGTCGTCCACGCTCTTGGGCATATCCAGGAGACCCCTGTACATCAGGTGTACCGACGGGTGTACCCTCTCTCGGAGTGCCACTCAAAGGGGTGCCACCAAAGGGGGTGCCACCTACTGACGGCTGCACAAAAGCCGGAGTAACTGGAGTAGATGTCCCCACAGGTGTGACAAATCTTGGAGGTGACGCAGCTCCAGCTGAACGATGAGACAGAGATACCACGTCTGTGTCTCCATAGCAGCACCCCCTGATCCTGATGCAGTCCCTCCCTCTCGCCGAAGTCGTGAGCGTCGAGATCGTCTGCTCGAAGCTGAAGCATCTGATCGTGCTAAAGCAGATCTAGTAGAGCGCCCTGACGAAGAACGAGACAACTCCTGGTCTGCCATCTCTCTAAATCTCGCGAGCTAATCTGGAGACATGCGTGCCATCATGTCCTGAAACTCCTCATCGCTCATCCCTCGACTCATCCTAAAAATGTCACCTGCACAGATAAAAAATTGTGTTAGAATAATCAATTTAAACTATACAAAGCACAGTAATATAAAACATTTTTGAAAAATCCCTCTTAAAATGCATATCTTATGTACCTTTATGGAAAATCTAAACAACGAATTGAGTAATACAATTCTCCAAGAATGAAGTATTCTATCGTCCCATGTTAATCTCCTTACACAACTCTGCATACACTGGAAGGTCGATAGATATGTCATCACAAAAGAACGAGTCTACCCCGTTCTCAAAAAATTCTTGGACTTCTGTATTTCCATCATTGTTAGCCGATGCGGGCTCCAAACTTGCGGTGGCCTCCACCCCTTGTAATATCGACCCCTCTATTTGCATATTTTCTTCATCTATGCCTGGAACATTGCTTTGATCATATACTCTCGCACTTCGAGGAGTTGAAGGTATAACATACCACCATCGAGGTTGTCGGGGGTTTGGATAGAAGATTACCTGTTCACAAACACGTACAAAGCGAGTTCAAACCATTGTGACATAAACCATGTCGTATTACAATTAGCAAGCAAATGACTCTTTGCACCTGTTCACAATGGGCCGGCAACACAAAGGTGTCGCGCAAATCCGTCCATTTTTTTTCGGAATCTATCTCGAGAAATCCAGATGGACCTCGTCGAACTGTTGCGCCAGCTCCTCCAAGTACCACTTTGAACCACTGCACATTGAATAGTATCATGAAGAAGCTACGATAATCCACCGTAATAATACTTTGCAAGTTCCCAAAATACTCCATCTCATCCACAACCGTGTTCGGATCTGTTGCTCGTCGCCGGCTCTCTTTCTCAAACCTTGCCATGACACCATAGTCCATTGTGGAGCGCATTTGTCAATACGCTCCACGCGAAAATGCCGTCCACGCGACCACACTGCACTATATATTTTGTACTGTACATTGAAACACTCAAATTAGATGTAGCAAGCAAATTTAGATACAACACATTCTAAACCCCTCATCACCTTTGGACTACATCCCCTCAAGAACTCCCACTCCTCCATTGAGACCTCTGTCCCTTCGCTGGATGCTGCGGTCAAGGCTCCATGCAACCATCGTGTTGACATAAACCGCGGCATCTCCTCCATGCCTTCGGGATATCAAATCGGTCGGTGACGCATACTGCGTCGAAATTCAGCTCGCACTTCCTCTCGATCTTGCCTTGCAATCTGGTACTTGGCGAGCCACGTCTCCATGGAGGCATGGTGCAACATACAAAAGTGATTCACCTTCTTTTCCATTGAGGCATCCATTCTTTTTTCTACCCCATTTCCAACCACCACATCTCCAATCAGTTTATCATCGTCCTTCAACGTCCATAGCATTTCATTGTCTGGTTCCACCGTTGGTAGCCATTGTGAGATATGCACTAACGCCTCTGACACCAACCAACCTTCCGCCATGCTACCTTTTGGACGAGCTCGTTGTCGCACAAAGCCTTTCAGGGTTTTCATGAAGTGCTCCAGGAAGAACATCCATCGCGTATGGACAGGTCTAACAATCTCCACTTCATCCACAAGAAGGTGAACTTGTATCGTGAGCATGCTAGTAGGCAGGTATTTCTCAAAGAGACAGACCGTCTCAGCTGCTCCCCGCCTTGCGGATTCAATAGAGGACGTCTTAATATCTTTCTGTGAGATCCATTGCATCAAAGTTGACAACTTGTAAATGGCCCCGCGAATTGCTGGAGTAAGGCATCTTGCGATCACAATCGGTAGGACAAACTGCCACAAATGAGAAAGCATTATGAATAATGGCCACTTTTCAAATTGCAAAATGCCCACGCTAATTACAATCCATTCTGTTCACAAACCTGACATATCTTATGCCAATCATGGGATTTTAGCCAAGACAATTGGTCATCTTTAGAAAATGCGCACCTAAGAGAACGCATCATACCCGTTGGAGTGCAGATAGACTTGATTACTTACTTCACAATGCACTCTTCTTTGGTAGACAAAACCCAGGGAGCACGAGGAAGCTGCACTCCCCCTTCAGTACTCGACTGCGGCCAAAGCGCCTCCATCTTACCTACCTCCTTCAAATCCATTCTTGACCCTATAGTGTCTCTCTTTCCTGTGATGTGGTCCCATAGCAAGCTGCCCACATTCTTGAAAATATACATGGGATCCAACAAGTGGTTGACCTGTAAGTGGGTCCAATATGGCAACTCATAGAAAACTGTGGTGTGGTCCCATAGCAAGCTGCCCACATTCTTGAAAATATACATGGGATTGACCTGTAAGTGGGTCCAATATGGCAACTCGTAGAAAACTATGAACCGTCGCATTCCATTTGGATGTGATTCTGGGTTTACCATTTTCAACTCATACTAGCTTGCAACGTTCATATGTGCTGGAGGTCGTCCAAGAAAACCTTCCCTGAGTTCATTATCCTCTAGCAAGAAAGCGGCGTGTCCTTGATATACCATCTTCTTCATGGTTCATGACCTTCTGGAGTCTAAATGTGGCCCACACAATGGACATGCATGATAACCTGAGGTAATTAGACCTGTAAGGCGAGCCACGACCTAGTGAATACTTGATTGAATGAAATAAAATATAGATATTACCAACAAGAACGGAGGTCTACTCACCTGAGCACTCTCCCAATCCCGGAAAGTCATGCATCGTCCACGTGAGAATGGCTCGAATGTTGGCTGACCGCAGATCATCGCACCTGCTCATATCTTGCACAGTGACCCCCTCCTCCCACAAAATCTTAAGCTCATCGACTAATGGATGAAGATACACGTCCATATTTTTTTACTTTGTAGCGGCCCGGGATGAGCAAGCTAAGGATGAGATGTCCTTTCTTCATAGAAAGCCATGGAGAGATGTTGTAGTTGACAAGCACTATAGGCCACACACTGTAAGAAGTCGAGCATAGACCGAATGGGTTCACACCATCCATGGCAAGACCGAGCCGAAGATTCCTTGGCTCTCATGCAAAGCCTGGGAAGGTAGAGTCAATGTGGCTCCATGCGCGCGAATCCGCTGATATTCGTTGAACTCCATCCGTGGACCTATTCTGCACATGCCACGTTGTCAAGCTTGCCATGCCAGACGTGCGAAATATGTGGTTTATGCGGGGGATGAGCGAAAAGTGTCTGAGAACTTTTTGAGGGACGGTTTGCCCTTGCAAGTCCTGTCAATACATGTGAGCACCACACTTTGGACATGTCTCCATAGTCTCGTATTCATCTCGAAACAGTATGCAATTGTTGATACATTCATGGATGTTATTGTAGTCCATGCCAAGCTTCCGTAAAACATGCCGTGCATCATCACGAGACTCAAGCATGGTATTTGCAAGTGATAATATATGATATTTCAATAACCTGAAAAAAATCATAAAACACCTTGAAAAAGCACAAATGTTTGCAATAATACTGTAAAAAAAAAATCAATGAAGCCTATGTGTAAGGTACCTGAATAACTCAGTCACACTCGTATTGCTCCAACCGTATTTTGCTTGCACACTTAAGAGTGCAAGCAATGTCTTCAGCCGAGATACTTGGCACCCATCATATAATGGTATGGATGCTTCCTCTCTAAGCGGGTCAGATGTCTCAACATCCATGGGAATCAATGCATCGATCATTGCCTCCATCTCAGGCTCCAAGATTGTAGGTAGGTCGGGAAGGTTGTCTGTCTCCTCTGGCATTGACGGTATAGATGGGCCTTGTGAGTGGTGGATTGGCTCCTGCAATCCATCCATCGCACATCCACGAACTCTTCTAATTGGCCGCAAAGGGTGCACTTCCCCTTGGGTCGAGACATCACCCCCTGGATAGAAATTTGCCAACAAGACCCAATCTTATTGTGTATGGTTTTCAATTAGCTTGCTAGTACAATGCATGATTAATATTAACTTCAAATTACCGTTTGCTGAAAATCCGCAATCGCCTGATCAATGATCTCAGATTGAAACTCGCCAAATTACGTGTTCTATAGACAATAGGCGTTTTCGTCTAATTGCCAACTTGCATTGAGAGCAAGGACATGGGACACGCTGATTAAGATACATCTCGCGGTCTTGAACAATAAGGCCTTCTTCGTTTTCCATCTTATCTACATAACAGCAAACGAGGCTTAAATGGATAGATTTATGGAGATGTACATCAAGTTGCAAGTTGACCATAAATCTTGCATTGTACGTCAAGTTACATAGTAGTTGAGAGATTTATGGAGATGTAGGTCAAGTTGACCATAGCTTTATGGAGATGTACGTCAAGTTACATAGTAGTTGAGAGATTTTCCGATGTTATATCTCAGCCTTGTATCATGCTCAAGGATTTGTTTGTCCCGGTAGATAATTATTTGTTATTGTAAAAAACTGCATTAGAGGGCTTTGAGTATAAGTAATCCATTTTGAGCATCATTGAGAATCTCTTAGTCTAATAATAAATCAGTCTCAACAAAAAGCATCTTAGAAATGTGGTTTTTTTGTCCTAGGATCGCGTATTAAAATTAATGCCATCTATGAAATTTATCAACTATAGTAATAAAATTTATTTCAATCAATTCTACTCATAGTCATAAGACTTGAGAGAAAATATCCTATACTCAATTTAAGGGATTCTTCTTCTATAACAATACTTTTGGGTTCATTTTGATGAAGTACCGTAATGACCATTAGCTAGGGTATCATTTTCTTTTAGTCCTTCTGTTGACTAGTTGGCATGATTTCTAATTTGTTATGCCTATAAAGTTAATACAAAAACAATGAATTATGCATATCATAATTAGATCCCCTACTTGGACATTATAAAGGACATGACCAATTTTAAGCCATCTTAAAGAGTCATCAATGTACGTGGCCCATGGCAAAGCACATTGTATACCATTATCGATAAGTCTATTATCTTAAATTTCCTTCCCCTCCCTCTCCCTGTCTTTCTCTCCCTCTCTCTCCCTCTCCCTCTCTTTCTCTCTCATTTTCTCTCCTAAACAAGCAAAAAAGAAAGTGATTCAAACATTAAACAAGCAAGAGGGAGAGTGAGAGAGAGAGAATGCACTCTCCCTCCCTCTCCCTCTCCCTCGCCCTCACACTCTCCCTCTCCCTCTCTTTCTCCTTCTCTCCCTCTCTCATTTCCTTTCCCTCCCTCTCCCTCTCTATCTCTCTTTCTCTCTCATTTCCTAAACAAGCAAAAAATAAAGTGATTTAAACATTAAACAAGCAAAAGGGAGAGGGAGAGAGAGACAATGCACTCTCCCTCTCTTTCTCTTTCTCTCCCTCTCTCATTTCCTTCCCCTCCCTCTCCCTCTCCCTTTCTTTCTCTCCCTCTCTTTCTCTCTCATTTCCTCTCCTAAACAAGCAAAAAATAAAGTGATTTAAACATTAAACAAGCAAAAGGGAGAGGGAGAGAGAGAATGCACTCTCCCTCCCTCTCCCTCTCCCTCTCCCTCTCTTTCTCTTTCTCTCCCTCTCTCATTTTCTCCCCCTCCCTCTCCCTCTCCATCTCTTTCTCTTTCTCTTTCTCCCTCTCCCTCTCCCTCTCTTTCTCTCTTACTCTCTCATTTCCTCTCCTAAACAAGCAAAAAAGAAAGTGATTTAAACATTAAACAAGCAAAAGGGAGAGGGAGAGAGAGAATGCACTCTCCCTCTCCCTCCCTCTCTCTCTCTTTCTCTCCCTCTCCCTCTCCCTCTCCCTCTCTTTCTCTCCCTCTCCCTCTCTTTCTCTTTCATTTCCTCTCCTAAACAAGCAAAAGAGAGTCATTTAAACCTTGAACAAGCAAAAGAAAGAGAGAGGGAGACTCACCGATGAGATATAGCGAGCGTGGGGTGGCTCCTCTTTGCGATGAAGGCTCCTCCTTTCCTTTGCGAACAACGGCGGCGGCGGCGGTTGCAGCAAGTCTTCTTCCTCTCCTTCTCTCACGACGATTGCTCTCTCCCTCGCTCTTGCTCTCAAAACTCACAATGGAGCAAATGTGAAATGAAAACCGCGCTCGGTTTTGGCCGCGTTTTTTCCCTGCGGCCCGTCGCTATTTAGCGATGCCAATAGCGATGACACTATCCGCCGTCGCTAAACGGCGTCGCTACTAGCTCAAATCCTTGTAGTGAATTGGTTTCATACCTAAGGTGTGTATACTCTTTGAAACACCATATGAGTGTGTGGTCTACTGCATCCACAGCCCCAAAACCAAATCTCACACAATCCTGTATATGATGTTTTTGTCTCAAACTGGTGACGACTTGATATACCCCCCTAATCTATATGTTGAGAGGAACCTATGACTGAAGTATGAAGGGAAATGGAGTTTTTATGAGTGGTTATGACCTCTCATAGTTCTTGAACACACACACCACATATGATGCACATGGTCACTCAAAACATGCATAGAGCACATCAACTCATAATTAACACATAGGAGTACACACATGTAAAAGCAATAAACCTAATTCCTACTTGTTTGCATGCAGAAATTGATGGAAAATCCCATGACTCTCTTTGATGAGAGCTCCTTTAGTTGTTGCATTCAAAAAAGTCTCCTCAACAAAGCGAACTGGGCGGCCTCTATGCCCAGTCCATGACCAAAACTTTACAAGTATAAAACCCCACTTCCTAGGCTCACCAAGTTCAATAATCTACAAATTGGAAACAAAATCGGTTGTCCCAATATAGTTACAAAGATGGTTTTATACAAAAGATGGTTGGACGTGCTGATCCCCAAAAATAATTTGGTCGCCCCAAAACTTGGCGAAACACAAGTATATTGTTCCACGAACAGGATGCATTCAATTGTAGGAGTCTGACACAAGGTTACAGTAATCAACACACATCAACAAAATCAATTGCACACCAAACTTGAAGTACAGCTAAATGCCTTAGGTATCCATCAAGACGGCTCTTTGATGTCTTGGCAACGTATCTATCAAGCTCCTTCTCTGGTGGTTGATCAATGGAATCAAGAAAAGCATTAGAAGTAGGGTTAAACATGATGGCTACACTAGTACTAGAAGGCATACCTAGGTCCATGATCTCTATAAACTCATGTGGAACAATATCTTTGACCTCTGATGTTGTTGTCCCCACCTCCTTCAGAGTTTTGATTGGCTCTGCATCTTTCTCTTCATGTTGACTCTTCCTCTTATCATTTGTCCTTTTTTCAAGAGATATTGATTTACTCTCATTAATGCAATGGCGAAAAAGGTGGCACTCACTAGCTCCTCACAGAGGTGTTTTTCTAGCCATTCTACCTTCATCATCATCATCTCACCCTCGGCCGTGTGTGATACAACACTCAAGGCCAAAGGATTCACTAGATAAGATATACCCTCTGTTGTCTTCACACAAAGGCATGGAGACCTATCAATGCCGCATGTGTCTACTTTCGTATATTGAACAGCTCCACAATTCTTGAAGGGAGAGTCATGGCGATCCTTAAAAAACAAATGTACCCACTCTAGAATGCCTCTAGATGGTGAGCAGAAATCTAAATCCCATGGTTTTTGAGGCTCTATAGTGCCATCCACCAAAGGTGGTTTGGTTCTTTTGTTGTTGTGACATCTTACCTACAAAGGTGTCCACAAAGTAAATTTTTTTACAAAGTGTTTCCAACCATGATCTTAAGGACCATATATAATAGCCCCACACCCCTGTGGCCAAATCCATAAGAGTTATTAGTGGCCACTCAAACAAGTAAGAGGTATCTTCTCTCCTTTTATGAATAGCCCTATAGGGATTTTATTTTCAAGAATATCAACTTGTTTTATTGAAAGAAACCCCATATCCCTATGGTCAAAGAGCCATGGGACTTAATCATAACATGATAGCCATATGACCCTTTGGCCATATGAGTTTTTAACTACCTTGAAAATACATCTCTATTTTAGTCCTATGGTCAACGGTCCATAAAACTCAACAAGCAAGGTTTCTTAATGTTTAAGGGCCCTTACAAACATAGCCATATGGCTCATTAAGAAATATTTCTTAAATATAGAGAGATTTCTTTTCTATTCCTGCTTTATGGTATCCACTCATGAGTCATAGTCCTATGGCCAAAAAGCCATAGGACTCAAAGAGAGAGATTTCTATGAGGTCTCCTTTTTAGGCAATACCCACCCAATCTCATTATTAGGTCTCGAATGGTAATCCACAGGGCATTACGACTCAAGAATGAAGAGTTATTACTAATGTAGAGGTATCCTTGGAGGCATAAGACCACTCTGTTAGAGATATTTTTATATTCACTCATCCATATACCTATGGCCAAAGGGCCACAAGACTCAATAATGAAGACCTCTTATTACTATAAGGGTATCCATGATAGGGCTAAGAAAATCAGTCATAGGTCTTGGTATAGAGCTTAAGTGGTCATAGTAGTTTTTTGGTGGCCACTCAATCATAGCCCTCATTTCTAGCTCCTAATGAAGACCTCTTATTACTTTAAGGGTATCCATTATAGGGCTAAGAAAAATCAGTCATAGGTCTTGGTATAGAGCTTGAGTGGTCATAGTAGTTTTTTGGTGGCCACTCAATCATAGCCCTCATTTCTAGCTCCTATTGCAAAAGAGTACTAGAATTTTCTAGCCCTATGACCAGAGGGCTATAGGACTCAATCTTAGTCATTTGATGAGATAGACTTCTCCAGCCTCGTGTCTTAAAGGGTCATAAGACTCAATTTTAGTCATTTAGCAATATAGTCTCTATTCCTATGGCCATAGGGACATAGGACTCAATCATAGCCATTTAGCCAAGAGTGACAACTCCCTTTGGCCAGAGGATTTAATCTTAACCATTTAGCCATCGCACTCATTCAAAGCCCTATGTGACTCATACACACTAGTTTCTCTGCATCACTCATTCATGTTTGGCCATAGGGGTCTCTTTTCTAGGCCTATGTGTGGCTACATAGGTCTCTTTCTATTTGCCAGAGGCCTCTTTACTAGGCCTGTGTGACCGGCTTGTCATAAGAGTAATAGGGTGCTCCGTCTCTTTTGAATCTCTCTCTCTTTCTCCTTTTTGTTTCATTTTGCCCCCCCTCTTTCTCTTCTTGAGTCCTTAAATTTTCTAGCCCTACGCCAAAGGGCCATAGAGGTCTCTTTTCTAGCCCTATGCCAAAGGGCCATAGGGGTCTCTTTTCTAGGTGTATGACTGGGTTTTACTACCAAAGAGTCTTTAAGTTTTCGCGCCCTACGGCCAAAGGGCCATTGGACTCAATCATAGCCATTTAGCCAATAGGACTCAGTCATACCAATTTATTAACATCATTCACTCAGAGCCCTATGGCCCTTTGGCCCCATAGGGGTCTCCTTTCTAGGCCTATATTCGGCTACATAGGTCTCTTTTCTAGGCTATAAGGCCTCTTTACTAGGCCTGTGACCAAGAAGCCACAAAAGTCATAGGGTATTCTCTCCCCCTCTCTCTCTGTCTGTCTTTTTTGAATCTCTCTCTCTTTTGTATTCTGTGTGTGTGTGTGTGTGTGTGTCTCTCTCTCTCTCTCTCTCCCTCTCCCTCTCCCTCTCTGTCTCTTTCTCTGTCTTTTTATGTTTCTCTCTCACTCTTTTTGTTTCATTATCTTCCTCTACTCTTCTTGTGTCTTATAATTTTCTAGCCTTGTGGCCAAAGGGTCATAGGGTATCCTCTCTCTCTCTCTCTCTCTCTCTCTCTCTCTCTCTCTCTCTATCCTTCTATCTAGCTTTTTCTGTATCTCTATCTCTTTCTCTCTCGTGTTTTATTCTCTCCTCTCTCTCTCTCTCTCTCTCTCTTCTCTCTTTATCTTCTTGAGTCTTACAATTTTCTAGTCGTATTGCCAAAGGGTCATAGGGTATTCTCTCTCTCTCTCTCTCTCTCTCTCTCTCTCTCTCTCTCTCTCTCTCTCTCTCTCTCTCTCTCTCTCTCTCTTGTTTCATTCTCTGTCTCTCTCTCTTCTTGAGTCTTATAATTTTCTAGCCCTATGGCCAAGGGGTCATATGGTATTCTCTTTCTCTCTATCTCTATGTCTCTCTCTCTCCCCCCTTGTCTCTCTTTCTCTAAACCTAAGGTGCGGGTTTACATTCCCCTTACCACACTACATTGCATCCTCAAAATGGTGGTTGAAAGAAGAGGTAGTGCAGGTGGTGATTGTGGCCAGCTTTGGGGAACCTCTTCTTATCTTTTTGATTAGTCACGGTAAATGTCGTAATAATTGACGTAGTTGATTGGTAAAAAAAAAGATGACAAAATTGTGAAAAACAAAACCCTTATGTTTTCCATTCAAGTTCTCCCAAATAGATGAGGCGTGGCAAGTCGGTGGTGATTTCACATTTTATGTTAATGGGAACACAGGCGGTGGTGAGGATCTCAGAAAGTAGGGAGATCCTTTTTCACAAAGTGCGCATATTTAGTGATGGATCTTGATAGCTATTGCCCTGTATTGGCCATCTCGAGCTCTAGTCATTCTAGCATTTGCTGTGCTAGTGATGGAGTTGAACTCATCTTGTAAGTTTTCAATGCAAATGCTAATGTAGCTCATGATATGGGTTTACCATAAGGCTAAGATGCACCACATACATGCACACTAAATAGCCATTATGTGTGTATATAGTACATGTGGGTGCCTTATGGTAAAACAATGTGCACTACATATATTGTACATGTGCATTGAGAGAGGGAGAACCCTCTCCAAAATATATCACATGGGCTACACATGCGCTCTCCAAAATCGGCACATGCACCGGTGGTAAAGCCCACATGTGGTACATATGTGTATTGGGGCTTACATATTTTGTATGTATGCATGTCTATGTAGAATAACGAGGCACATGTGAAAAACAATCTTTGTGCAGACCTTAGGATAAATAAACATAAACAAGGCAACAAATTTGTAAAGGCTTGCTTGTTTGTGAAGTGAAGGGAATTAATAGAAGTATGTCAAGAGAAGCAAGTTCTAGTGTGCAGAGTAGTACTCTCCTTTGTAGAGAGAGAGAGAGAGAGGGAGAGAGATAGGCTGCAAGGTGTGGAAAGATGTTGAAGAGCTAGAAGGAAGAGTAACAAAGAAGTAGGATTCCTCCGAGCTTACCTTCCTCTTTTGTGCCCTAGTTATGGCCCATGTTTCCATTTCCTTTTGGGTGTTATTTGTACTCGTTTGCTCTGGTTGGACATAGTCGATCACTTGAATGTCCGCCGGTCCATTATTTACCCTATCTAGTCCTCCCCTTTTCTCTGCTTGATGCCTTATTCTCATGGGGCATTCTCTGCTCATATGACCGGGAGCCTGACAGTAGTAGCACACGTATTCTCCTTCCCTTTGCTCACCCACTCTTCCACCCTGGCCTCTTCCGCGGTATCTTCCTCTTCCTCTACCCCTATATGGTGGCATCTTGTTTGGGGCCTCGTGGGATTCTACTTGCCGTACCTCCGCTGCTGCTCTATTCTTCATGTTGTAACGATAGTTAGAAGTTGTATGGTTATACATTATGCAGATGGCACACGTAGGAACAAAAGCTGGATAAGCAATCTTTAATCACTATCTTCCATGAGCACCGTGCCTGCCCGTCCTCACAAAGCTGACAGTCCCTCTCTGACCTCCTCAGCTTTCCATATATGTTGTCAAATATGACTAGTGCAGTTTGGCAGCGCAACACTACATTGTCGCAAGTGAGAGCTCATGAAGTTCATTAAGAATCCACTCTTCGCCTGTTTCACCCCCTAGCACAACAGCCTGAGTTCCCCCAACAACACACGTGCTATGTCCCCAAGCAAACTTTGGTTTCTGCCCAGGCACCTCAAGTCTCCTCCAAGTTGGTTTCTCCTCTGTAGCATCTAGTAGATAAAGTTGTGACGCTGAATGTAACCCTACCACTGAGCCACCAAAGATGAGCACCCGCCCACCAGGCAGACTTACTGCAACGTGATCAAGCCTTGGAGGACGCACAGAACCCCCAAGATTGCTGCTCAAATGCTTCCAATTAGGATCATCTTCACCCAGATCAATTGTATATACATCCCTCGATCCTCCACCTGCTCCTCCCTCTCCTCCTGCTCCTCCCTCTCTCCTCCCTCCCACTCTCCGCTGCCAACACCGCCGTCACAGCAACGCGCACGCCGCCGAAGCTGCCCCTGCCTCGATGCCGCAAACGCCCCGCCCGCTCCATCGACCAGTTCGTCCGCTTCGTCCACCTACCTGCTCGCTCCGTCCGCCTATTCCTCGATGCCACAAACGTCTCGCCCGTCACCAGCCACGCCGCGACCGTCCGCAGCCACCCGCCGTCCCCACCGATCTCGCACGTGATCGAGGGCACACACACATGCACATGTTTGCTCTCCCTCTCTCTCTCTCTCTCATTGTGCGTACCTGCTGGTGGGAGTGCGGTGGTGCGTCTCTCAAGCTCGGGAGGGGCGGTGGTGCACCTCTCGACCTCGTCTATCAGCCTCGGTTCTCTCATGGACTTCGTCTATCGGCCCCGGCCGTTTATCGTAGGTTCTTTCTCACCCCGTTAATCATCGTTTTCTCAATAATAATAAAAAATATATAGAGAGAGTATGAATCAAAAGGAGAGAGAGAGAGAGAGAGAGAGAGAGAGAGAGAGAGAGAAGATAGAGAGAGAGAGGGAATGAAACAAAAAGACAAAGAGATAGAGATACAAAAAGTTAGAGAGAGAGAGAGAGAGGGGGGGAGAGTGAAACAAAGATAGAGAGAGAGAGGGAGAGTACCCTAAGTCCCTTAGGCCATAGGGCTAGAAAATTGAGAGAGTGAAACAAAAGAGAGAGAGAGAGAGAGAGAGAGAGAGAGAGTACCCTATGGCCCCCCAAGGCCATAGGGCTAGAAAATTATTAGGCTCAAGCATAGAGAGAAAAAAAGAGGTAGATATATATATATATATATATATATATATATAGATAGATAGAGAGAGAGAGAGAGAGAGAGAGAGAGAGAGAGAGAGAGAGAACCCTACGGCCCCAAGGCCATAGGGCTACCAAATTGTTAGACTCAAGAAGAAAGAGAGGGAGATAGATATATAAAGAGAGAGAGAGAGAGAGAAAAACAAACAGAGTGATAGAGAGAGAGAGAGAAACAAAAAGATAGAGAGAGATAGATAGAGAAATAGAGAGAGAGAGAGAGAGAGAGAGTGTGTGTGTGAGGGAGAGAGACAGAGAGAAAGTACCTTACGGCCCCAAGGCCATAGGGCTAGCACTTCTTAGACTCAAGAAGAGAGAGACATATATATATATATATAGAAACAAAAAAGATAGAGAGAGAGAAATAAAACGATAGAGAGAGAGTGTGTGTGTAAGAGAGAGAGAGATATAGAGAGGGAGAGGTCCCAAAGCCATAGGGCTAGAAAATTATTAGACTTAAGAAGAGAGAGAGGGAGACAGAGAGAGATATAAATATATAGAGAGAGAGATAGAGAGGGGTAGAGAGAGGGGGATATAGAGACATATATATATATATATATATAGAGAGAGAGAGAGAGAGAGAGTGAAGCAAAGAGAGAGATAAACAAAAAGATAGAGAGAGATAGATAGAGAAATAGAGAGAGAGAGAGAGAGAGAAAAACAAAAAGATAGAGAAATAGAGAGTGTGTGGGAGAGAGAGAGGGAGAGAGAGTACCCTACGGCCCCAAGGCCATAGGGCTAGCAAATTGTTAGACTCAAGAAGAGAGAGGGAGAGAGACATATATATATATATATATATATATATATATATATACATACATATAGAAATAGAGAGATCTTCAAGAGAGAGTTCGTGTGTGTGTGTAAGAGAGAGAGAGAGAGAGAGAGAGAGAACCCTATGGCCCCAAAAGGCCATAGGGCTAGCAAATTGTCTTAGAGATAGGTCTTGAAGAAAGAACCCTATGGCCCTCGGGCCATAGGGATAGAAAAAGAGAAAGAGATAGAAGAGGGAGGGGAGTATAAAAGAGAAAAAGATGCCTCTGTAGCGGGCTAGGGCTAGAGAGAGGACCCTTATGGCCAAAGGGCCATAGGGCTATAAATTAAAGATGTATATAAACTAGTGTGATCGAGTCTTACTAGGTGGCCAAATGGCTATGATTGAGTCCAATGGCAGCAGGAGCTAGACATAGACCTAGAAGAGAGACCCCTATGGCCCTTGGACCATAGGGCTAGAAAATTGCATGAATCAAAAAGGAGAAAGAGGCAGGCCTAGAAAAGAGACCCCTATGGCCCTCACGCCATAAGGGTAGAAAAAGAGAAAGAGATAGAAGGGGGGAGGGGAGTAGAAAACAGGGTTTAGGAGAATGAATCAAAAAAGAGAAAGAGATATAGTTTCGAAAGAGAGGGAGATAGAGATAGAGAGGCCAAGATATGTCTTGAAGGGAGACCCCTATGGCCCGGGGCCATAGGGCTAGAAAAAGAGAAAGAGATAGAAGGGAGAGGGGAGTATAAAAAAGAAAAAGAGGTCTGTGTAGCCGGGCATAGGGCTAGAGGAGGGACCCCTATGGCCAAAGGGCCATAGGGCTATGAATTAGAGATAAATATAAACTGATGTGTTCACGTCTTACTGGATGGCCAAATGGATATGGTTGAGTCCAATGGCAGTATAAGCTAGACATAGACCTAGAAGAGAGACCCCTGTGGCCCTCGGACCATAGGGCTAGATATTTGCATGAATCAAAAAAGAGAAAGAGACAGGCCTAGAAGAGAGACCCCCTATGGCCCTCGGGCCATAAGTCTAGAAAAAGAGAAAGAGATAGAAGGGGGAGAGGAGTATAAAATAGGGTTTATAAGAATGAATCAAAAAAGAGAAGGAGATATAGATTCGAAAGAGAGGGAGATGGAGATAGAGAAACCAAGATAGGTCTTGAAAGAGAAACCCCTACAGCCCTCGGGCCATAGGGCTAGAAAAAGAGAAAGAGATAGAAGGGGGAGGGGAGTATAAAGGAGAAAAAGAGGCATGTGTAGCCGGGCATAGTGCTAGAGAAGGGACCCCTATGGCCCTCTAGCCATAGGGCTATGAATTATAAATTGGTGTGATCGAGTCTTACAGGGTGGCCAAATTGCTATGGTTGAGTCCAATTGCAGTAAGATCTAGACATAGATCTTGAAGAGAGACCCCTATGGCCCTCCAACCATAGGGCTAGAAAATTGGATGAATCAAAAAAGAGAAAGAGACAGGCCTAGAAGAGAGACCCCTATGGCCCTCGGGACATAGAGCTAGAAAAAGAGAAAGAGATAGAATGGGGAGGGGAGTATAAAACAGGGTTTAGGAGAATGAATCAAAAAATAGAAAGAGATATAGAATCAAAAGAGAGGGAGATAGATATAGAGAGACCAAGATAGGTCTTCAAGAGAGACCCCTATGGCGCGAGGGCCATAGGGCTAGAAAAAGAGAAAGAGATAGAAGGGGGAGGGGAGTATAAAAGAGAAAAACAAGCCTATATAGCCGGGCATAGGGCTAGAAAATTGCATAAATCAAAAAAGAGAAAGAGACAGGCCTAGAAGAGAAATGAAATCCCTATGGCCCGAGGGCCATAGGGCTAGAAAAAGAGAAAGAGATAGAAGGGGGAGGGGAGTATAAAGGAGAAAAAGATGCATGTGTGGCTAGCCGAGCATAGGGCTAGAGCAGGGACCCCTATGGCCTTAGGGCTATGAATTAGAGATGTATATAAAGTGGTGTGATCGAGTCTTACTGGGTGGCCAAATTGCTATGGTGGAGTCCAATTGCAGTAAGAGCTAGACATAGACCTTGAAGAGAGACCCCTATGGCCCTTGGACCATAGGGCTAGAGAATTGCATGAATAAAAAAAGAGAAAGAGACATGCCTAGAAGAGTGACCCCTATGGCCCTCAGGCCATAGGGCTAGATAAAGAGAAAGAGATAGAATGGGGAGGGGATTATAAAAGAGAAAAAGAAGCTTGTGTAGCCGGGCATAGGGCTAGAGAAGGGACCCTTATGGCAAAAGGGCTATAGGGCTATGAATTAGAGATGTATATAAACTAGTGTGTTATAGTCGATTTGAGATCGGAAAGAAAAAATTTGTGGATACCTTTGTAGGTAAGATGTCTCAGCAACAAAAGAACAAACAATCTTCCAAACCACCTCTGGTGGATGGCACTATGGAACCTCAAGCACCATGGTATTTGGATTTGTTCTTACCATCTGGAGGCATTCTGGAGCAAGTTCATTTGTTCTTTAAAGATTGCAACGACTCTCCCTTTAAGAATTGTGGACCTGTTCAATATATAAAGACAAACACAGGTGGCATTAACATGTCTTCATGCCTGTGTGTGAAGACAACAGAGGGTATATCTTATCTAGTGGATCCTATGGCTTTTAGTTTTGTATCACTAATGGCCGAGGGTGAAATGACAATGAAAAAGGCAGGATGGTTAGAAAACACCTCAGAAGGTGAGGATCCAGTGAATGCCACCAATTTCATCACTACATTAAAGAGAGTAAATCAACATATCTTGAGAAAAAGGAACAATGATGAGAGGAAGCATCAACATGAAGAGAAGGAGCTTGATTCCAATGCTTTGCTTGATTCCATTGATCAACCACCAGAGAAGGAGCTTCATAATCAAGTTGCCAAGACATCAAAGAGCGGTCTTGATGGATACCTAGGCATTGAGCAGTACTTCAAGTTTGGTATACAATTTACTGCGTTGATCTGTGTTGATTACTACAACCTTGCACCAGACTCCTACAAGTGTAGGCCTTTGTCTTGTGAGTATGTTAAATACTTATTGAAGACTTTCGCAGGGCATTCACGACCTTGCTCCTTGGCAGCATATTTGATGCCGTATGTTCCTCACACGAATGTTCCTCTAAATATGACAAAGTCCACCTAGATAAGCTACAACACTACCATTACTACCTTGAGGCAAATGCAGATGCTTTGCTTTAGAGTATAGTGAGACTAGGTCAAGCTTGATCACCTAGCTTGGTTGTTGAAGGAAACATCTATATTGTGTTCACCTTTGTATTGACAGATTGTATAGGTTGTAATGAAATTCATTAATTAAGAGACAAGTTCACCTTGATCACCTATGTTAGTTGGTAAACTTAAAATTTGTCTTTTTGTTTTTGGAATTGTAATGTTGAGAGAGAGAGAGAGAGAGAGAGAGAGAGAGAGAGAGAGATATGTAGCCAAACATTGGCCTAGAAAAGGGGATCCTATGGACCTTGGGCCATAGGTCTATGGATGAGTGATGTGGAAAAGATGGTGTGTTTGAATCACACTGGGCTCTAAATAAGTATCGTAAGAGGTATGTTTTGTATCATAATGTTTTGAGAGAGATAGAGATAGAGATAGAGGGAGCGCACCCTATGAGACCCTTATGGCCCCAAGGCCATAGGGGTATGAATGAGTGTATATCAAGCTCAAAAAGTACCCTTTCAAAAAAGGATGGTCATGAGCCTAGAGAGGACACCTATAGATATATAATAAGTATTTCCTACGGAGTCCTCTAGCCATCCGGATTACCTTTGTAGAACTACGAATGATTGAAGTGCTCTTTCAAGGCCTATGACTAGTTGGCCATACACCTAGTACGAGATCTCTTATTGAGCCCATTTGCCATGAGTCCCTAGGACTTTGAATGAGTGAATACTATTAGGTTTAAAGTCTTTATAGAGGTGACTAGGTGGTCACATGCTTAGAAAGAGATCTAATATTGAGCCTTATGCACCTTCATGAACCCTATTACACTTTAGATGTCATTGTTTTTCTTGTTAGAGGAATTATTTGTTTGTTTACATGAATTAATATTTAGGAGTAGTTAAATGCTTATAACTTGTTATTACTATCAGATGGAGCAACCAACACATGAAAGAAGGGCAATTTTGAAGGCAGTGTCACGTGCGTAGATTTGAGACCCCGAGAACATGTACTCGGGAACCTCTAGCACCGTGTGGCGAGGCTGAGTTGGGATCAAACTCGCCTCGCCTCTTTGCGTTCCATCCAAGTAGAGTGGCCTCCTTCGGGACAGCTCACTCGGGTCGGCCTGGCTCGCGGCCCGCGGCTCGACTTGCAGCAGAAGATCTTAAATCACATAGCTCTTTACACATCCAAGGGACTCCCCATGTCCCTTTGAGCGGCCTCACTTGGGACGGCCCGCTCTACCCTCACCGCATGGAGGGGAGGCACTCCCGTTTTCGAGCGACTCAACCACTAGCCATACTGCGGGGCATAGCGTCTGCACCACACAACCCCGCACCGGGAGGTAGCGGAGCTCGAGTGCGTGCCGTGCTCGCTAGTGTGCCTAGGGTGAGTTTCTTGTGGGTCGGGACTATGTCTAATCGTCCATCATCCCCGAGGTCCCCGTCTTGAGTGAGGCCTTACATACAACCCCCCCTTTAAGAAAGTTGACGTCCTCGTCAACAATAGCATTTGACCCCAGACAAAAGGGTTTATCTGCTTATTGATCCCCTTGTGTGTGCAAGTGAAGTGATCGTTGCTTTTGAGCGGTCTTACCTTTATCATTATGCATTGTCTAGACTCATTGCAACGGTGAATTTTTGGATTTTTACAAAAGTTTGGACATCAAATCCCCATTGACTTGGATGTCCCCCAACCCTGCTTTTGCCAAGTACCAAGTCGCGTTGGCCCTGGCTGCTTCTCACACAAGAAACTCTAAACCACTTACTATATAGGAAAAAAAAGAGAATTTTCTAGTTAGATTTCCACATAACTAGAAAGAGTCTAATATAGGAAAAATCAAACTTTACTAGATTGCCAATCTAGAAAGATAGTTTCCAATATAGAAAGATTTTTCTAGTTAATTTACTATATAGAAATAATCTATATAGTAACTTCATAAATAGAAATAATCTATATAGTAACTTCATAAATAGAAATAATCTATATAGTAACTTCATCGAAAAAGTTACCATATAAGAAATTATAACATATAACATCTATGTAGTAACTTTATCATACAACTTAGCATATAGGAGGCATATAATGATATAACAAAATCTCATAGAATGACATTTTTATATGTTTGATATAAATAATAATAGAAGAATACTTTATTTAAAAAGTGATTTTAATAAAGTAAAAGTGAATAATAGATTTTTTGCCAATGTCCACAATACAAAAGTGGCATACTATAATGTGAAATCCAAATTGTCCCTATTCTACTACATTAACATCATCTAGGCTTAAACTTCCAATGACTGTATCTTTGATTATAACTCGTTTTTGAACCACCAGCCACTGTACTATAGCCTTTCTCATGGCATCCACATTATGCTCTGTACGATTTGTAGTGAAAGTGGGATCTCTCTTAATGATGTTAAAAGTGGATTTTAATGATGTATATAGCTCATCCACCGTAGCAATATCCAAGTATTTTAACAAGATCGTTTCTTCATCCACCTCACTCAACATACTCTGCAATTCCAAAAAAATGATTTTAGTAAAAATAATTTATATTTACATATTTAGCAATACACACGTATACTAAATAAACACAACACATATAACCTGAGAGGATTGGGATTTATCAAGTGTCTTAGCATGGCCCCTAGCTAGCCACACATTGGAGTTTTCAATCCCCTATTAAGCATCATAAAATGGTTAAATTACCAAAATAAAGACATCCATATTTATCTTAAGATACACTCAAAATACCTTGAATTTATTATGATTCTCTATATCCCTTGAAGCTTTTTTCTTCATTTCCTTTATGTTATCTTTCATCTTTTCACTCCACTATAAGATAAAAATAAATTGATTAAGTAAAGATAACTTTTAATCCAAACTATAGAGATAAAAAGAAAGAGAAATATCTTAGTACCTTTGGGATTCGCTTGCTTTTTCGATTTAGAACTATAACATTATTTGCCAACATAGTGTTCTCCTCAATCTATAATTTTTTTAAAAATAATATTATTAAATTATAATATGATATATATTAATATTTAATTTTTACAAAGCATTCAAAATAACTAACCTGTGTAGCATGTACAAGAAGGTCAGTAAATGATTTATAATTCTTGAGCATGTCATCCTTAAAAGAAAATGAAACATGTTAGTAAAATTATCCAATTTTTTTTATAAAAAATAATTATAAATATCATGCTCACCGTATCAAAATTCTCGTCATTTTTTGTGTGATTTGAATCATCTTGTGTATGTGAAGGTAGTTCTGGACGATAAACATCCTCTATCTCCATCTTGTTTGAAAGAAAACTCAGTATTCAAATAAAAAACATAAATATTCCAAAAAGTAATGATCAATGAGGTGCATATCATAGTTTTATTGACAAACCTCTATTGTGCCACATGCATTACGATCCAAACCCTCATTTTCTTCATTGTTAAAAGCTTGGGATTGCTGCAATGTTTTTTTTTTTAATATAACAAAAAAGTGCAATTTATGTCAGTACATTTATGTAAACCAAATCATAATTTAAAAAAACATCACTCTAAAATAAAAATAATTTTTTTGAAATAAACCTGTTGAACTTCTTCTTGATCACCTATAGTATCCTCTCCAACTATAGAAGTAGTTGATTTCTGTAAAAGACATTGAATTGTAAGGAGCATAAAAAGTAAAGTAAGTTCTAATACATGTAAAAGAGTGTACCATAGAGGAGCTCTCTGATAAGTGTCTCATCTTTTTTTTCTTGAATTTTCTATTTGTTTGCATATTTCGAAGGAAATATAGGTAGATGTCTTCTTTTCTCCAAATATAAGTTGCCCCTGGAAACTCAAGTGGCTTAATCTCATGATGTTTAGACTCAATGTCATCTTTTATCTCTTGTTGCAAGTCAAGCTTATGTCACAGATCTTTATACTTTTCTTCCACATATTTCACCCAACGTCTTACAGTAGCTTGATTTGCACAATAAATTTGGTTTTGTATACTACGACAATATGCTATGAGATATTTTCTTCCATATTTCTTATTAAGATTGCGATTGTTTGATGGTGGAGGCAAAAATATCTGCTCATATGTTGGTGTATCTACAGCCATGACTTCATTAGACGCCATCGTAAAATATAACCTGAAAAAAAAACATACAAGTCAAATAAACATAATATTTAAGATAGTAATCATTCACAAAATGGTAAATATTAGTTTTAGAGATATATGAAACTTGGATTGATCTAATAAAATAAATGTTATAAAAAAATACTTACATTTATAAGCATGTATATAGTCTATATAGACATGTCTTTTTTGCATAAATTTAGGATATCCATGACACTGGAAAATCACATAATTCTCCAGAGGGTAATATTGCTCTCCTCCTTTTCCTTATCAACCATCCATGTATTATTGTGATACAACAATTCCAGTCCCTCGTGCAGTTATCCTCCATAGAAACTTTCCATAAGTTATTTTGATTGTGATCTTTCTCCAACCATGCTAATTTGCATTCTTTTTTTTCTCTATCCACTTCACGTATCACTGCATGTTTGGTTAAATTGTTATTCATATCCATATATGCCAACACAATATCATTCTTCTCTAGCCAAGGAGGAATACATCCAACTTCACCTACTTGAAGCAGTCTTGTCCTGGGTGAGAGATCTTTTATTTCATAAGCAATAAGCTTATTAGTGAAAGGGAGAAGCATACACTTGTGCAATAATGAGCTTACAGGCCTTACACAATCCCAGTCAAATGGAAGACGTTCTCTCTGTAACACACTCATTCCTGTAGTTGGTTCGATAAGTAAGCACTCTTTATTATCTTTTACTGTGATACATTGTTTATAATACTCTGCCCCAAAGAAAAGCATGATCTCACTATTCCATTGAACTGAAAAAAATGATGTAATACGAGCCTTCCAATGACCCATGCTTTCAACAGTAGTGTTAGGCTCATCAACTTTAACTACTACATCATCCCCAAGCTTATAAACATCCCCATTGAACAATAACTTTTTATACATTGTCACATGTTGGGATTGTAGAGAATTCTCTTCAAGAGACCAATAGTGCTCCACATACTTTTGTTCCTCCTGAATAAGTGGTCTAATTATTCCTCTCTTTTGTCGTATTGCTATACTTTTTGTTTTATCATTCTCCAACATGCAATATCTTGATTTATTATTTCAAGCTCCCTCCATAGCTCCTTCGCCCTCTTGACTGACGAAACCTCCAAGATTCCTTGTTCATGTGTTGCGTGGCATGATGTGCTGTCACGACTTCTTATCTCAAAAAAAGAAGGAACTGATAAACACATATGAACACTTTTTAATGTCCTCTCATGTGGCAAAAGGCTATCCTTGTCTTGCTGTAATACTGAAAAAACCTTTGTAAATAGTATTCTTCTATAATAATGAATGTACGACATCTCCATGTCTTTTTTATTGGTCTTGATACCAACATATGTTAGTACCTTACATTCAAATTCATAACACCAATAGATATCATGCATTCCATGCCTGTAAACATCATCAAGTATTTCTCCAAACCCTATAAATAAAATATGTTAGTTTACATTATTAGAGGCTATGAGAAATTGATATGAGCAATTAATAAAGGTTCATACCTGCAACATGCTCAAGAGGAGAAGAATTTGCCCCCATAGACTCTTCCTTTCTTACTCTCCATGAAAGAAGCAGGGAACGCATCATTTCTATGCTTTCCTTTGACCAACCTTTGTCGCGACTGTAATTATAAAACCCATGGGATATATCTACTAGAAGAATCCCCAAGTAATAGATTTCTCTATGTAAGTCAGAAATTCTTAGTAAAATATACGGTAAACACCACTGGATGAACTTTTGATTCTCCTCTGCCTTAAAAATATCATGGTATTTGCTTAGAGTGGATGGCCAACGACCATTTCGAATGGATTGTGGAGCGAGGGAAAATACTTTTTCAACACAAGCATCTATTTCTCTCTTTGTCTCATTGGATGCAGCTTGCATAAGAGCACTTATATATTTTTTGAATATATTCAATGCAAAAATATGCATTGAATCATAGACTAAATCCAATGATAAATTGAAACCATATAGATCATGCAATCTCCACATTATAGACTCTCCAGATAATCCTGCTTCCTTGAGTATACATTCTCGTTCAATCTGCGTGAATGCTTTTTTGGATTGTAAAAGTGCTTCTTTCATTCCTTCTATGGTACGTTTTTCTGGAGGATACCGAGCTTGATATCTATTTCCATCATAAATATAGCGACCTTGAAATGATGAGTTATTACTATCCAAGGTAGCCTGAGCTTTATCCCTTCGACAAAAGGATTGTCCTCCATCTTTAAACATTCCAAGTTTGCATTGGGCTGGATGATCACCTGTGACCATCATTAACATTGCACGTATCTTGCAAAATTGTGTTTGTTGAGCGGAATTATCAAAGATACGTTCAATTGGATAATTATAAAACACATTTACTCCCTCAATGAATAACTCCTCAAGCTCTTTTATTAATGGTCTCAAAAGGATCCCGAATGCAAAGCTTGAATTGCGAATCAACTTTTTGCTACTTAGTGGCAAAAATAATACAGGAAGAATCCCAACCCTAGACCTTTTGCCACCGTTTAAAATCATAATTTCTACTGCTCCACAATCCTTTTGAGTTGTTCGAGAAGCTTGGAATCCATCCCAATGTAGAAGTAGAGCGAAGTTTCGAGGTTCTCCCTACATAAAAAATTAATTTAGTACAAATACGCATAGAGCAATAACTAGTATGATTCTATGTGTTCACAACTAGATTTGGTATACATATTTTGAAAAGATAACTAGTGAAATATGTACCTTGCATAATTGTTGATGGTGTTTATTCAAAGTACGACACTTATTGCATATAAATACATACTCCTTGGTAGATTCGCTCCATCCATGCTGAAGTGTTTCTGATTTTCTTGGAAAGGTGGAAAACATAGTATTACACCTTGAGTTTTGGCAGATGATAGGTAGCTCGTACTTTGCATTTGGATTCCAAAAATCTTGGACCTCACGACATTTTGATCCATCCCAAAATTCAAAGGATGAGTTTGGATGCATAGAGACAGCTTGTCCAAGCCATCTCTCTTTGTGGCGCCACATTTGTAAAAATCCATGGCAAAAGCTTTGACTTTTTACTAAAAGTTGTAGTTGATTCTTAATAGGTAAATAGTCAAATGAAAGCATATCCTTTCGTAGCTTTTGACACCTTGGACACTTGGAAGAACAAATTAAGCAATCACGTTTCAAGATGCTTTGTCTTCTATTTCCTGGACAAGAACACTTTTCAACATTTCCCACATATAGATCTTCTCTACTAGGCTCAAAAAGCTCTATCTCATGAGGATTATCACGTGTACCTCCACAAATCTTATAGCGTTGAGATTGAATCATTCCAAGTCCATTGTACATTGTAATCAATTGCTCCCAACATGCTGGAATCCTTACTCCATCTAAGGTCCCATCCCATGTCTCAGGCAATTGAACTAAAAGCTTACTCAAGCTTGGTTTCAAAGGCTCATTATCTCGTTTTCCAACTCTTTGGCCACCCATATCACCAAACAAAAGTTGAAGCATTTCATCTTGAGCTATAATAGATACTCTATGTTTATCCCAAAGAGCTTGTAACTCAATTACTTTCTCAAGTATCTGGATGCAAAGTAAAGACTCTGTACCATCCACATTTGCACTACTTGGATCAACGTCTTCATGTATATGGATATGTTCATCATGTTCTTCCAAGTGCTCAACATTGTTAGCATTATCCTCACAATGTTGATCTGGGTCACTATATGCATGATCTCCATGATCATGAACATCACTTATTATATCATCATTGCTCTGTGGCATTAATCCTATCTCGAGTCCCAAGTCTCGATATTTCAACCTCAATTGTTGATGAATAGCAAAGGTAGAAGGAACAACATATCTTCCACCATGACAATATAAAATGCAATTGCACCAAACCTGTCTCCTCTCTGTGGGCCCATCTATAGTTTCAGTTAATTGTTCCTCATCTTCGACCATAATCAAGTTTGGATTTTGTAAACCGACTCTCCTATGCATATTACCAAGTAAATCTTGGCGGCTATGATGGTAGAAAGTACTTCGACTAACCATCTGCCATCCTTGATTAGTTTTTGAACACTTGTAGAGGCATGAGCATCTTCTCATATCACTTGAGGAACTTGCCATCTGTGCCACAAGAATACCATTCAATTAAAACTTTATATAATCTCTTAACAAATTTAGTTTTCAAGCTTACTCTAATCCAGAAGCATATTTCAATAAATAAAAGTATTGTAAGGTGTTTCATATGCGAAGTAGAAAACGACTTAGGCACTAGTAGGGAAGCACATAAAAAACACTCTAATCCACATTTACAAACCCACACAGCACCCATGTGAAACACTCTTGAATCTTAGAAGGAACATGGTTGTAGGCTGAAAGGGTGGTTGTAAGCATGGTTAGACATCTCCTCAAACAAGCAAAGGGGATATTAAAAAACCCTACTTGGATAGGAAGATCGTGTCCCTAGGGCCAAAAAGACCCATCACAACAGTTATCCTTTCCCAAGCACAAGAATGTCTAATGAACAAGCATATTTCAATAAATAAAAGTATTGTAAGGTGTTTCATATGCGAAGTAGAAAACGACTTAGGCACTAGTAGGGAAGCACATAAAAAACACTCTAATCCACATTTACAAACCCACACAACACCCATGTGGAACACTCTTGAATCTTAGAAGGAACATGGTTGTAGGCTGAAAGGGTGGTCCTAGTAGAGATGTATGTCATTAAAATACTAGACTAAATCCCCAAGCAAGTGATCACACCTAGGTGACAATGCATGGTGTAAGAGTGTGCTATTATGAATATGGATGTGTCCTACTATGTACATGAGTTGAATGTAGAAATGTAAGAGTCCAAAAGGCACTTAACTTGGCATACATGGCGATTTGAATGGCTATGCACACAAAGTAAATGAGCTAGAAAAACCTTCTTAGGTCATGTGAGACTACGCTTCTTATGCACATTGTTTTCGTCTCTTGAAGTGAGAATGAGTCTAATTATGAAGGAATTGAACTTCATGATAAAAAGCCAATTTTGTAACATTTTTTCAATTTTCTTAATGTGCTTCTCTCTCAAAACAAAATAACTATAATGCATGATTCCCCCTCTTTCTCCTAAGAGAGCCATATCACAAACCAAACTTGGTAGAACCTTGGACAAAAGCCAATGAGAGATCTACCAACCATACTTCTAGAGGAAGATCGTGTCCCTAAGGCCAAAAAGCCCATCACAACAGTTATCCTCTCTCAAGCATGGTTCCACATCTCCTAAAATAAGTGATACTTGGAATCTTAGTTCACTATTTCTACAATTTCAACTTTCTAGCTTACTATAATAAAGCTAAGCTTTGCAAAAGCTAGTGTAAAAGCCAATGAGAAATTACAAAATCATACAAAAGCTAGTGTAAAGGCTTGTACTTGATTGGTACCTTTGCTTATATAAAGGCCAACTACTGCAAGAGAAGTTGTGAAGCCCAAGCTGGATGTAAATTGCTCCAACACAGCGCCTCAGTACAGCTCGATGTCCAGCTCACGACCACAGCGCCTCAGTACAGCTCGATGTCCCGCTTCAACCCTGCGGCCACGTTAGCTTCCAGCTGCAGCTTACAATGGCGCAGTACAGTAGCTCATAGGGCACAATATGCAGCTCACAGGGCACATGAGCAGCTCACAACAGTGCACAGCTCACAGCAGTGCACAGCTCACAGGGCACATGAGCATTTCACAGCAGCGTGCGCACGGGCCCATCACAGCAGCTCGATCAGACGTACAGCAATGCGTGCACAGCGCACTGCAATAGCTCACCGTACACGCTAATTAGCAGCGCGCGCACAATGCCCTGCAACAGCTAGCTCACTGCATATAAGCAGTGCGCGCACAACGCCCTCCAACGTCAGCGCTGATCACTGCAGATCTGGCGCAATGCACTAGTTCAGTTAGTTGATCTGGCGCAATGCACTAGTTCACTGCGACCACATTGGAGCTCCTCGTGCAGCAAAGTACCGGCCAACCCGTGTATCAAAGGAAACTGATCGAGATCACTGCTTCTCCAGCACTGCAGGACGTTATAATATGATGATCCGTCGATGTGCAGACAAAAAGCGCAAACTATTGTCGAGCTGATTGCATCTTTGCAGATGCAGATCAGGAGGCAGTCAAAGAGCGCCAGATCAGGCCGGACGTCATATAATGATGATCCGATATGATTAGGACGCAGTCAAAGATCAGCGCCCTAGCTCTCAGTACAGCTGGCGCATATATAGCTGCAGCGCGCGCAATATATTACTGCAATACATAAGCAATATACTGCAATATATAAGCAGCGCGCGCACATTATAAATGCCCAGCTGCATTAACAGCGGGGCGCCTGATCAGTACTGCACGTCCCAGCTCTAATTTGTACTGCGACCTGCTAGTGTTGCTCACGTCCTGCCGTCGAAGCGCCTGGTGTTCGATTTGAGGCAGAAGAAGGCGTTGCAGATCAAGGCGTTCGATTCTGGCTTACAGGTAGCTACAGATCAGGCACTCAGGTAGTACTGATATGGCGACGAGTGTGCAAGAATATAATAGTACAAAAGGAGAAGGATAAAACGATGTTGAAGGAAAGAATGGAGACTATATAAAAGAGGGGGAAGTATCCGTTGGCGGGAATTAAGGGGTAGGTAGAGTTATTTCCCTTCTACCAACCCTTGACTAAAGTTTTTCTTCCCTTCTACCATTGAGTAGATGTAATGTTCCTTTTTATCAACCCTTGACTTCTACCATTGAGTAGATGCTATGTTTTCTCAAGTAGCAAATAGAAGATACTCATGAGATTTATCAAGTTTTTCTCATTGTAGGAAACATATGTGGTGACAACATATTAAAAGGAAAAACATTGTGTGTCATTTCAATTAAAGGCTAGGTCACCAAAAGTATTAAGTACACATGAATTAGGTATAGATTACACTAAGTAAGTAGTGCACACACACACACACGCCCCTCACCAAGAGCACTTTATAGCTATAATCTCTATCCTTTAGAAAGTAAAGAAGCCTAGGACATCATCCTAATACTATTGAACATGAAAGTCCCATATTGAGACATTTTATCCCTTATTAAGGAACTAGATGTAGCACAATAGTTCCACGTTCTCATAAGATCTACAAAGGCATTTGCACATCCCTTAAGTTAGCATCATATTAATTCCATCTATCCTTGCAGTTTAGTAAAGGTGCATTTTAGGATAGGTTAGCATCTTGTCTAGATCGATGATGGTAACCTAGCACCATTAATTAGTGCTCCAAAATCCCTCCAATATTTAGCGCTCCAAAATCCCTCCAATATGTAAAGAGTCATGTAATATATGATCAAAGCCTCCAACTTTGGCTTTCATTGGCTTGGTTAGTAAGCTAACTAAATTTCGAGTTGGCAGCTTATTAAACACTTATTGTGCTTTTGCAAGCAAGCTAAGTTCAACGCACATATCTACCAATACAATGCCACAACTACTATATCATGTGTATTCCTTAGCCCTTCTATGCCACTTCTATGCATCCACATGCCTTGAAGATGCAACCAAAAGTGACTAAATAAGCCCCAGCTTGTGTACCTTGGTATGTATCTTTTTTCCCTTCTTTGATACAAGCTTTCATAATGCAAGTATGGGTGACCAAATTTGTAGACACTCACCTTTGAGATGTTGCCAAAACATCTCAAAGCTTCGGCACCATGTCCATGCTTTGCCTATCTCTAGTGATCAAGGCACTTCAAGAGACTTTGTTTGGTACTGGGAACTTGTCAAACACTTCTTTTCCTTTTGCGAGTGCAACACACTTTGAATACACATAGAGCTAGGCAACACCAACACAGATGTCCTTTTTAAGAAACCTTATCTTGATGACATCTATATGCATCACGCTGCCTCAATGGAGGTCTTACAAAGCTTCTTTGGGTTCATAGCTAATTAGGTAGAAAACATGCAAAACCCTACTAGCCATTACTAAAACCTCTTCTGCCATGCTGTCTTTCATGTGCTATATACCCTTATTCTTCTAATCCCCACTAAAATCTATTATTGCATGCTATCCTTTTTCCGATAAGATTTGCTAATGTGAAGGGTTCCTAATCTATCAGAGAGCTAATTCATATTCAAAGAACCACATAAAAGCTTGAAGAAGAATTCAAATAAAATAAAAGTATGTTCTACACAATGCATACTAGATGTTCTATACAAATGTACTTGTGTGTCCACACTTGCACTTCAATTTCTCCAAACACGATATATACATGTGGACTAATGTATTGCATCTTACTCTCACACATGTACAAATTGCCCCAAAGACCTTGTACCCTAGTTCTTATCCTAAGGTACTTGAAAGTGCGTGTACAAATGCATCTACAATGTGTGAAATTATTTGCACTCTTGTCCAAGAATTGTGCAATTTTGGCCTTATATATTACCTAAGTGCATAAGGTGATCATCTGCTTCAATATGTCTAAGTAATCGAGTGGATAAGGTGTTCTTTAGTAAAATGCTATGAGCCATAATGACATGGGATGGCCATTTTCTAGCTTGCCATCCTAGACCTAGCTTATCCTCAAACCAACCCACATCCCAGTCCCATCCACTTGTAAGAGCCCTCTTTGATGGTGACAAAGGAGGGAAATTCTAGTCCACATCCCCATTCCCATTCCCATTCCCATTCCCAAAACCATTCACATCACTATGCTATGAGCACTAAGTAGTAGAGTGTGATGGTGGTATAGTGTCTAAGTATTATATAATCATGTGCTAATGCTACCTAGAGTGATTCATGAGTGCCTAATGTGGCCTAAATTGCTGAGTGAGGTTATTGTCATAAAAAAATGAAGTTCTCAATGTGGTCAGAGGGTGCCTCGTGATTAAGGGTAAGAGAGTGGAGATGGTAAAGTGAGTTGAAATAAAGTGTTGCATGATTGTGCAACTACGTGACTATGTGATTGAGTATGTGCACGTGGAAGAGTGTGCTTGAATTTTTGCCTAATTAAAGATGTGGCCAAAGTGCTCCAAGTAGTTAGGACGATGTGCTTCAAGTGATCGAGTTCTCCAATGTGGCTAAACAATCAAGTGGCCTATCTAGATAGTAGCTGAGTGGACTAAGGTGCTTAAGTGGTTAGGTGAAAAAGGCAATGTGTGCTCCGCATGATGAAGAGGGAAAAGACAGTGTGGTTCAAGGGTACTAACCAATGTGGTGAATGCTCATGCATAGCCATGGTTGATGCAAATATATACCCATACAATATTGATAGCTTGTAGATATGTTGCAAGATGAGACTCATGTAGGTACTTATGATATAGGGGAGATGCCATGTACACCTCAATCTATAGCCAAGTGAGAAAAATGCTACTCGATGCAATGGGAACAACACTCCACTCGTCAATAAGGTAGTTACTTGTGCACAAGTGAGAGATCAACTTCTTCAACTAATCTTGCTAATTCTCAGTCCCTTGAGATAATCTATGAAGTATGTGGTGTAATATTTTAGTGGTTCACTACACCAATACTTCAACCATTACTTTGCTGCTATGATCATAGACCATGTGCAAGAATCAACTCGATGGTATCAAAGCGATGATTGCAATGGAAAATTGAGCCAAATTAATTACAAAAGCATATTATAACTAGCAAACAGTGTAAATGAGGAAGACTCAATTGCACTCAAAATGCTTAGTTCTAACATAAGCCTCAACTTAGCTCTAATATTTTATTTTTAATAGTATAATTACAATTAATTAATGAAAAATTTAATGAATATGAATAACATAAAAGAAAATAGAGACAACAATGCACTCTAAATAGATGAGTACAATCGCTTTATAGCTAAAGCATATAAATAGCTTTATGTGATAACAATCTCCATAATAGTAATAATTTCACATTGCACTCCACTAGTGATCAATATTACAATCATTACATCTCTATACTTGTCTAGTTATTTGCTCACCAAAAGTAAAACAAATTAATTGCCTACTATCGTCTGTTTAGCACAATATGATCATCATCACACATAAAAAGTTAGAATTGTAGTAAAATAGGCCAAAATTAATGAGAATCCACAAAATGACTAAATACAACTTATTTTTATAGAAGTAACACATGATGTATAAGCCTATCTTACTCTCTATATTATTTACCTTAAATTAGAATTAGACTCAATATATACTAGGCTTATACTACATTAAAGTTTAGTGTTAGGGCTAGGCTCGTAGTAAGGTAGAGCTTAAGCTTAGGCTTAGGTTTAGATTGGATTAGTGATATAGGCAAGGTAAATGCATAGGCTCCTCATACAAACAAACTGATAGAGGCTATAGAGTGGCTAGACATAGGTTATATGTCTAACATAAATACACAAGGGATAGGCATAGGGTACACATATGGCAAGTTAGGAAAATACTAGGCATACTATATTAAGCCAATCCTATGTGTATACATAGTCTAAGCATATTCTAGGAAGAGTTTAGACATAGGGTAAGCATATGCTAGGAGCCAACGCCTAACACAACCCTATCCTATTCTATGGTTACCTTGTGCCTAAAAAATACCAGATATAAGTTGTATTCTTATGCATAGCATATAATGTTCCTACTTTATATTATCGAGCCAATGCCTAACCTAGCATGTGCTTATCCTATGCCTAATGTATAAGCTAGGCTATATATAAGCTATGGATAGGCTAGACTAAGCATAGGCTACACAAACTAGTGAGTATAGCTATAAGTATGGAATTGAAAGCTTAGCTCATAAGTGAGTAATATACAAATGTAAATTTCAAATAAACTAATATTTATTTACTAGTTTTACATAGCAAAATCGTAGGTCTACGTTAACTTGAAAGACTATCCATAATTTCCTAGTTAGATGATAGTACTTGCTAGTTATGACTAGTGAAAATAAAAATTTCCTAGTTATGTTGATATTGTTACTAGATATACAATAACTTACTAGATAATGTTACTAGATAAGGCTTCAACTTTCTAGATACTATCTAGAAAAAGGGATTTACTAGTTAGAAGAGATTCGTGATGACAAAATTATCTAGTTATAACTAGAAAATTCTACATTCTTCCTAGTTTGGTTGCTATTCTTCCTAGTTATAGTGTGAACTTTCTATATAGTAAGTGGTCTAGAGTTTGTTGTGTCACTAAGCACATAGCGATTACATTCCATCACATCCCTGCTGCGACAGATGTTTGGCTTCTGTAGACCTTTGTCTTGATTAAGCCTTGCTCACATGGTGCGAGCTACTTTGGTTGAGCTGTCTTGCCCAGTCGAATTGACGCCAGCATGACCTGCATTGACACAGTCAGTCAAAATAGTGCAACCTTGGGACAAGTTGATGACCTTGAGTCTGGATTTCCTGCCGATTTGCACAAAGGTACATAGCTTCCCAGCTTAAGTCTGATCCGCTTCCAAGATTATGTTTGCCAGACACAATCTCTTCGTCTTCACAAGCTCTTGCTTGTCCACCTGTACCTTAGTTGAAGACTTGGCTCCACTAGATCGCAGCGAGCTATATCGCGGCTCGAAGCAATGTCCTGTGATAAAGCTTCACTTTGTCCCAACTTTGATGGCCCATCTTGCTCCTTGTTGAGTGGGTTTGGGTCTAAGTCCATTCGGCGCGCATAAGAATTCTCCCGTCAAGAGAAAACTTACACGCGAAAAGCGTGGGTTTTGGATCCAGGGCCTTCATCGTGTATTGGCCCCTTCACCATTTTCTTTGAGCTCCTTCATGAGCTCGCTCTGTTCCCTTGAGGCCCGCTTTTGAGGCCTTGAGCCGCTCCTGGCTCGAGGTGGGAGCTTACACGCTCCAAAAGCCCCTGGGAGGCCTTGCTTTGGTCGGCTGCTTTTGGCCTTTCCCCTGAGAGCTGAGTGCAGAAAAATGGCCCATGGGAGGCCTTGCTTTAGTGGGCTACTTGTGGCCCTTCCCCTGAGACCTGCTGGCTGAGAGGTAGCTTTAGGCATCGCTATGCCGAATTGACCAACGGGGCCCTCTTAGACCCGGCCGTCTTGATCCATGATAAAGGGATTGTTGCCATCTTGGCTCACCCTGGGGTTGTAGCCGCTCTTGGGCTCACCCGTCACCTGAGGGACTGTTGCTCCTTCTTGAGCTAACCCGAACCTGTGGGGATTGTTGGCTCTCTTGGCCTCACCCAGAACCTTGAGGGGATGTTGCTCATCTTGAGCTCACCCTGAAACCTGTAGGGACTGTTGCCACTTTTGGGCTCACCCAGACGTCAAGGGACTATTGGCTCTCTTGGCCTCACCCGTTCCTTCCTTCGGTGTTGCATGATGCCCACTCATCTTCATCTTTGATGGCGGGTAGAGGAGTTTTACGTGTTTCCAATCCCACGTTATTGTCCCACTCACTTTTGGCATAGTGGTGGGTAGAGGAGTTTAACGTATATCCAATCCCACGACCTTGCCCTGTTTAAGGCGGATCCCACTGCTTGGGTCCAGGTCCATGGTTCTTTCTTCTTGAGGTCCTCCTTTCTGAGGAATGAAGGGGGTAGTCTCTGGCTCTCATCCATTGTTTGAACCGTGCTGGTCCATCCCTTCTTTAGCTGGCGGCTGGCTTCCTGTCTCTTTCATGACACCACCCCAACAACAAGTCCCATTCCAAGTTGCGAGCTTCCTTATGATAAGCCACCCGTCCCATAACATGCGCTTCCTCCACAGGTGGCTCCGTTTTGCTTTGTCATAGATACATGCATTATTGTACACTTTTCTGATCTTTGCCTTTGATAAGAGCGTTCCTCACACCTGACTTCCCGCGAGGCACCGAGGGGAGTATTGACCACACACCCTCCCTCCAAGGCGCTACAGTTCCGCTTTCGGCTCTTGCATGTTGGTCACCAGTCAGCTCCTGGCCTTGCTCAGGGAGTGTTTTTCCTAAGCCTCATGCCGGCAATTTGACCACCACCGCTGGCTGGTTGATTCCAAGCTCCTTGATCATTCCACCTTTGCTTCGCCTCCGCAGAGTCTCAGCAAACTTCCTTGTACCTTCATTGGATTCCACGAACCCTTGAGCTCATAATGCCTGCAAGAATAGAAGAGGTGAGCTACCCCTCATCCCCTTAGCTCGTGCCACACAAGCTTGAAGCACTTTGCGTTCCCTTGGAAAATCTGTCCTCGAGATGTATCTGCCATGCTTTTCAAACCAAGCCAGTTTTTGCTCATGAGGCGAGGTCTCGCTCATTGATCATTGAGACGAGCCTTGCAAAATCCTTGGCAACCCAGCTCCTCCTTAGGTGGCTCACTTGCTTGAGTTTCCTTCGGCAGGTTGGCTCCTTCTTAGGTGGCTCGACGGCCTACAATGCATCACCCCGCATGTCGCATGTACAAGAGCCCGGTTCATCCGGGAGACTAGCCACTCGTTCGGTGCCGTCTCATGTAGAAGATGAGGTCCCTCGTTTTCACTTGACAGTCTCGGTTGATGGCTTTCCATTCGTGCCGCCCCTCGCTTACACTTGAGAGGTCGGCGGGTCTTCATACCCTTTGGGATGCCCATTTTCCATGTTGGGTCGCCCTCTTCGCTTCACATTGCCGATGTCACTCGACTCCCAAAACAGCCCTCGAAGAGCCACACTTTTCATGTGAGAGCCCCCCAGCTCTGTTCGGGTCACATTCGGGCCGAGACCGGCTCACCTCAAGCCATCGTTGGGCTCACCGGCTACTTTGCCAAAATCTACCCCATTGGCTCACCGGCAAGGTTTCACCCTCAAAACTTACGTGTTTTCAGCCCATAAGATGTTGAGTTGCCCCCTAGCTCAGCGGCTCAACTTTGTAGAAACTCCACCGGTTGCATGCCCGGCCATGGTGGGCACACCCCTGCCATGCTCTTCACCGTGTTTCGAGCCCCCGCACATCATGCTTGAGGGCTGAAAATTTCCAGCCATGTAAAATTTCAGCCAAACCCCCCGTCTTGGTTAGGCGGACCGGCTCGGACCACGGCCCCGTTTCGGGCCACATACCGCTTTTCTTCATTTTTTCCCCCTCCGGGAGGGACTTTTCACCATGAGAGACACTTGCTTTTTCACCTCAAACGCATCACATGCCCGCTCAACTCGGCTCCCCGGCCTCGGCTCGACTCACCGGCCCGCTCGGCTCACACCGTCTCGTGTGGCTTGAGGGAGCACCTACTCCCTTATAGTTGCGAAAATTTGGCGCGGGCTAGAAAACTGCCCAAGCACCACGGGCCACCGAATAGAAATTCCACCAGCTGGACTGCTACTCAAACTCCACCGGCTGGACCGCCGAGGCTGGACCGTGGTTTGGACCACGGCTCAACTCCACCGGCTGGACCCCGGAACCGCACTGCTGTCCCGGCTGAAAACAGTTTTGCACATCGACACCGCTCCGTCTTCGCGGTTCCACCATGGCTCCCTATCTTGGGTTGCCATTTACTTTCCAAGAGCTCAACACAGCTCTGATACCAAGTGTCTGTTGAGATATCGATCTCCACTCGTGATACGCCAGGGTGACCGTTGTGTATTTATGTCACTGACTTGTCAGTTGCAGACGCAGTTGGTACACCGCCCATGAATAATAGCTACATGACAGCTATCCTTATCTACTCTAGTTTGTGGCTCAGTTAGTATGCCACCTTAGTTAGTTGAGTTTGGTTTGAGACCCATATATAGGGTTCTTCTATTTCTTTGTACTTGAGTTCTTTTGGCTTACACAACTAAGAAGAGGAAAACTGTTTTCAGCCTCCACCCTTGTGTGTATTCCCCCATTGTGCAAGCAAGAAAGCTACAAGTGAGACTCCTTCCTTCTCTCCCACAATCTTGACATGGTATCAGAGCCTTTTTCGTGGTAAGGAGCTCAAGAAAGCAAGCCAAGCTCGCGGTGTTCTGGTAAGAGGAGCAGTGTTGCTTTCATTTTTTGTTTTGGGAGCAGATCTCTGCAGGTAGCATAGCCAGAAAGTGCAAGAGTGCATTGTCTTAGGTTGAGACGCCCTTCGCGGTGAAGCAAGAGGGCAGTATATGCTGCGGGAAAGGCCTTTAGCCCTTGACGACCTTGTTTTTTTTATTTGAGGCCAATTTCGAGGCCTGTTTTGGAGGCGGAAGTTTTCTGCACGCACTCAGGAAAAGACCCAGTTTTATGCTATGCGACCACTGTTCTACAAGTCGGTGAAAAGTTACTGTAGAAATTGCATTGTATGCCTATGCGCAGAGACATTGGGAGTTACAGAATCATCCCTCTTGCCTGTTGATGCAAAATCGTCACTAGGAAGTGACTGTGTGGTCAAATAGCACTTTCGTCAGTTTTGCAGATTTGCCCTTGTGAGGCTGAAGCTGTGTTCTTTGCAGTGACAGAATTTTTTGCAGTGTTCTGTAATGGCGTCTGATTCTCTTTCACTGATTGTCACTGAAAAGCTTGACAAGAACAACTTTCAAGCATGGAAGTTTAGAATGACAAATTTCCTTATGGGAAAAGGATATTGGGAATTTGTTGCAGGAAATGAAGAAGAACCAGTTCTTCCTGATGTTCCCAATCAACAGCAAATGCAGGCATTCAAAACATGGCATGAGAGAGCCAGGAAAGTTATGTATTGGCTGTCTATCAGTATTTCAGACTCTATGATTGTGCATATTCGAGATGCAAGTATGCCAAAGGAGGCATGGGATACTTTATCAAAAATGTATAGCACAAATACGCAAGCCAGGAAAATGCAGCTCAAGCAAGAGTTGCATAATGTGCAAAGAGAAAGTATGAGCATCAATGACTACCACATGAAGGTGAAGAAGATTGCAGATGCACTTGCTTCCATTGGGTCGCCAGTGGAAGATGATGATTTAGTTTCCGTGACCTTGAATGGTCTAGGAAAGGATTATGCACAGTTCTGAACATCCATTTCCGTCCGTGAAAGATTTCCTGATTTTGAGGAGTTGATTGCTCTTCTAATTTCTGAGGAGCAGAGAAATGGTGGTGCATCTTCTTCAGGAGGAACTTCAAAAGAAGCTGTCTTCTACTCAAATGCTGGAAGAGGTAGAGGCAGAGGTAGAGGAGGCCGATTTGGAGGCCGTGGCAGAAATCAGAATATGCAGCAAACTCAAGAAAACCAGTCCTATGGAGGAGGATGTGGTAACTCTAGAGGTAGGGGGAGCCAAAGAGGTCGTGGTGGATGGCAAAGAGGCCAAAATGCAAACAGTAATGTTGAATGCTACTACTATGGTAAAATGGGTCATATGGCTAAAGACTGCTATAAAAAGCAGAATGACATCATGAATGGAAAACTGCAACAAGGGAATTATGCATCTTCTAGTAGACAGGGTGATGACAGAAATGAGTACTTGTTTATGGTGCAGCACATGAACAATTCTGTGACAAGTGCAGAAGAAAGCAATGATGTATGGTATGTTGACTCAGGTGCATCAAACCACATGACAGGTCATGCAGAATGGATGGAGGATGCAAGAAAAATGAAAAAACTAGGATTTGTGGAGATTGGTGATGATACTGCACATCCTATTGTGCAGATTGGAAAATTTCATTTGTCTATGCAGGATGGGAAAAAGAAATACATGTCCGATGTATTTCATGTCCCGAATATCACCAAGAATCTGGTTTCTGTTGGTCAAATGGTTGAGTAGGGCTTGCAGGTCAGATTTAATCCTCATGGATGCTTTGTTGAGGATATGAAAAATAAAGGTCGCTTGATAGCAAAAGAAAAGAAGAAGGGCAGAATGTTTACATTGGATGCAGACATGTCTGAATTGAGTGCAGCAATGTTTGCACATGGGACCGGTGTAGTTGCAGATATTGATATCTGGCATAAACGCATTGGTCATGTTAATGTACAACGACTTAAATCAATGCAGGCCCAAAATATTGTTGCAGGTTTGCCGAAATTTAAGGTTGCAGAAATGCATAAGGTATGTGAAGCCTGTCAGTTTGGAAAACAGGCAAGGAAACCATTTCCTAGACATGTTCAAGAGAGTAAGAAGCCATTGGAATTAATCCACTCTGATGTGTGTACAACTAAAGCTGCATCTCTTGGAGGCTGTCATTATTTTGTCAGTTTTATTGATGACTATAGCAGAAAAGTTTGGGTGTATTTTATGAAAAAGAAAAGTGAAGTTTTTGGGCATTTCAAAACTCTTAAAGCGATGGTTGAAAAAGAAACAGGCCTGCAGATAAAATGCCTAAGGTCAGATGGAGGGGGAGAGTACCTCTCAAATGAGTTTGCAAGGTTCCTGCAGGAGCATGGCATAAAGCAGCAATATTTATGCAGTCATACCCCACAATAAAATGGAATTGCAGAAAGGAAAAACAGGCATATTGGAGAGGTATCTCGTGCCATGCTCAATGAAAAAGACTTGCCAGATTTTTATTGGACTGAAGCAGTTGCTACAGCAGTCTACATAATGAACAGGACTCCCACTGCAGCAATACATGGAATGACTCCAGAGGAGAGGTATACTGGTAGGAAACCAGATATTTCTCATTTGAAAATTTTTGGTTGCATTGCCTATGTACATGTGCCAGATGAGATCCAAGTTGGATCCAAAAGCTGAGAAGTGCATCTTTATTGGTTACTCTCTGCAGCAAAAAGGGTATAGATGCTATAACCCTTCTACTCGTAAGTTTACAGTGAGCAGAGATGTTATTTTTTATGAGATGAGTAGTTGGTATAAACCAGTAAATGTGATTGATGATGTAGATGCACAAAATGGTAATGCTGCACAGAATTCACAGCAGCAGTCACAAAATATTAGTGGACCTGGAGCGTCCTCTAGCAGTGGTTCACATTCTTCGCCATGGACAGGCAGATTGAGATCAGGAGAATCTTCTCAAAGCAATGCAGATAGTGGTATGAAGGTATCACGAAAAGGAAAAGAGAAGGTTGATTAGCCCATGTTTGATGTGAATGCAGGTCACTCTTATGTGGATGGTGAATCCAGTGGCTCAGAATAGAGCATTGATGATGAGTTGGGTATTCCTTCTATTGTTACACCTGGAGTAAAGAAGACCAGGGATGTTTTGAGAGCACCTGGGAGTGAACTTACTTTGCGCAGATCTACGAGAGCTAGGTATCCTGTGGATAAGCTGAAATATGATGGATTTACAGCCATTTACTATGCATATATGGTCAAAGTGATACAGGAACCAGAACCCACTTCTTTTGAGCAATCCATGGAAAAAGAAAAATGGGAGAAAGCCATGGATGAAGAAATGGATGCCTTGGAAGCAAATGCTACATGGGAATTGGTACCTTTGCCTAAAGGTAAAAATGCAATTGGCTGTAAGTGGGTTTATAAGGTGAAGCACAATGCAGATGGTTCTGTGAATAGATACAAGGCAAGATTAGTAGTCAAGGGGTATGCACAAACATATGGCATTGACTATGAAGAAACATTCAGTCCGGTTGCAAGGATGGCAACCCTAAGAGAAGTCATTGCTATGGCTGCATCAAAGGGATGGTCTTTACATCAGATGGATGTAAAGAATGCCTTCTTGCATGGTGATTTGCAAGAAGAGGTCTATATGGAGCAGCCACCAGGTTATGTGCATGCTGTTCATCCTGAGTTTGTTTGCAGGTTGAAGAAAGCCTTGTATGGCTTGAAGCAAGCACCTAGAGCATGGTATGACAAGATAGGACAGTATCTTGTGACTATTGGCTTTCAAATTTCCAAGGCAGATTTCTCACTTTATGTGAGAAAAACAAAGAAAGGTATTATGCTACTTGTCATTTATGTTGATGATTTGATTATGACAGGTGACATGATGAAGATATCCTTCATGTGAAAATGCTATTGAAGCAGAAGTTTGAGATGAAGGATTTGGGAGAGCTGCGTTATTTCTTGGGCATTGAGGTGATTAGATCACCAAGTGGGATACAGCTCTTGCAGAGGCAGTATGGATTGGACATGCTGTCCAAATATGGGATGACAGGCTGTAAGCCTATTTCAGTTCCTTTGGAGTACAATGTGAAGCTGAGCACAGATGCAGGTGAGCTTCTAGAAGACCCTACTATGTACAGACGCATAGTAGGAAGTTTGATTTATATGACTATTACCAGGCCAGATTTGAGCTATGCTATTGGATTGGTAAGTCAGTTTATGTAGGCTCCAAGGAAACCACATTTGGATACAGCTAGACGCATACTCAGGTATATGAAGTCCACATTGCAGTATGGACTATTTTATGAGAATGGGGTTTAGATACAGTTGCATGGATACACTGATGTTGATTGGGCTGGTAGTATCTCTGATAGATGATCTACCAGTGGATATGTGTTCTCTTTTGGGAGTGCTGCAGTCACTTGGAGTAGTAAGAAACAGCCTACAGTTGCCTTGTCGAGCACAGAGGCTGAGTACAGGGGTGCAGCAATGGCTGCATGTGAGGTAGCTTGGTTGCATAAGCTACTTTATGATATGCATCAGTCTACAGATGGGCCAGTTGTCATTTATTGTGACAACATGAGTAGTATAAACTTGGCAAATAACCCAGTCTATCATGCTAGAACAAAGCACATTGAGGTGCATTATCACTATGTGCGAGAGAGGGTTTTAATAGGTCTTATTGATCTAGTTTATGTCAGCACAGAGGATCAGGTAGCTGACATATTCATGAAGGCATTGGGCGCAGAGAAGCTGCGCAAGTTTAGAGACCTGCTTGGTGTGCAGGAATTGGGATTGAGCTCGAGGGGGAGTGTTGAGATATCGAGCTCCACTCGTGATACGCCAGGGTGACCATTGTGTATTTATGTCACCGACTTGTCAGTTGTAGACGCGGTTGGTACACCGCCCATGAATAATAGCTACATGACAGCTATCCTTATCTACTCTAGTTCGTGGCTCAGTTAGTATGCCACCTTAGTTAGTTGAGTTTGGTTTGAGACCCATATATAGGGTTCTTCTATTTCTTTGTACTTGAGTTCTTTTGGCTTACACAACTAAGAAGAGGAAAACTGTTTTGAGCCTCCACCCTTGTGTGTATTCCCCCATTGTGCAAGCAAGAAAGCTACAAGTGAGACTCCTTCCTTCTCTCCCACAATCTTGACAGTGTCACGGGTGTAGATTTCAGGTTTCTACCAAAATGTACTCAGGATCCTCTAACACCGCGTGGTGAGGCCGAGTTGGGATCAAACTCGCCTCGCCTCTTTGCGTTCCATCCGAGTAGAGTGGCCTCCTTTGGGACGGCTCACTCGGGTCGGCCCAGATCACGGCCCGCGGCTCGACTTCCAGCGGAAGATCTTGAATCACATAGCTCTTTACACATCCAAGGGACTCCCCATGTCCCTTTGAGCGGCCTCACTTGGGACGGCCCACTCTACCCTCACCACATGGAGGGGAGGCACTCCCGTTTCTGGGCAACTTAACCACTAGTCATACCGCGGGGCATAACGTCCGCACCACACAACCTCACATCGGGAGGTAGTGGTGCTCGAGTGCGTGCCGTGCTTGCTAGTGTGCCTAGGGTGAGTTTCTTGTGGGTCGGGACTATGCCTCATCGTCCATCGTCCCCGGGGTCCCCATCTTGAGTGAGGCCTTACAGGTAGAGCGTGCTTGGTTTCTACTACACTACTCTCGTGATCTTCACAAAAGCGTAGTGTTGGCATTGGTAGAGGATCTTAGAGGTCACTCGGAGATAAATCTACCTTGGCCAGAGACTACATATGATTTGTTTCCCAATTCAAATATCATATGGAATGTCCAAAAGATATTCTTGGATGATAATAACCATTGAAATGGTAATTTGAAATTGGTTTTAGCTAAGGAAAAGTTAGGTCTTGTGCGTTTTTTTCATGTGACACACCAAAGAAATGCGAGAGTTCCTCTTGATGTAATGCATTGTAGAATGAGTGTCTTGTTTGCGATCATACTAAGTAAAAGACTATGGTATTGTCATTCTTGCAAGTGATATGTGCGAGATTTGTAATTGAATGACATTATGTTTTATTCTTTAAAGTAGTGTGAGAATCTTTTTGAAGTTATACATGAGTATCTATCAAGTTTGAAAGATAATTATAGATCAGAATTTTGTTGGATATGTGTTACATTTATGATTATGGCCACTCTAAAGGAAACAACATTCTAAAGAACTCTCTTCTATAGCCATGTGGTCTTTAGGCCATAAGGATGTGATTGTGTGTGTACTCTAATAGTTTGATGTTAATGTTTGAGTTCTGTGGCCTAAGGGCCATAGGGGTATGGGGCTCATTTCACTTAAACAAGTTTTATATTCATGACTATATAGATTTATTTTAAAACCCTACAACTAAGTTATCATTGTCCTAAAAAAGAGACTTGAATAGCCATCAAAAGTGTCATGGCCTTTTTTAATAGTTGTATATCCCTTTGGCCATATAGCTAGAAAAGAGATATCTATAGCTATAATAAGTATTTTTTGTTGAGTCCTATGGCTCTTTGGCCATAGGGCCATGAATGAATATACACTTAAATAGATCTAATGCCCTTTGGTCACCATAAGACTAAATGACTATGAATGATATCATATGGGAATCTTTTTAACTCAAACAAGTTGTGGATACTCTTGATTGTTTGGATAACATTCCTATACCTATAATTGTGTATTATGGGCCTAGAAAAGAGACTTTTATTACAATAAGAAATCTTTCAGGATGAGCCCTATGACCCTTTGGCTATAGGATTATGATTGAGTGTAATGGCCCTTTGAAGACCCCATCAAAAGGGACAATGGGATATGCTTGAGTTTGATGGCCCTTTGGAGACCCCATCAATGAGAAAATCCAATGTTTGAGTGACCACTAGTGTAGATATTCTTCACCAACACATTATATATATCTTGAATCATTTGGGGGAGCTATATTTGAGTGGCCTTTTAATGGGACCCCATCAAGAGGTTACCCCTATGGCCACTCAGTCATAGGCCTTTGTAGGAGAAGAGGAAATTCATATGACCACCTAGACACATGAATGTATAGGAGACCCTGTCTCAATGAGAAAACCCAATGTTTGAGTGACCAGACCTCTAGCAACCCCTGCAGCTCTTAGGCCATAGGGTTAAGATATAGGGATTCTTCACTAACAAGTTGTGTATATCTTAAATCATTTGGGGCTATATTTGAGTGGCCTTTAGATGGGACCCCATCAAGAGGATACCCCTATGCCCACCTTTTCATAGGCCCTTGTAGGAGAAGATGGAATCCATATGACCACACAGACATAGGAATGTATAAGAGATCTCATCAATGAGAAAACCTAATGTTTGAGTGACCACCACTAGCAACCCCTGTGGCCCTTAGGCCATAGGGTTAAGATATAGGGATTCTTCACTAACAAGTTGTATATATCTTGGATCATTTGGGGCTATATTTGGGTGGCCTTTAATCCAGACATAGGAATGTATAGGAGACCCCATCAATGAGAAAACCCAATGATTGAGTGACCGCTAGTAACCCCTATGGCCCTTGGGCCATAGGGTTAAGATATAGGGATTCTTCACTAACAAGTGGTATATATCTTGAAGTATTTAGGGCTATATTTGAGTGACATTCAAATGCAACCCCATCAAGAGGATACCCCTATGGCCACCCAATAGAAGAAGAGAAAACCCAATGTTTGAGTGACCACTAGCAACCCCTCTTAGGCCATAGGGTCAAGATATAGGGAGTCTTCACTAACAAGTTGCATATATCTGAAATCATTTATAGGAGAAGAGAAATCCATATGACCACAAAGACATAGGAATGTATAGGAGACCCACTAGCAACCCCTATGGCCATAGGGTCAAGATATAGGAATTCTTGAATCATTTGTAGGAGGAGGAAACCCATATGACCACAGAGACAGGAATGTATAGGAGACCCACTAGCAACCCCTATGGCCCTTAGGCCGTAGGGTCAAGATATAGGTATTCTTCATGTTAAAACGTGAAGGGAAAACCCAATGTTTGAGTGACCACTAGCAACCCCTATGGCCCTTAGGCTATAGGGTCAAGATATAAGGGGTCTTGATCACTAACAAGTTTCATATATCTTGAATCATTTATAGGAGAAGAGAAAACCCTTAGGCTATAGGGTTAAGCTATAGGGATTTTTCATTAACAAGTTATATATATCTTGGATTATTTGGGGCTATATTTGAGTGGCATTTAACCCAGACATAGGAATGTATAGGAGTCCCCATCAATGAGAAAACCCATTGATTGTGTGACCACTAGCAACCCCTATGGCCCTTAGGCCATAAGGTTAAGATATAGGGATTATTCATTAGCAAGTTGTATATATCTTGGATTATTTGGGGCTATATTTGAGTGGCCTTTAACCCAGACATAGGAATGTATAGGAGTCCCCATCAAAGAGAAAACCCAATGATTATGTGACCACTAGCAACCCCTATGGCCCTTAGGCCATCGGGTTAAGATATAGGGATTCTTCATTAACAAGTTATATATATCTTGAATCATTTGGGGTTATATTTGAGTGGCATTCAAATGGAACCCCATCAAGAGGATACCCATATGGCCACCCAATAATAGCCCTTTGTAGGAGAAGAGGAAACCCATATGACCACCTAGACATAGGAATGTATAGGAGACCCCATCAATGAGAAAGCCCAATGTTTGAGTGACCACTAGCAACCCCTGTGACCCTTAGGCCATAGGGTTTAGATATAGGGATTCTTCACTAACAAGTTGTATATATCTTCAATCATTTGGGTCTATATTTGAGTGATCTTTAATCCAGATAGAGGAATGTTTAATAAACCCCATCAATGAGAAAACCCAATGTTTGAGTGACCATGCCACTAGCAACCCCTATAGGGTTATGATATAGGGATTCTTCACTAACAGGTTGTATATATCTTGAATCATTTGGGTCTATATTTGAGTGGCCTTTAGATGAGACCCCATCAAGATGATATCCCTACGGCCACCTTTTCATAGGTCCTTGTAGGAGAAGATGGAATCCATATGACCACCCAGACATAGGAATGTATAGGCAACCCCATCAATGAGAAAACCCAATGTTTGAGTGACTACTAGCAACCCAAGATATAGGGATTCTTCACTAACAAGTTGTATATATCTTGAATCATTTGGGTCTGTATTTGAGTGGCCTTCAAATGGAACCCATATGACCACCCAGACATAGGAATGTAGAGGAGACCACATCAATGAGAAAACCCAATGTTTGCCACTAGCAACCCATATGGCCCTTGGGCCATAGGGTTAAGATATAGGGATTCTTTGCTAACAAGCTGTATATATCTTATACATATGGCCAAGTGGTCCCCTTTTAGGACCTATCATGGACCTAGAAAGCCCTATGGCCTAAGGGTCATAGGTCTCATGAAGAAACAATACCTTGGTAGAGATCTCCTTTAACCTCTCTAATTAATTTTGTCTATTTAATTCAAAATATTAGGTGACTACTATTGAGTTTGATTAGTCTTACCTCCTTACTCTACATTGTTCAGCAAAGCAATGAGGTGAAGCAAATCAATGATAGTAGTGATGTCAACCAGCAAATCAAAGATAGAAGTGATGTCAACCAGCAAATTGAAGATAATAGTGATATCAACCAGCAAAAGGATCTTTACAATCCTTTAGATAGTGTGTGTAATGATCAAGAGAGCGTTACATTTCCACCTAAGTTGCATTATACATTATACGACTATACGTGAATAATCGTATAATCACGTATTTGGTGAACCCCTAGAAATAAATGGTTGCATTATACGAGGCCACATCATCTTTAGATGTTGACTCGCTTTTTTACAAGATGTATTCGATCGAATCTTATTCCATCAAATTGTATTCGATCGAATAAATATATTATTCGATCGAAATATATTCTCTATATATACAAGAAACTTTCGGGTTAATTTTTCCAGATTCTGTTTGTACTCTTCTAGGTTACACACAGAATGTGGTACACACACTAGAACTAAATTGGGTGCTAGTTGTGGATACCTATCCTTTACATCGAGACATTAAATAGCGTGCACACACCAATGCTAGTTTGGGTGTTGGAGGTGGACACGCTATTTTGGATACCAGTGGGCTAAGGTGATAAAATAGGGTGCACACACCAACACTAATTTGGGTGTTGAATGTGGACACGCTATTTTGGGTATTACTGGATTGTGGTGCTAAAATAGGGTGGACACACCAATACTACTTTAGGTGTTGGAGGTGGATACACTAATTTAGATATTAATTGTCCATGGTGATATTTGATTGTAGTGCGTACACAGATGTATATTGTTAATTAATTTGCATATATCTTTGCATCTCCCCTATTATTATTTTGGTTAATTCTACAAATTCTTGTAATTTGAAATGACTCGTGGTAATGAGTGGGAATATGTTGAAGAATTAAAAGTTGGAAAGAACACTTCTCATGTATGATGCAAGTCATGTCAGCATGAGTTCCATGCTAGCGCAACTAGAACTAAAGAGCATCTACTAGGGATGGGTGTTAACGTGAATCATTGTCGTAATCCACCTTCTAATGTACATGTAAAGCTTTCCCAATATATTCAGAAATTAAAGGCCTCTGGAAAGTGGGGGGGAGGTTACACTATTGAAATTACGTCTACTACAAGACATAATGATGCACTAAGCAATTTCGTGAATGTACTACAACATGTGGGTGGCTCCTCATCACAACACTCACAGTTGATGGATGAAGAACATAGATACAATGTGACTGCAGGCTCTCACGAACACAGATGCTCTAACAACATGGACAAATCAAAGAAAGGAACTCTGTATAGTGCATTTGATAAGTCATCAATGCTAGAGTTGCACTTGAAATGTACACAAGCTTTCGTTGCTTGTAGGATATCTTTGAATGTAATGAGAAATCCCTTATTTCAAGATGCTTTGATGTCTCTTGCAAAGCTTGGGTGCAAATCCTGGGTTTGTTTTTCCGGACTACAATAAGATGTGCACAGAGTACTTAGACAAAGTCAAAGGTGGACTTGAGCAAAGCTTGAAGCGTTCTGTCCTTGATTATGTACCTGCCTACGGATGCAACATAGCTATTGATGGATGGATAGATCGCAAGAAGAGGCCTCTAATAAATATCATGCGTATATGTCCAAGGGGGTCAGTGTTTTTGGATGCAATAGATACGTCTCTTAAAGAGAAGACCTCCATGTATATTTCAAAGATATATGAGAGGGCTATTGCACGTGTTGGAGGACCTGTTAATGTCACATCTATAAAGACTGATAATGCCTCTAACTATAAAGGAGCAGGGATGATTATACAAGAGAACTACAAAGAGATTACATGGGTTCCTTGTGCTACACACTCAGTCAGTTTACTCCTCAAGGATATAGGGACAATGAGTTTTATTAAACCTACTTTAGTAGAGGCACATCATGTGGTTAAGTGCATCAGGGAGCATCAATTTACGTATGTACTCTTTCGCACAAGGTCAGAAAAAGTATTATGCATATTTTGTGCTACATGCTTTGCTACTGCTTATTATGTCCTTGAACGTTTACTGGAAGTGGGAGATGCATTGAGGGAAACAATTGCAGATGGACGATAGGTTGGATGGGTCATAAGCATTAGATGCATGCACTTACAGCAACGAAATGCGCAGCAACAATCAGCTCAGATGAATTTTGGGTCAAGGTGGACAAAATTGTGAGTGTCACTAAGCCATTTGTAGAATTGCTAAGAGTTGTGGACAGTGACAAATTTGTACTTAGTAAAGTATACTGGCTCATGTCTGAAGCAATACGCAAGGTAACAGCATTTGAAAAATTGAAGCCCGTAGAGCGTAAAGAGATAGCCAATTGTGCAGAAAGACGATGGGCAATGATGCACACTCTCCTACATGGCACTGCATTCATGCTAGATCCTTCGTTTCAATTGCATGATCAAACAAAGAATGATGAGGTGACTCGATATTTCCACTTTGTGTGTGCCCCGCTATTGCCTGGGGAAGATGGAAAGCATGCATTTTATGGTCACATACGGATTTTTGTTAGAGGGAAAGTTTAGTGACAAGTGGTGTTTAGATGCCATTACATGCTTAAGTCCACTTGTTTGGTGGAATGAGTATGGTTCTAATGAAGTAGAGCTTCAACATGTGGCAAGAAGGGTATTATCAGTGGCAACATCTTCAGGCAGTTGTGAGCGAAATTGGTCTGCATATGATCTCATTCATACTAAGAGGCATAATCGTTTAAAAGCTTCAAGGGCAAGAGACCTAGTACCTGCTTTTGTAATATGCGACTGCTTCATAGGTCGTCATCAATTACGACTCGTATTACACATGTATAAGGGAAGCCACATCCAAAACGAATGCACGAGGTTGTTTCTAAAGACCAAGGTTCAGAGTCTGAGAACGAATGGGAGGTTGATTCAACTAATTCCGATGTGGATGATATAGTCCCTGCTATTGACAGAGTGAAGACAACATAACATGCATTAAAGACTAAAAAAACATAGCAGGGGAAAAGAAGATCATAAACGATACATTAGATAGAATCTCAAAATTATATTCCATGTATCGAGTCTTGAAATTGAATACCAATATATATACAAAAGTTGTCTATATATCAACAAGTCTTAATCCAAATTTACAAAATCACGAGTTTGTGTGAGCTTATCAACTGCAAAAATGTTGTCAATTATAGGAGGTGGAGGAGCATGTGCATCCTCTATCTCTTGCATACTCCTTTTAGTCGTTGATTCTCTAACTCCATTTCAACTATTCTCAACTCTAGCTCATGGACGCAAGTTACCATAGTGTCTACGGTGAGTCCTTGTGTCACTAAAGTCATGCCTTCGACTGCAAAATTCGTTAAGATGTCATGGTCGTTGGTGGTGAGTACCACAGGCTTTGTCCACTTCAATTCTATGCCCATCTCTCTTGCCACTTTCGATTGATGGGATGACCCATGCCAACGCCAGTGTTCTTGGCTCTTTGTTGCCACATAACTTGCCTTCCTAATATGTCCTGCCAATATACTTGTTGAACAAAGTATATTGCCACTTGTCCATTATTAGGGTTCAGCCTGGTGGTTCTCCACAAATCTTTGATATAGTGTGCATGATAATCCTATGTGTTGAAGCTCTGATAGCTTCATTGGATATTTGCACTTTGGGTCTCTTTGTCTGCTGTGATCTGTCAATCTAAATAAAACATTTATGACAAATTCTGTTGGGCAAAGAAACTTCACTCCATCGAGGTCAAGAGGAGGGCCAACCAAGTCGTTTCTTGGTTTGACCCAAGTGACGTGAAACAAAATGTGTGTATATGGTTTCACTATGAAGGGTATTGGAATTGATTGGAGTTTGAATTCTCTTGTATATGCGTGCTCAGTCTCAATGTCACTCTTATGAGGGAGATGTGTTCTCCATGCATCCTAACTTAGCACTTAGCTTTCTTTTTTCTATGATGATTATATCAAGGATTGTATCAAGCAAGGAAAGCTTCTCTTTGGCCCACACAAAGAACATGAACAAGATACCAAGGATTGAGCCGAAGAAGAAGTGGGCACAAAACACACACGCAAGCAAAGAAAGATCCTCTATGGCCTTTCTCGGAGAGAATCTCGATTCTTTTCGGTGATGAGGAGACTGAGAGGTGAGATTCCATATTGTTGCTAGGTGCTCGGGTAGTGTTTGAGAGTGGCATGAGAGTGTGAGCTTTTCCTCTCATCCTACTAAGCCCCCTGTGATTGAATCTTGGTGCCTAGAGCAATTCTCAAGTTGTGTATTTTCCGCGTCTCTTTATTGTTTTGGGTGTTGGTGACATGGTGAATGTTCAAGGACAATCTAGCTCTGGTATTGTTCGAGCTATAGTTGGCGATGACCATGTTTGGTTGTTGTTCATTCCAAGGCTCTCGAAAGGACTATTTATAGAGGTGGTTCTCTTTCTCTCAGGCCTTCTCACAATGTCTCAAGGGCCGGTTTGCTATCCGTAAACCCTCTATATCACATGTGTTAAAGGCGTATTTTTAAAACCCCTTATCTATGAGTTTTTAATTATTAAAACACACTCTATTTCTATTCAATATGTAAATGCCCCCTTTAAAATGGAAGCCTTTTGTAAGTAAATAATATGCAAAAAAGGATTTTAAAAACCAGTGACCCCCCCATAGTGCTAGAGAGACTATATCATGAGAACAAACCCGATTTGGTACACCGATGATTGGTGTACTGTGTGTGTGTGTGCACGCATGTGGGTGTGTGTGCTTGCAAGTGTTCTAGCTCTCTCTCTCCTCCAATATTTTCAATTAAGTAGCAACATGGTGAGATTTTTAAGAACATAACCATAAATAGCACATAGATAATGCTTTTGTAAGGATGGTGTGTTGTACTGTGTGTGTGTGTGCACACATGTGGGTGTGTGTGCTTGCAAGTGTTCTAGCTCTCTCTCTCTCTCCTCCAATGTTTTCAATTAAGTAGCAACGTGGTGAGATTTTTAAGAACATAAGAACATAACCATAAATAGCACATAGATAATGCTTTGGTAGAGATCGTGTGGCACATGTCTCTACCAATACTATAAGGTCGCTGTGTGTGTGTGGGGGTCTCGCTCTCTCTCTCTTTCACACACACACCCCCTCTCTTTATAACGGATGCTTTCTTTTACACTACCTTTGGGTTTCCTCGGTGGGCATATTGTGAATAGTGTTCGAGTGATGAGTGCTTGTGTTGTAGCTTGTATTATTGCTATTGGTGGGGACATGGGAGAAGGGTGGTATGGTGTTCCATGCCAAGCTTTGTTCGATACGGCGCATACACCGCATCTTATGTCCACTCTCTCCATGGATCACGAATGCTATAATTATGAGCATAAAGGAAAAAGGGAATAATAAAGATAATGCCGCGAATATAGATAATGCAGACATAATAGGCAATTATCACCTGCACGTTAGCGCCTATAAAGAGGCAAGACGGCGGTGAGATGATCAAGTGCAGAAGAAGAACTAATAGCACCTTCTGAAGATCAGGATCAGAAAAATGGCAGCAGAGCAGGCGAAGAAACATGGCTCCATTTTGTACGCCGACCAAGAGCTGGCGATGGATGAGAGCTTGACCTCGGAAAATGGGCAGTATTCTCTAATCATGCAGGGTGATGGGAATTTTGTGGAGTACAAGTCGCCAGCTGGAACTGCCGTCTGGCACAGCAACACAGCTAAGCGTGGCAAGCGGGCCTGCCTGCAAAGGGACGGCCGCTTACTGGTGCTCGGTGATTGCGGCACGGTGGAGTGGGCTAGCTCTGACAAGCCTCTCAAGGACGACAGCTACAAGCTAGTGCTGCAGAACGACGGCAACGCCATCATCTATGACGGCGCTGACGTGTCCGTCTGGTCTAACTGCGTCGACAAGAAGTAGCTTACATACAAGCTACACTACTTATAGAAGAGGGGTGGTGTTTCTGCCTGTGTTGTAACTGGATTGGGCCCAGGTGTTATATAGCTAAATAAAACAATGGCCACCTCTCATCGTCTGCAATCTCTCTCTCTCTCTCTCTCTCTCTCTCTCATCCCACGTTTGTTTCTACGAATCTAAACTCACCAGATTTACGTGTCTAGACTTATGTAGTTACGGTATTTCTAGTGTTCGCACGTCTAGGCTTATGTAGTTATGGCATTTCTAGTATTTGCACATCTGTGCTTGAATATATCTACCATTTCTAGTAGACTCATGCACTTACCATGCATCATTTCTAGTTGAATTTATATGCTTAAGTTCTTCATGGTGGGCTTCTCCCATTCTTCTCGCAAATAAAAATATGGTTGCATGTGCTCTCTCTCTCTCTCTCTCTCTCTCTCTCTCTCTCTCTCTCTCTATCTATCTCTCTCTCTCATCCCACATTTGTTTCTAGGAATCTAAACTCACCAGATTTACGTGTCTAGACTTATGTAGTTACGGTATTTCTAGTATTCGCACGTCTAGACTTATGTAGTTACGGCATTTCTAGTATTCGCACGTCTGTGCTTGAATATATCCACCATTTCTACTAGACTCATGCACTTACTATGCATCATTTCTAGTTGAATTTATATGCTTAAATTCTTCATCGTGGGCTTCTCCCATTCTTCTCGCAAATAAAAATATGGTTGCATGTGCTTCTTAATAGATTACTATGCACTTAACCAGATAATGGCGAGAAATAAGTACCAAATGCCAAGCATGGATGGGCTTTTTTTAAAAAAAATATTCTAGCAACACTTATGATGTTGATGGATAAAGTTTTAGGTTCATATTTGGGAAAAAATATAGTAGTTCTCCTTAATGATATAATGATTTATAATAAACAAAAAATAGAACACCTAGAGTACTTAATATGTGCTATATTCAATTTCATCAAGAAGATCAAAGTATTTGGGAAGGAATCTAAATTTTGATTTTTCACTCAAAAGATCCATTACTTGAACCATATCATAACCACAAATGCTACGAAGATGAGTCTTCATAAGAGCGATGCCATTATGAGGTGGTGGTGAGAGTCTAAAATCTCAAGGGCCTCTATTGCCATGTAGTCTATTGTGTAGACACTATCCTAATCGTATTTGTTCCTAAGGAAATGACCTTTGCCAACCTAGTTGGTGCATGGAGGCTTCACTCACAATGAAGTATAGGTCTTGTGAGACTACAAGATATAGACCTTATAGCGACATTTAAAGCGACGAAAATACAAACAACAAAATTTGCCCCCATCGTCGCAAAAAGTGTCGTTATTGATGACGCCATAGAATCGTCGCTATATGCGTCGCATATAGCGACGGTTACAGAGAATTTGCGATGCTTATAGCGACGATAATAGCGACACGTGCAGTAAATTTGCGACGCAAATAGCGACGGTAACAGAGAAAAAAAATTTGTGGCAGGGCAGCAGGCTGCCCTGCCACATATAGCACTATGTGCTGTATGAGAGCCATACAAAATAGTTTCTGCACTGCTGCATACAAAGCATTTGCAAACAAAAAGAATGTATACTGAAATCATAAAACTGATAGATGAAATAAATACATGATATCGCATAAAATGCGATTGGTACAATCATAAAACAATATCACTAATACATAGAAAATGTGTACATAGATCGGGCGACTAAAAACTAAAGGTATGTGAGCTCTAAGGATCCAAGGGCGGGCTATAAATCCTCGTCCCCCGAAAGCTCGTCCCGCTGCAAAGGAGCATCGAACAGATTCTGCAGAAAAAGAAACAACATATCAATCCACCATACAATAATGCATTCAAATATCTCATGGTAACTACGGACAAGAAAGATGAGTGACTTACTGGGCTGCCGCGTCTATACAATCGGTCGATCAATGATCTGAGACCGTGCCTCTCTGCATATCAAGTCTCAAGGCCTTGTGGATCGGGATTTATAATGGAGTGCTGCAAAGAAAACAAAATGCTAACAGTTAGAAACATGATTGTCAGTACAAAGAATATCTCAAAAAAACAAATAAGCAAAACAAAAGAGAAACTTACAAAGTCCTCCAAATATGTCCTGTGGCCGCCACTCCCAAGATGATGTACCGATCCGGCCTCGATTTGTGCCCTCGCTGCCTCCCGCTACCGACTCCAACGTCCTGGCGAATTTGTAGCCTCCTCCCTCAGTCGGTGCCAGTCGTCTGCATCTAACCACTCGGTCTTTGGAGCCCCACTCTTGATTGCCTTGCGTGCGTCGGATCGTCTATGTGACATGTATGCACGCATGCAATCCATCTTCCAGCCCGTAGAGAATCTATCCACTGCGGCTGGCACTGGGAACTCCTCGTGCAAGGATGCTACTATGTATTCCTTGCTCCCCTCCGGTATGTTCCTCCAATGATCCAAGACGTTGTGCCGAAAAACTTGTTGGCACAACTCCCTCATGCGAGCCATCACCCTCCTCCCCTCATCATTCATGATGATGGCTCCTGACCTGCCATCCACTAGGTATCCATAACCCCTAGGAGTATGCCTAAGATGGGCCCTCTCCCATCTCCGTCCACGCTCCTGGGCATATCCAGGAGATCCTTGTACATCCGGTGTACCGACGGGGGTACCCTCTCCCGGAGTGCCACTCAAAGGGGTGCCACCAAAGGGGGTGCCACCAAAAGGCGTGCCATCTGCCGACGGCTGCGCAAAAGCCGGAGTAACTGGAGTGGACGTCCCCACAGGTGTGACAAATCCTGGAGGTGACGTAGCTCCTGCTGAACGACGAGACGGAGACACCGCATCCGTGTCTCCATAGCAGCACCCCCCTGATCCTCTTGCAGTCGCAGTCCCTCCCTCTGGCCCAAGTCGCGAGCGTCGAGATCGTCTGCTCGAAGCTGAAGCATCTGATCGCGCTGAAGCTGATCTAGCAAAGCGCCCTGACGAAGAACGAGACAGCTCCTGATCTACCATCTCTCTGAATCTCGTGAGCTGATCTAGAGACATGCGTGCCATCATGTCCTGAAACTCCTCATCGCTCATCCCTCGACTCATCCTGAAAATGTCGATACCTGCATAGATAAAAAATAATGTTAGAATAATCAATTTAAACTATACAAAGCACATTAATATAAATCATTTTTGAAAAATCCCTCTTACAATGCATATCTTATCTACCTTTATGGAAGATCTAAACAACGAATTGAAGTATTCTATGGTCCCATGTTAATCTCCTGACACAACTCTGCATACACTGGAAGGTCGATAGACATGTCACCACAAAAGAACGAGTCTGCTTCGTTCTTAAAAAATTCTACGACTTCTGTATTTCCATCATTGTTAGCCGATGCGGGCTCCAAGCTTGCGGTGGCCTCCACCCCTTGTAATTTCGATCCCTCTATTTGCATATTTTCTTCATGTATGCCTGGAACATCGCTTTGATCATATACTCTCGCACCTCGAGGAGTTGAAGGTATAACATAATACCATCGAGGTTGTCGGGGATTTGGATAGAAGATTACCTGTTCACAAACACTTACAAAGCAGCTTCAAACCATTGTGACATAAACCATGTTGTATTACAATTAGCAAGCAAATGACTATTTGTACCTGTTCACAATGGGCCGGCAACACAAAGGTGTCGCGCAAATCCATCCATTTTTTTTTCGGAATCTATTTCGAGAAATCCAGATGGACCTCGTCGAACTGTTGCGCCAGCTCCTCCAAGTATCACTTTGAACCACTGCACATCGAATATTATCATGGAGAAGCTACGGTAATCCACCGTAATAATACTTTGCAAGTTCCCAAAATACTCCATCTCATCCACAACCGTGTTAGGATCCATTGCTCATCGCCGGCTCTCTTGCTCAAACCTTGCCATGACACCACAGTCCATTGTGGAGCGCATTTGGTCAATACCCTCCACCCGAAAATGCCGTCCGCGCGACCACGCTGCACTATATATTTTGTACTGCACATTGAAACACTCAAATTAGATGTAGCAACCAAATTTAGATACGATACATTCTAAACCCCTCATTACCTTTGGACTATATCCCCTCGAGAACTCCCACTCCTCCATTGAGACCTCTGTCCCTTCGCTGGATGCTGCGGTCAAGGCTCCGTGCAACCATCGTGTTGACATAAACCGCGGTATCTCCTCCATGCCTTCGGGATATCGAATCGGTCGGTGACGCGTACTGCGTCAAAATTCAGCTCGCGCTTCCTCTCGATCTTGCCTTGCAATCTGGTACTTGGCGAGCCATGTCTCCATGGAGGCATGGTGCAACATACAAAAGCAATTCACCTTCTCTTCCATTGAAGCATCCATTCTTTTTTCTACCCCATTTCCAACCACCACATCTCCAGTCAGCTTGTCATCGTCCTTCAGCATCCATAGCATTTCATTATCTGGTTCCACTGTTGGTAGCCATTGTGAGATATGCACTAACGCCTCTGACACCAACCAACCTTCCGCCATGCTACCTTCCGGACGAGCTCGTTGTTGCACAAAGCCTTTCAGGGTTTTCATGAAGCACTCCAAGAAGAACATCCATTGCATATGGACAGGTCCAGCAATCTCCACTTCGTCCACAAGATGCACAAGAAGGTGAACTTGTATCGTGAGCATGCTAGTGGGCAGGTATTTCTCAAAGAGACAGACAGTCTCAACTGCTCTCCGCCTTGCGGATTCAATAGAGGACGTCTTAATCTCTTTCTATGAGATCCATTGCATCAAAGTCGACAACTTGTAAATGGTCTCGCGAATTTCTGGAGTTAGGCATCCCGCGATCGCGATCGGTAGGACAAACTACCACAAATGAGAAAGCATTAAGAATAATGGTCACTTTTCAAATTGCAAAATGTCCATGCTAATTAAAATCCATTCTGCTCACAAACTTGACATATCTTATGCCAATCATGGGATTTTAGCCCAGACATTTGGTCATCTTTAGAAAATGCGGACCTGAGAGAATGCATCATACCCGTCGGAGTGCGGATAGACTTGATTACTTGCTTCACAATGCGCTCTTCTTTGGTAGACAAAACCCAGGGAGCGCGAGGAAGCTGCACTCCCCCTTCAACACTCAATTGCGGCCAAAGCGCCTTCATCTTACCTACCTCCTTTAAATCCATTCGTGACCCTATAGTGTCTCTCTTTCCTGTGATGTGGTCCCATAGCAAGCTGCCCACATTTTTGAAAATATACATGGGATCCAACAAGTGGTTGACCTGTAAGTGGGTCCAATATGGCAACTCGTAGAAAACTGAGAACCGTCGCATTCCATTTGGATGTGATTCCGGGTTTACCATTTTCAGCTCCTACCAGCTTGCAGCGTTCATACGTACTGGAGGTCATCCAAGAAAACCTTCCCTGAGTTCATGATCCTCCGGCAAGAAAGCGGCGTGTCCTTGATATACCATCTTCTTTATGGTTCGTGACCTTCGGGAGTCTAACTGTGGCCCACACAATGGACATGCATGATAACCTGAGATAAAGAGACCTGCAAGGCGATCCATGACCTAGTGAATACTTGATTGAATGAAATAAAATATAGATATTACCAGCGAGAACAAAGGTCTGCTCACCTGAGCACTCTCCCAATCCCGGAAAGTCATGCATCGTCCACATGAGAATGGCTCGAATGTTGGCTGACCGCTGACCATCGCGCCTGCTCATATCTTGCACCGTGACCTCCTCCTCCCACAAAATCTTAAGCTCATCGACTAATGGACGAAGATACACGTCCATATTTTTTACTTTGTAGCGGCCCGGGACGAGCAAGCTAAGGATGAGATGTTCTTTCTTCGTAGAAAGCCATGGAGGAATGTTGTAGTTGACAAGCACTATAGGCCACACACTGTAAGAAGTCGAGCACAGACCGAATGGGTTCACACCATCCATGGCGAGACCAAGCCGAAGATTCCTTGGCTCTCGCGCAAAGCCTGGAAAGGTAGAGTCAATGTGGCTCCATGCGCGCGAATCTACTGATATTCATTGCACTCCATCCGTGGACCTATTTTGCACATGCCACGTTGTCAAGCTTGCCATGGCAGACGTGCGAAACATGTGGTTTATGCGGGGGATGAGCGAAAAGTGTCTGAGAACTTTTTGAGGGATGGTCTGCCCTTGCAAGTCCTGTCGATACCTGTGAACACCACACTTTGGACATGTCTCCATAGTCTCGTATTCATCTCGAAACAATATGCAGTCGTCGATACATGCATGGATGTTATTGTAGTCCATGCCAAGCTTCCGTAAAACATGTCGTGCATCATCACGAGACTCAGGCATGGTGTTTGCAGGTGGCAATATATGATATTTCAATAACTGAAAAAAATCATAAAACACCTTGAAAAATACATCCATGTTTGCAATAATACTGTTAAAAAAAAAAACAATGAAGTCTGTGTGCAAGTTACCTGAATAACTCAGTCACACTCGTATCGCTCCAACCGTATTTTGCTTGCACACTTAAGAGTGCAAGCAATGTCTTCAACCGAGATACTCGGCACCCATCATATAATGGTATGGATGCTTCCTCTCTAAGCGGGTCAGATGTCTCAACATCCATGGGAATCAATGCTTGATCATTGCCTCCATCTCACGCTCCAAGATTGTAGGCAAGTCGGGAAGGTTGTCTGTCTCCTTTGGCATTGACGGTATAGATGGGCCTTGCGAGTGGTCGATTGGCTCCTGCAATCTATCCATCGCACGTCCACGAACTCTTCTAATTGGCCGCAAAGGGTACACTCCCCCTTGGGTCGAGACATCACCCCCTGGATACAAAATTTGCCAACAAGACCCAATCTTATTGTGTATGGTTTTCAATTAGCTTGAGAGTACAATGCATGAAAAATGCTAACTTCAAATTACCGTTTGCTGAAAATCTGCAATCACCTGATCAATGATCTCAGATTTAAACTCGCCAAATCGTCGTACGTGTTCTATAGACAATCGGCATTTCGTCTAATTGCCAACTTGCATTGAGAGCAAGGACATGGGACACGCTGATTAAGATACGTCTCGCGGTCTTGAACAATAAGACCTTCTTCGTTTGCCATCTTATCTACATTACAGCAAACAAGGCTTAAATGGATAGCTTTATGGAGATGTACCTCAAGTTGCAAGTTGACCATAAACCTTGCATTGTATATAGTAGTCGAGAGATTTTCCGATGTTATATCTCGGTCTTGTATCATGCTCAACGATTTGTTTGTCCCGGTAGATAATTATTTGTTATATCTCGGCTTTGAGTATAAGTAATCCATTTTAAAATTAATGCGCGCCATCTATGAAATTTTATAACTATAGTAATAAAATTTATTTCAATCAATTCTACTCATAGTCATAAGACCTGAGAGAAATTATCCTATACTCAATTTAAGGGTTTCTTCTTCTATAACAATAATTTTGGGTTCATTTTGATGAAGTACGTGGCCCATGGCAAAGCACATTGCATACCATTATCAATAAGTATATTATCTTAAATTTCCTTCCCCTCCCTCTCCCTCTCTTTCTCTCCCTCTCCCTCTCTTCCTCTCTTTCTCTCACCCTCTCCCTCTCCCTCTCATTCTCTTTCTCTCCCTCTCTCATTTCCTTCCCCTCCCCCTCCCTCTCCCCCTCCCTCTCCCTCTCCCTCTCCCTCTCCCTCTCTTTTTCTCCCTCTCCCTCTCTATCTCTCTTCCTCTCTCATTTCCTAAACAAGCAAAAAATAAAGTGATTTAAACATCCTCCAAGCAAAAGGGAGAGGGAGAGATACAATGCACTCTTCCTCTCTTTCTCTTTCTATCCCTCTCTCATTTCCTTCCCCTTCCTCTCCCTCTCACTCTCTTTCTCTCTCATTTCCTCTCCTAAACAAGCAAAAAATAAAGTGATTCAAACATTAAACAAGCAAAAGGGAGAGGGAGAGAGAGAATGCACTCTCCCTCATTCTCCCTATCTTTCTCTTTCTCTCCCTCTCCTATTTCCTCCCCCTCCCTCTCCCTCTCCCTCTATTTCTATTTCTCTTTCTTTCCCTCTCCCTCTCCCTCTCCCTCTCTCTCTCTCTCTCTCTCTCTCTTTCTCTCTTACTCTCTCGTTTCCTCTCCTAAACAAGCAAAAAAGAAAGTAATTTAAACATTAAACAAGCAAAAGGGAGAGGGAGAGAGAGAATGCACTCTCCCTCCTTCTCCCTCTCTTTCTCTTTCTCTCCCTCTCCTATTTCCTCCCCCTCCCTCTCCCTCTCCCTCTATTTCTATTTCTCTTTCTCTTTCTTTCCCTCTCCCTCTCCCTCTCCCTCTCTCTCTCTTACTCTCTTGTTTCCTCTCCTAAACAAGCAAAAAAGAAAGTAATTTAAACATTAAACAAGCAAAAGGGAGAGAGAGAGAGAGAATGCACTCTCCCTCTCTTTCTCTCCCTCTCCCTCTCCCTTTCTCTCCCTCTCTTTCTCTCCCTCTCTCTCCCTCTCCCTCTCATTCTCTTTCATTTCCTCTCCTAAACAAACAAAAAAGAACGATTTAAACCTTCAACAAGTAAAAGAAAGAGAGAGGAAGACTCACCAATGAGATATGGCGAGCGTGGGCGACTTCTCTTTGCAATGAGGGCTCCTCCTCTCCTTCGCGAACAACAGCGGTGGCAGTGGTGGCGGTGGCGGCGGCAGCAAGTCTCTTCCTCTTCTTCTCTCACAAAGCCTTGGCTCTCTCCCTCGCTCTCGCTCTCAAAAGGCGAAGAAATGAAAATGAAAACGGCGCTCTGGTTTCGGCCGCGCTTTTTTCCCTGCGGCGTCGCTATAGGCGTCGCTATTGGCGTCGCTATTTGCATCGCTAACATAAATAGTGACGCCAATAGCGACCGCAGTTGCGACGCAAATAGTGACGCCTATAGCGACGCTGATATCCGCCGTCGCTAATCGGCATCGCTAATTGCCCAATTCCTTGTAGTGTGATTCAAGCTCTTGGAGTGGCCCCCCTTGATGCTTGGTTTGGAGAAGAAGAGCTTGAAGGAAGCTCCTTCTAATCCTATCACTTCCTTCTCACTGCACAAGTATGGTTCAAGCACATGGGCAAGAACACTTGCGGGCTCTCAATGCAATGCATAGCTAGCCCTAATGTAAACCCTACACTAGGCTCAAGCACACACATGTGCATTCAAGCTCAAGCAAACACTCATGCATTCACACAAGCAAGAAGATAGAGAGGGAGAGAGAGAGAGAGAGAGAGAGCAATAGACATGCCTTAGCATAAACATAAGCAATAGAGAGAGAGAGAGAGAGAGAGAGAAATAGACATGCTTTAGCATAAACATAAGCAATAGATTAGTCCTCCTTAACCAAGACAAGCTCATGAGAGTAGAGAGCTCTCACAAGTATGCTTCTTCACTCTCCACAAGAGGGAGTTCAGAAAGGAGCAAAAAAGGATGGGTTTTACACGAGCACTCACTTATATAGGAGTTATGGCAAAAAATTAGGTCTTGTCCAAAACTAGCCAAAACTCAAGTTTCTTCTAATTTGAGTGCTATCAAGGCTAGTTCTAGCTAAATTCATGGGCGGGAGTTCAGATGATTGCGAAGTTACAAAGTGAAACTCATATGAGCCCGAAGATATTACCATGTGGATATATTCGCAAGGTTTGGCAAGATTTTAGATTAGTCACCCAAAATGTCAAAAAACTGTAAAACATGCCTTGAGTGATCATTTTTCGATGAAGATCCTTGTAAACTTAGGGTGCAAGTTTACATTCCCCCCCACCACACTACATTCCATCCTCAAAATGGTAGTTAAAAGAAGTGGTAGTGCTGGTGGTGATTGTGGCCAACTCTGGGGAATCTCTTCTTATCTTTGTTATTAGTCACGATAAATGTCATAATAATTATCATATTTGATAGGAGAATAGGTAAAAAAGATGACAAAATTGTGAAAAAGAAGTCCCTTATGTGTCCCATTCAAGTTCTCCCAAACAGATGAGGCGTGGCAAGTTAGTGGCGATTTCACACTTGATGTGAATGGGAACACATGCAATGGTGAGGATGTCAGAAAGTAGGGGGATCGTTTTTTGCAAAGTGCGCATATTTCTTGATGGATCTTGATAGCTATGGCCGTGTATTGGCCATCTCAAGCTCTAGTCACTCTAGCATCTATTGTGCCGGTGATGCGATTGAACTCATCTTGTAAGTTTTCAATGCGAAATTGATCAGCTTGCAACCTATGCGTAATTTGCTCTAGCCTTAGAAATTCATGTGAGAATGTAGTGTTCGCTTCATAGCAACTGTACTTTTCATTACTGACATGTTGTTGTAGGAGCACTCCAAGCACACTAATGTGGAACTTGTTGAACCATGCATCCAGCCGAGGGTTTGCCATAATGCTTATAAGGCTATTTGCAGAAATTTTGACAAGATTTCTGAAGCACCAGCTTTTTACACTTTTTGGACCTATTTTGGGTTAGTATTGAGTGTCTAGGTCTCTTCTGGGAGTGTGGTGCATGTACACACATAACATAACATAGTGGAAAGAATTGGTTTCATACCTAAGGTGTGTATAATCTTTGAAACACCATATGAGTGTGTGGTCTGTTGCATGCACAGCCAAAACCAAATCCCACACAATCCTGTATATGATGTTTTTATCTCAAATTGGTGATGACTTGATATACCCCCCTAATCTATATGCTGAGAGGAACCTATGGCTGAAGTATGAAGGGAAATGGAGTTTTTTATGAGTGGTTATGACCTCTCATAGTTCTTGCACACACACACAACACATATGATGCACATGGTCACTCAAAACATGCATAGAGCACATCAACACATAGTTAACACATAGGAGTACACACATGTAAAAGCAATAAACATAATTCTTACTCATTTGCATGCAAAAATTGATGGAAAATCACATGACTCTCTTTGATGAGAGCTCCTTTAGTTGTTGCATTTAAAAAATTCTCCTCAACAAAGCGAACTAGGCGGCCTCTATGCCCAGCCCATGACCAAAAATTTACAAGTATAAAAACCCACTTCCTAGGCTCACCAGGTTCAATAATCTACAAATTGGAAAGAAAATCGGTTGTCCCAGTATAGTTACAAAGATGGTTTTATACAAAAGATGGTTGGCCCTGCTGATCCCCAAAAATAATTTGGTCGCCCCAAAACTTGGCGGAACACAAGTATGTTTTTCCACGACCAGGATGCATTCAATTGTAGGAGTCTGACACAAGGTTGTAGTAATCAACACACATCAACACAATCAATTGCACACCAAACTTGAAGTACGGCTAAATGCCTTAGGTATCCATCAAGATGGCTATTTGATGTCTTGGCAACTTGTCTATCAAGCTCCTTCTCTGGTGGTTGATCAATGGAATCAAAAAAAGCACTAGAATTAGGGTTAACCATGATGGCTACACTAGTATTAGAAGGCATATCTAGGTCCATGATCTCTATAAACTCATGCATAATAATATCTTTGACCTCTAATGTTGTTGTCCCCACCTCCTTCAGAGTTTTGATTGGCTCTGCATGCAGAATAATATCTTTGACCTCTGATGTTGTTGTCCCCACCTCCTTCAGAGTTTTGATTGGTTCTACATCTTTCTCTTCATGTTGACGCTTCCTCTTATCATTTTTCCTTTTTCAAGAGATATTGATTTACTGTCATTGATGCAGTGATGAAAGTGGTGGCACTCACTAGCTCCTCACAGAGGTGTTTTCTAACCATTCTACCTTCATCATCATCATCTCACCCTCGACCATGTGTGATACAACACTCAAGGCCAAAGGATTCACTAGATAAGATATACCCTCTGTTGTCTTCACACAAAGGCATGAAGACCTATCAATGTTGCATGTGTCTGATTTCGTATATTGAACAACTCCACAATTCTTGAAGGGAGAGTCATGGCAATCCTTAAAGGACAAATGAACCTACTCTAGAATGCCTCTAGATGGTGAGCAGAAATCCAAATCCCATTGTTTTTTAGGCTCTATAGTGCCATCCACCAAAGGTGGTTTGGTTCTTTTGTTGTTGTGACATCTCACCTACAAAGGTGTCAACAAAGTAAATTTTTTTACAAAGTGTTTCCAACGATCTTAAGGACCATATATAATAGCCCCACACCCCTATGGCCAAATCCATAAGAGTTATTAGTGGTCACTCAAACAAGTAAGAGGCATCTTCTCTCCTTTGATGAATATCCCTATAGGGATTTTATTTTCAAGAATATCAACTTGTTTTATTGAAAGAAACCCCATATCCCTATGGTCAAAGAGCCATGGGACTTAATCATAACCTAATAGCCATCCGACCCTTTGGCCATATGGGTTTTTAGCTGCCTTGAAAATACATCTCTATTTTAGTCCTATGGTCAACGGTCCATAAAACTCAACAAGCAAGGTTTCTTAATGTTTAAGGGCCCTTACAAACATAGCCATATGGCTCATTAAGAAATATTTCTTAAATATGGAGAGGTTTCTTTTCTATTCCTGCTTTATGGTATCCACTCAGTCATAGTCCTATGGCCAAAAAGCCATAGGACTCAAAGAGAGAGATTTCTATGAGGTCTCCTTTCTAGGCAATAACCACCCAATCTCATTATTAGGTCTCGAATGGTAATCCACTGGGCATTACGGCTCAAGAATGAAGAGTTATTACTGATGTAGAGGTATCCTTGGAGGCATAAGACCACTCAGTTAGAGATATTTTTATATTCACTCATCCATATCCCTATGGACAAAGGGCCACAAAACTCAATAATGAAGACCTCTTATTACTATAAGGGTATCCATTATAGGACTAAGAAAAATCAGTCATAGGTCTTGGTATAGAGCTTGAGTGGTCATAGTAGTTTTTTGGTGGCCACTCAATCATAGCCCTCATTTCTAGCTCCTATTGCAAAAGAGTACTAGAATTTTCTAGCCCTATGACCAGAGGGCTATAGGACTCAATCTTAGTCATTCGATGAGATAGACTTCTCTAGCCTTGTGTCTTAAAGGGTCATAAGACTCAATTTTAGTCATTTAGCAATATAGTCTCTATTCCTATGGTCATAGGGACATAGGACTCAATCATAGCCATTTAGCCAAGAGTGACAACTCCCTTTGTCTAGAGGACTCAATCTCAACCATTTAGCCATCACACTCATTCAAAGCCCTATGTGACTCATACACACCTGTTTCTCTGCATCACTCATTCATAATCCTATGGTGGGTCTCTTTTCTAGGCCTATGTGTGGCTACATAGGTCTCTTTCTATTTGCCAGAGGCCTCTTTACTAGGCCTGTGTGACCGGCTTGCCATAAGAGTAATAGGGTGCTCCCTCTCTTTTGAATCACTATCTCTTTCTCCTTTTTGTTTCATTTTGCCCCCCCCCCTTTCTCTTCTTGAGTCCTTAAATTTTCTAGCCCTATGCCAAAGGGCCATAGAGGTCTCTTTTCTAGCCCTATGCCAAAGGGCCATAGGGGTCTCTTTTCTAGGTCTATGTGATTGGGTTTTACTGCCAAAAAGTCTTTGAGTTTTCGCGCCCTATGGCCAAAGGGCCATTGGACTCAATCATAGCCCTTTAGCCACTAGGACTCAGTCATACCAATTTATTAACATCATTCACTTAGAGCCCTATGGCTCTTTGGCCCCACAGGGGTCTCCTTTCTAGGCCTATGTCCGGCTACATAGGTCTCTTTTCTAGGTCGCAAGGCCTCTTTACTAGGCCTGTGACATTAGGGGAAGGTTGAGGTCCATAGGGGCCCTTTAAGCTGCCATATTAAAATTTTAAGCACTTTGACTTAACTTGTTAATGTTCTTTAACTTTGGATGCTCTTCTTTTCTTCAAACGACTAGAATTTCAAATTTTAAAATTTCCCACCAAAACCAATTTAAAATCGGCGGACGAGAAAAAGTATATCATGTAACATATCTATGGAAAGATTTCAATGCGTAGATTCCAAATCTATAATCTTCGCATATGTTGATCTAAAAATCAAAAAATTTCCCTCCCACTTTTCTAGAGAGAAAAAGTACACAAGGAATCTTTGAAAGAATCTTTTAGACTTTCTTAAAAACCCAACATTCTTCTCCACATGGCAAACACCCATTTGCCTTTCTCTTAATCATGTTGATTAGCCCATGGCATCTTAAAGGGCCCCTATGGACCCATCCTTCCCCTAATGCCAAGAAGCCACAAAAGTCATAGGGTATTCTCTCCCTCTCTCTCTCTCTGACTATCTTTTTTGAATCTCTCTCTCTTTTGTATTCTCTCTCTCTCTCTCTCTCTCTCTCTCTCTCTCTCTCTCTCTCTCCCCCTCTCCCCCCCTCTCTCTCTCTCTCTCTCTCTCTCTCTCTCCCTCTCCCTCTCCCTCTCCCTCTCCCTCTCCCTCTCTATCTTTTTATGTTTCTCTCTCTCTCTTTCTCTCACTCTTTTTGTTTCATTACCGTCCTCTACTCTTCTTGTGTCTTATAATTTTCTAGCCCTATAACCAAAGGGTCATAGGGTATCCTCTCTCTCTCTCTCTCTCTCTCTCTCTCTATATATATATATATATATATATATATATATATATATATATATATATAGCTTTTTTGTATCTCTGTCTCTATCTCTCTCTTGTGTTTCATTCTCTCCCCTCTCTCTCGCTCTCTTCTCTCTTTATCTTCTCGAGTCTTACAATTTTCTAGTCCTATTGCCAAAGGGTCATAGGGTATTCTCTCTCTCTCTTTCTCTCTCTCTTGTTTCATTCTCTCTCTCTCTCTCTTCTTAAGTCTTACAATTTTCTAGCCCTATGGCCAAGGGGTCATATGGTATTCTCTTTCTATCTGTCTCTATGTCTCTCTCTCTCTCTCCCCTTGTCTCTCTTTCTCTAAACCTAGGGTGCGGGTCCACATTCCCCCTACCACACTACATTCCGTCCTCAGAATGGTGGTTGAAAGAAGAGGTAGTGCCGGTAGTGATTGTGGCCAGCTTTGGGGAACCTCTTCTTATCTTTCTTATTAGTCACGATAAATGTCATAATAATTTTCGTAGTTGATAGGTCAAAAAAGATGACAAAATTGTGAAAAAGAAAGCCGTTATGTGTCCCATTCAAGTTCTTCCAAACAGATGAGGCGTGGCAAGTTGGTGGTGATTTCACATTTTATGTGAATGGGAACACAGGCGATGGTGAGGATCTCAAAAAGTAGGGAGATCCTTTTTCACAAAGTGCGCATATTTACTGATGGATCTTGATAGCTATGGCCCTGTATTGGCCATCTCGAGCTCTAGTCATTCTAGCATTTGATGTGCTGGTGATGGAGTTGAACTCATCTTGTAAGTTTTCAATGCAAAAATGATTAGCCCGCAACATATGTGTAATTTTCTCTAGCCTTAGAAATTCGTGTGATAATGTAGTGTTGGCTTCATAGCAGTTGTACTTTTCATTACTGACATGTTGCTATAGGAGCACTGCAAGGACACTAATGTGGAACTTGTTGAACCATGCATCCATAGCCGAGGGTTTGCCATAATGGTTGTAAGGGTTTGCACCAGCTGTTTACACTTTTTGGACCTATTTTGGGTTAGTATTGAGTGTCTAGGTCTCTTGTGGGAGTGTGATGCATGTACACACATAATAAAACATAGTGGAAAGATTTGGTTTCATACCTAAGGTGTGTATATGCTTTGAAACACAATATGAGTGTGTGGTGTGCTTCGTGCACATCCAAAACCAAATCTAACACAATCGTGTATATGATGCTTTTGTCTCAAAATGGTGATGACTTGATATACCCCCCCAATCTATATGCTGAGAGGATCGTATGGTTGAAGTATCAAGGGAAATGGAGTTTTCTATGAGTGGCTATGACCTCTCATAGTTCTTGCACACACACGACACATATGATGCACATGATCACTCAAAACATGCATAGAGCACATCAACGCATAGGAGTACACACATGTAAAAGCAATAAACCTAATTCTTACTCATTTGCATGCAGGAATTGATGAAAATCACATGACTCTCTTTGATGAGAGCTCCTTTAGTTCTTGCATTCAAAAAAGTTTCCTCCACAAAGCAAACTAGGTGGCCTATATGCCCACATCCCATGACCAAAAATCTACATATATAAAAACCAACTTCCTAGGCTCACCAGGCTCAATAATCTACAAATTGGAAACCAAATTGGTCCTAATATAGTTACAAAGATGGTTGGTCTTGCTAATCCCCAAAAATAATTTGGTCACCCCAAAACTTATCGGAACACAAGTATATTGTTCCACGACCATGATGCATTCAATTGTAGGAGTCTTGTCGTAATCAACACAAAGGAATTGCACACCAAACTTGAAGTACTACTCAATGCCTAGGTATCCATCAAGACGGCTCTTTGATGTCCTAGTAACCTATCTATCAAGCTCCTTCTTTGGTGGTTGATCAATGGAAGCAAGTATTAGAAGCAGGGTCAATGATGATGGCTACACTAGTGCTAGACGGTATATCTAGGTCCATGATCTCTATAATCCCTCTCTGTCTCTCTCTCTATCTTTTTATGTTTCTCTCTCTCTCTCTTTCTCTCACTCTTTTTGTTTCATTATCTTCCTCTATCTCTCACTCTTCTTTTGCCTTATAATTTTCTAGCCCTGTGGCCAAAGGGTCATAGGGTACTCTCTCTCTCTCTCTCTCTCTCTCTCTCTCTCTCTCTATCTATCTATCTTTCTATCTAGCTTTTTTTGTATCTCTTTCTCTATCTCTCTCTTCTTTTGTTTTCATTCTCTCCCCTCTCTCTCTCTCTTCTCTCTTTATCTTCTTGAGTCTTACAATTTTCTATTCCTATTGCCAAAGGGTCATAGGGTTCTCTCTCTCTCTCTCTCTCTCTCTCTCTCTCTCTCTCTCTCTCTCTCTCTCTTCTTGAGTCTTACAATTTTCTAGCCCTATGGCCAAGGGGTCATATGGTATTCTCTTCCTATCTATCTCTATGTTTCTGCCTCTCTCTCCCCTTGTCTCTCTTTCTCTAAACCTAGGGTGCGGGTTCACACTACATTCTGTCCTCAAAATGGCGATTGAAAGAAGAGGTAGTGCTCATGGTGATTGTGGTCAGTTCTAGGGAACCTCTTCTTATCTTTCTTATTCGTCACGGTAAATGTCCTAATAATTATCGTAGTTGATAGGAGAATAGGTAAAAAAGGATGACAAAATTGTGGAAAAGAAGGCCCCATTAGGAAAAGTTTGGACCTCAAAAGGGCCCTTTAGATTAAGGGGTGATTATGAATGGGCCAATAGGAAGAGGATGGTGGTAACAATTGGGGCCCTCCACAGAGTAGGGGGAAGTCTTCTTTTCCAGCCTCATTATGTCTTTGTCCCTAGACAGAAGGAAGGGGGGTAGGGGGTGGGGTTAGGTGGGGTGGGGGGTAGGGGGAGTGGGGGGTTATTAAATGCATGCACTTTTAGCCCCACCAAAAAATCTTGTGCATAAAAAAACCCTAGTTTTTTTAAAAAATGAAACTTTTTCAAAACTTCACTTTTTCCCTCTAAAACTCCCTCCCAACCTATACTATGGTCAAAAAAGTATTTCCTATCTCTAGTATCCCTCTCCCAAGCTCCCTTTGATTGCAAGTAAACTTTTTGTTAGTCCACATCCTCTCCTTCCCATTTTCTCTCTAAACCTCTCAAGCTCTCCATTGCTAAGAATCATCATCTCCTCTACACCCTAAGCCCTCCATTGCTTCTCCACACTCAAGCTCTCCAAGTTTCCAAGTGCACCATCCCTCCCAAGCTCTCTGTTGCTTCTCCACTCTTAAGCTCTCTCAAGCTCTCCTATCTTACAAGTGCACCATCCCTCCCAAGCTCTCCGTTGCTTCTCCACTCTCAATCTCTCCATTAGTGCACCTAATCTGAGGCTCCCATGGTCTCCATTGATGCATACAACTCAACCTCTCCTTTGGTCCACCTCACCAAAGCTCTCCATCAAAACTCTCTCCATCAGCTCTCTCTCAAGCTATCCATTGCTACCACAACCTACACTTCACCAAACCTCTTAGAAGCTCACATTAGCTTTCTCAAGCCATACTAGCTCCCCCCTTCCTCCATTCAAATGACCACCCCGTGCACACACCATCAACGACCAAAAGACGAGATTGAAGAACTTGTATTGCATAACACACGGAACAATGGTGGAGAATGGGTAGCAACAAGGTTCGAGAGAGGCTCTTGGGTTTACATGCAACCCACAGCGATTGGCCCTTATCGTATGCGGCAACGTGATGTATTAGACCGACATTGGAAAGGGATGCTTCTTGGTTTCAAGGAGAAGAAATGTGCAGAGCGGTGGGGATTGTCCATTGGATTATCAGACATACATGTACGTAATAACTTTTGAAAGAGGGCATTCTCTACGAATTGTAGGTTTCTTGTTTCGTGTATCACATTGTTGCTCTTCAACTTCAATATAAATCATTGCATGCTTACTTACTTTGGTGCTTTTGTAGTCATCTTCCCCTCAAGTCTCGTTGAAGAGCAACCTCTCCAAAGTCTATCGGGTACATTCACATCGATTCATACGAGCATTGGGGAGGTGATGTTCGCTGGAATGCCTCCATCATAGCTCAATCAGAGGAGGGTATTCTTCTATTCACATACGTATATTATTCCTAAGAAAGCGGGAGAGTATGGTAAACTCGAACCTCTCTCACCACCTGATCTTCATAGCTTAGAATGGCCCCAACTAGATTCTTGGTCAGCGTTTGCCCTCAAGCATAAGACCAGTATGGATATTTTTTCATCAATGAATTTTGGAACAATGTCTATATCTCTGGGTTTGAGTTGGTGTTGCGCAATCCATGTCTTTGTGCACATTTTTCATGACCTTCCATTCAGCCAAACTACTACTATGTTTGTATACAAGGAGGTTGAATTTGAGCTTTTTGAGGCATTACTTGGTGAGAAATGTGCAATTGTGGAGGAAGGACTGCACAATGGGTACACTTATAGATGCAACATGGGGCAAAATATTAGCATAAGATACCTAAGATCTCGCACAACATTGTATATTCTCTTTCATTATGAGCATTGGATGCTTAAAAAGGGTAAATGGATTCCTCTACAGCTTAACGAGGGCGAGATATTACCTGTTTTTCTCCATGATTTGGATAAAGCATGCAACCTTCAAATGGATTAATGCTTGGGGGATGCTTGCCATCAAGATTGAATTCCCCTTAGACAACACTGCTGACCCCCCGAGTGACATGCTCCTCCCCCTTGGTGATTCTGTACTAGAAACTGTCACCCTCATGAACCAGGAGGTCGAGAATGTAGAGCAAGACCTAGTGTCAGAAGAGGAATTCATGGCCATCCAAGCATTGCTTGTTGCAGAGGACGATGCACCCCCCTGCCCGACTCCAAGCTAGAAAAAGACACCACACACAAAAGGTCTTCCATTAACCTCAACACGAACAAAGAGGAAGACGATTTGGATGAGGTAAACCAAACGCCTTATGTCGCTCAGTACAGTTTGGTTTTTACTGCTAGTGCTAATATGTCTTGTACTTGGAGAACGTAATTGACATGGACGCATAGGTGAGCCACACGCAAGGCATTTGGCCCACAAGCGGCCATCGTACACTATATCGAGAGGATGCCAAAGGAAGATATTGCCATCCTGCACATAGACTTCACACCCTTCGACCGATTCTATGTATGGGCAGTGAAAGCCCTCTCAAAATTTTTGTGCCTCTCCCCTATAAGCCAAGGGGCTAACTATGTAATCCTAATGAGGAAGGGTCTAGCTATAGGTACCTTTAGCATAGGATTTTGGGGTAAAGTGCTTGCCCACATAGGGATACACCGAAGCTTAGGCAGTGATGATCTTGATGCCATGACCAAACCCTTTTTCTTGCTAAGGTCCCTAAAGACAAGCGGCATTGCGCAAACTTTGTAAATAAACTTCTTGGAAATGATCACAATCGAATGTAAACATGATTTTTAATGAAAACACATGTTTTGTTGCACAACTTCTGTTCATTCCTTTTTGTTCAGTTGAAATTAAAGTTATTGCTTTGATATGGACGATACGAGACTTGTGCACTGACAGACAGGTATGTGCTGGTGATGAATTCTTTTTTTGTCAGCTACTAGGGGCTCCTGTGTGGTTGTAGGGGCCTTGGCCAGAGAGGCGCGTAGATCAGCCATCCAAAATCCTTGGAAGGCTGATTAATGGCCACACAGGAGCCCCTAGCAGCTGACAAAAAAATAAATTCATCACCAGCACGCCGATCGGTGCGCAAGTCTTGTGTCATCAGCAAGAACTTTTGTAGATGAGAAAAAATATCAAAACAAGAATTTTGAGCTAGAGCGCTCGTGTACAATTAGTTAATTACACAATCGAAAAGGAGCTAGAGCGCTCTGACATAGTCATAGACAAAAGTATTTTTCATTACAGAAGGAAGATTACATTTGAGGTTTCTAATTACGCTTGCCTCTAATGCGCCATGCAAGGGCGTGCTACTACTATTGAAGTATGTCTTGTAGCTCCTGCCCTTCATTGCTAGGCTGCTGCTCATCATCTTCATTGTTTTGTTCATCTTCAGGCTCTATGGGCATTTTTGTGGTTCGTAGAGCGCGAGGAGGTAGTACCTTGCCTCGAGGGCCCGATGCGCGGATGGTAGGGATCTCCATGTCCTCCCATGGTGCCCTGCCGCCTACACTAGGCTCCCCATCTGAATGGGGTTACGGCTCCTCTGGGTCCGTGTCTGGCTCATCGTCAATGTACCCTCCTATTAAGCATCGCCGGCCTCCCATCATCTTGATCCGGCCCATTGTTGCCGTAGATGTTGAGGGCGCGTTACCTACGGACTATGAGGCCGCACGTCGTCCTGGAGTTCGTAGTATATGGCTGCCCCACGTTACACTCTGTTCTTTGTGTGGTATTGATGTGGAGGCCCTATCAGTCTCATCAGGTCTCCATGGGCATTGAGTACCTTGGAGCGTGTTACAGTTTTGCACATTTGCACGTGCAGTTTGCTTAGTGCATGCCATGTGAGGAGAAGTATCGTGGGTGGAATGTTATGAAGTTGTGAGAGAATGAGGTTTTAAATCGAAGGTGGTCGTTCACATTCGGCCGCCCACTAATGTCCATCCTCCTCGGGAGGTTTCACGTGGTACACCAATTTTAATTCAAAAATGACATAAATTGAAAATTTCTTCAAAGATACAATATGGCCTTAGGAGTTCCTTGCCCATATTTTGCCTACACGCACCCTAGTTTGACGCTAAGTAGCATGGGCTGCAGGGCCACGTGTACTTCTCCATGCCTCAGAATGGTGATGGGCAGGCTCATCGTCTAGCTTGTCTCGCAATTTCAGAGTTTCGCGCACGCTCCATGTCTCGCTTATGTCCAAATGTGCTTTGAAAGAACTAATTAAACATCTCTTGTAAGTAGTTTGACCGTACTCTACCACCTCCATGATGCGTATTTTTGAAATAAACCCCCCTCGCCCGGTAGTGCGACTTTTCCATGCCTTGTGTACTCCAAATGTCAAGCGACCCATATGTATTCATGAAGCAGGTCCCATGTGCAAATAAAATGTATTGCACCATCCCACCAAACAAAAGAAGTATTATTAGTGCGTGTCTATTTTTAGTCCTATATTCGATGTGCTAGAATGGCATACCATATAATGGGTTATGCTTGTTTCACCCCAAGCATTAGTGACTGCTGTCGTGAACTTGACTAGACGATCTTGAAACTCTGTACATTGTTGTTCCGTTGTACTTGAATGAGACATTAGCTTAACCATTTTGTCAAAAGATGCACACACTTGCTTTCTTCGATTATCGACCATTGGATTTGGACCGTTGTCGGTGGTGCACTTGCATAATTCCTTCCACAGCTCCCACATCTACTCTTCCGACTACACCTCATCATCTTCTCCGTCCTCATGATGAGCTCTTGTCATCTTTGAGGGTGGCCTTTGAAGAAACCTTCTCGCTTTTGCACCACTCATGGATACTTGTTGAGCAATCTCATGAGTGACGCTAGAGTTTTTATTAGCCACAATGGAAACATTTCCACCATGACACCCGATTGAATTCAAAAGGGCCTCTACTTGGGTCAGTGCATCTATTGATCTTTCATTGGGCTTCATGGTGAATGCATAATCAATATGAAGCTTCAACAAATGATCAAATATATGCATGAATGCATGTAATGTGCAAAAATAAACATTACTGAGTGGGAAGTCAATGATAGGATTCCAATCACGATCCAAGCATGCCCTATCTGGCTTGTCAAGCATGGGGCAGCTCAACATAGACGTGTCCCATTGTCTTTCTGCATCCTCACCCCCACCGCCATCTTGAGCTTCCGGCTGTGCGGTGGTGCTTTGTTCTAGCCTCTTCCCTCGTGAAGTGACATTTTGACCCTTCGTTGGTTTCTTGTATCCACGAGTATAGAATGGGCAAGGCAACAAAGAATTGGCACCTTGCTTGCATCCAAGCAAGCACTTAATTGTCTTCAAATCTCCACCCAAATGCCACTCCACTTCAAATGTTCCAAATCCTTGAACATCCAACTTCTTGTATGACATCATTTGAGCACAAATTGTCTCTGTTATATATGGAATTCTATCAAACATCCAGTGGAGGACCTCATGCATTTCTTTGGGAACTTCGAGTGCACCTAGCCACCATATCTCCTTCTTCGATTGGACACTAAAAGAGGGTCTATCTGGAGCATCGAATCTTCTCGCTTTGCATAGAATAAGGCATCATTCATGAGTGTTACGCTAATCCTCTCATGCCTTTGACCCTTAACTATTTGAGACACACTTATCCAGCTTCAACACAAAAGCCAACTTCTCTCCTAGCACTACAAAACATAGAGATCATACATTATAAGAACACAAAGGTCATACATTGTAAAAATGTGTGCCCTCACCTACTTAGAAATCATTGCTTGTTGAAGTTTTCTCAGGTCAACAAAAATATTATTGAACTTTGTATATTGATATCCTTCTGCCCCTGTAGATGCACTTGATCCATTCCTCAACCCCGAGCACTTTTTAAAAATCTGGACATCAGGCTCAGACACTATGTTGGAAAATTTTTGCATTACCTCCTTAGTGATTGCATCCCTCATGCGCTTTGACTCTGATTTATGGAGGAAGGAGATGATGTTTATTGGCTTGAGGCATCTCAACATAAGATATGCACGATCAGTGTGGGTCTCACTAGCACACACCTCTTGAATAAAATTTTTGAGATTACATCAGCAACTTGTTAGTGTTAACATGAAAATGTATGTTTTAATTGAAACTTGATGGGAAGATATGCTCACTTAGTTGCTAACACTCTCCTCTTGCAAGCACCACCACCGAGCGCAAGTGTCTCTATAGAACGAAAGGTCCATTTATGCTCCCTTGCTCCCAGTGGAGTCTCTTTCATTCATTGAATGGTATTCTTCAATTGTGCAATGGCACTCGACTTCTCTTGAACTTGTGTGAGGTGCCGACCCCAACTCGGGGAAGACTAACCTTTGATAGCCTAATAGACTTTTAGTACGTATGCGGTTGACGACCTCCCTCGTCTCGACTGGAATACCGAAGGGATTACGAGCAACCAACGTAGTCTATTATCTACCTCGCAGAGGAAACGCGGTCTCTTAAAGCCTCTAACTGTTAATCAAGATCTGCGACTTCAAGATTACAATAAATAAACCTTGCACTTGGTTCATAGAGTTAATGTCTTTTTCCCCATCAAGTGTGAGGCATGGCCATTAACCTTTCCCCTAAAATAAGTTTTATTTGGATTCTCATCCTTACCGTCTCCTACGGACCTAGAATTGCTGGAAAGCTATCCGACTTATCGGATCCACCCGGCCATGAATCGGAGTCGTCAGGACTACCAATTCCCCACTTTCCTTGAAGGGTCCACTGTTTCCTAATTACTACCACACTGTTTTACATATACAAACAGGTTCCTTTACTTTATTTACAATACTTTGTTTGTTAAAACAGCCTTTCAAACGTTTCAAACAAGATAAGACATTGTTTACCGAAAACAGTCCCTACTTTGATTTAAATTCATTGCTCAATTACAATCATTCATTTTTATTTAACTACGTTGCCCCCATCGGCCTTTCTACGTCCCAACATGGCTTGTCGAGGCGTTTGAGTTCATTCACAGCACAACCCTTTCCCGGGCTTCCAGTGCCTTTCCATTGCACAACCCATCTGGGCTTCTAGTGCCTTTCCATTGCGCGGCTTTCTGAGCTCTTGCGCTTCCAATCGACTCGACCTCAGGCGCTATGCTAATACACCGAAAGATCTAGAATCTAGTGCTACCAACGAGGGTAGCTAACATCTTGTCCTAAGCGACTAAGGGTTTTTAATTGACTCATAGCCCCCGCTAAGTCCCCTTGCCCCTCGGAGATGCTCCTCGCTTGGCGGGCTTATTGGCACCACTCGTCTCTTGCCCAAGAAAAACGAGCAGCTCATCCCATCTCAAGCTACGATGCGCTAGCCTTCCAGAGTGGGGAAACGTCCCAATGGGGTGGAGGTTACGCCCCTAGAACTTATTCACACGGCTGAAGCCATCAATTCCGCCCAGCTGGCGAGAATTCAATTTTACCCATTAGAACTTTCCTTATTTAAAATTTGCTTTTTTCCAAACAAATTTGGGAAATTCAAACACTTCCATTTGGGAAGATCAAACATTCTTTTGAATTTAAAATACTTTAAAACACATGTGCGAGTTTCGTGGAAAGATTGTCTGCATTTACGGTCAAGGTTTCTCTCAATTAGTCCCTAGGTTAAGACTAAGGTCGCGTATGCAATGCCTTTAAATTATGACATTAATTTAATTTAAGAACTTCGTAATTGAAAGCTTTTCCACTCACCTCATGTACATTCGTAGTAGCGACGACATTGTGTGTAGTGGCTGCTCCCAACGCTTCATGTTCACGGCTAGTCCCGGCTTCGTTGTGTACGGCTCGCGAGCATGTTTTGGGGCCATTTTTCACTCACACACAATAATAAGCTCACGAGGAAAATAAAAAAAAACTGACACAATTTTCGCATATAGATTGAGGTTAGCGTAGAGTGCGAATATGAATTTCCGTTACAATTTCTTTATTATTTTTGAAATTTAATCTAATTTACAATTTTTGAAATAAAACTAGAATCTCCTAATTTTCTAGGTATTTTAATGCAGATTTTATTAATTTCTGCATCTTCTTTAATTAAAAAGTCATTTTAACTCAAAAATTTGATTAAAAATTCCTACAATTAGCAAAAATTATAGGAAAAAATCTCTAAATTTTGAAAATTCAGAATTCTACAAAAATTTTCAGAATTATTTTTTTCTATAATTTTTTTAATTTTATTTAATTAAATTAGCTCAATTTTTAACTCTAATTAAGTGATTTTCTACCCTTAATTAATTCAAAAATAGATTTTCATAATTTTCCCTCGATCTTTACACTAATCTTCACACATGGTACTCACATCACTTTTTAATTTTAAGATTCTTTAATTTCCCCTAATTTCTTTCCATAATTGGGAAAAGTAATTAATTTTTAATAATTAGATATTAATAGATTTTTGAGCATTTCTTTATTGCATCATACTTATATACTATCTAATTTTGCAAGAAAAATATCAATTCTTGCTAATTGTGCATAAATTCGCTAATCGTGATTAGCGCTTGTTAATTACAATTTGGTAAATTAAGCATAATTAGACACACACACACGCATAGAATGCTTTTATATATCACATTGAGTGTATAAATACTCATGCATGCTTTAATTAAAGAAATTGACTAGATACGTAAGAGGATTTTGATTAATGTAGATAGAAGGAGAGTAATTGAGGTCTAATTGAGCTTAATTAAGAGAGTAAGAATTTAATCTAGTGCTGAAATTCATTAATTTGCAGCAATTAAGAGGATATGCAACTTGAAAATTACAAGATTACCTTAGCGCTTATGGTCCTTGCTCCTTCGCTGTCAACTTCTCTCTAAATCTAATGAGTGATTAGGAAATTAGGGTTTTCCCTAATGTGAAACCCTAATCTCACAAACCCTAACCCTAATTTATATAAAGCTTAACCCTAAATTTGCTCTCAAATTTTGCTCTAAAATTTTCTCTAAAAATGGCTAAGCATGGGGTCTTTATATAGGGGAGTGTAGGGCCTTAGTGAGAGGGTGTTAGGAGCAGTTAACTGAGCCCATTCTCTCTCTAGAAGAGGCGCCTTCTCACATGCTCCTGACACTTGGCAATGGTTGCCTCATGCACCACACATGCCCAAACCATGTGCCCAAAACCATGTGTTTTTGCCCTAAGCCTTTTCACCATTCAATTTTGCATTATTCCCAGCAATTCCTGATTAATTGAATTGAGTCTAATGTGCACATACTTTGTCTGTTTTCCGATCCGTTTCGACCAATGAGTACCCACACACATATAGACAAGACTCCTTTGTGAATGCGGTAATTATTCCTTCAAAAAATGTACAAAAAGAAAGCTGAATTTGTACACTTTTAAAAACTCAATTCTCTTTAAAGTTCTCGTAAGAAAAAGATTCGGAATAGCACAACCTCGGGTTGGGATATTACATTCTCCCCAACATAAGGACTCGAGATGTCCTCATCTCGCAAAGAAGTGAGGGTATTCCTTGAGAAGTGAAACTTCGTCTTCCCATGTCGCATCCTTGGTTGGGTAGTCCTTCCATTGTACCAAATGCTCTCTTAGGATTCGGTCCCTAAGAATCCTTTCTCGAGTCTCCACTATGCTTTCAGGTTGTAACTCAAGAATACTCTGACTTGGCATGACAATCCGCTCATCGTCAAGTACATGATCTGGGTTTGGTATGTAAGGTTTTAACAGACTTACATGAAAAACATTATGTACCTTGAGATGTGCCGGTAGGTCTAAATTGTAGGCTTGGGATCCTATCCTTTTGGTAATAGTGTAGGGTCCACAATACCTTGCACTGAGCTGCTTATACCTCCCTAGGGATAATGAACTTCTTTTGGGTCGTACTCGAAGGAAAACTTTATCACCCTCTGCAAATTGTCTATCCGATCTCTTCGCATCAGCGTACTGCTTCATCGTAGTCTATTATCTACCTCAAAGGGGAAAAGCGGTCTCTTAAAGCCTCTAACTGTTAATCGAGATCTATGACCTCAAGATTACATTAAATAAACCTTGCACTTGGTTCATAGAGTTAACGCCTTTTTTCCCATCAAGTGTGAGCCACGGCCATTAACCTTTCCCCTAAAACAAGTTTTATTTGGGTTCTCATCCTTACCGTCTCCTACGGACCTAGAATTGTTAGAAAGCTATCCAACTTATCGGATCCACCCGACCATGAATCGGAGTCATCGGGACTACCAATTCCCCGCTTTCCTTGAAGGGTCCAATGTTTCCTAATTACTACCACATTGTTTTACATATACAAACAGGTTCCTTTACTTTACTTACGATACTTTGTTCGTTAAAATGGCCTTTCAAACATTTCAAACAAGATAAGACATTGTTTACCGAAAACAGTCCCTACTTTGATTTAAATTCATTGTTCAATTACAATCATTCACTTTTATTTAATGACACTACCTCCATCGGCGTTTTTGTGTGCCAACATGGCCTGTCGAGGTGTTCGAGTTCATCCACAACACAACCCTTTCCCGAGCTTCCAGTGCCTTTCCATTGCGCGGCTTTTCGAGCTCCTGGGCTTCCAATCAACTCGGCCTTAGGTGCAATGCTAATACATCGGAAGATCTAAAATCGGGCGATGCCAATGAGGGTAGCTAACATCTCGTCCTAAGCGACTAAGGGATGTTTAATTGACTCATAGCCCCCGCTAAGTCCCCTTGCCCCTCGGAGATGCTCCTCGCTTGGAGGGCTTATTGGCACCACTCGTCTCTTGCCCAAGAAAAACGAGCAGCTCATCCCATCTCAAGCTACGATGCGCTAGCCTTCTAGAGTGGGGAAATGTCCCAATGGGGTGGAGGATACACCCATCGGACTTATTCACACGACCAAAGCCGTCCATTCTACCCAGCTGGTGAGAATTCAATTTTACCCATTAGAACTTTCCTTATTTAAAAAATTTGCTTTTTTTCCCAAACAAATTTGGGAAATTCAAACACTTCCATTTGGGAATATCAAACATTCTTTTGAATTTAAAATACTTTAAAACACATGCGCGAGTTTCGTGGAACGATTGTCTGCATTTACGGTCAAGGTTTCTCTCAATTAGTCCCTAGGCTAAGACTAAGGTCGCATATGCAATGCCTTTAAATTATGACATTAATTTAAATCAAGAACTTCGTAATTGAAAGCTTTTCCACTCACCTCGTGTACATTCGTAGTAGCGACGACATTGTGTATAGTGGCTGCTCCCAACGCTTCGTGTTTGCGGTTAGTCCCGGTTTCGTTGTGTACGGACTCGTGAGCGCGTTTTGGGGCCATTTCTTACTTACACACAATAATAAGCTCACGATGAAAATAAAAAAAAACTGACACAATTTTCGCATATAGATTGAGGTTAGCGTAGAGTGCGAATATGAATTTCCGTTACAATTTCTTTATTATTTTTAAAATTTAATCTAAATTCCAATTTTTGAAATGAAACTAAAATTTCCTAATTTTTTAGGTATTTTAATGCAGATTTTATTAATTTTTGCATCTTCTTTAATTAAAAAGTCATTTTTAATTCAAAAATTTGATTAAAATTTCCTAAAATTAGCAAAAATTATAGCAAATTTTCTCTAAATTTTGAAAATTCAGAATTCTACAAAAATTTGTAGAATTCTAATTTTCTATAATTTTCTTAATTTTATTTAATTAAATTAGCTCGATTTTTAACTCTAATTAAGTGATTTTCTACCCTTAATTAATTCACAATTAGATTTTCATAATTTTCCCTCGATCCTTACACTAATCTTCACACATGGTACTCACATTACTTTTTAATTTTAAGATTCTCTAATTTCTCCTAATTTCTTTTCATAATTAGGAAAAGTAATTAATTTTTAATAATTAGATATTAATAGATTTTTTAGCAGTTCCTTATTGTATCATACTTATATGCTATCTAATTTCGCAAGAAAAATATCAATTTTTTCTAATTGTGCATAATTTCACTAATTGTGATTAGCACTGACTAATTACAATTTGGTAAATTAAGCATAATTAGACACACACACACATGCATAGAATCCTTTTATATATTACATTGAGTGTATAAATGCTCATGCATGCTTTAATTAAAGAAATTGACTACATACGTAAGAGGATTTTGATTAAGGTAGAGAGAAGGAGAGTAATTGAGCTCTAATTGAGCTTAATTAAGAGAGTAAGAATTTAATCTAGTGCTGAAATTCATTAATTTGCAGCAATTAAGAGGATATGCAACTTGAAAATTACAAGATTACCTTAGCGCTTGTCAGAGAGAGAACTAGGGAGAGAAGAAGAGGAGAGAGAAAGACTGCAGAGGAGAGAGAAAGACTGCAGGAAGAGAGAGAAATAGAGTGACAAGGAGAGAGAAAGACTAGAATTGGAGAGAGAAAGACAGGAAAGATGAAGAAGCCATGGAAGCTTGGAGCAAGAAGGGAGAGAAAGATTGTAATTGTATTGATATGTCAAAAAGATGTGAAAAATTACAACTTCTCTCCTTATATACCAGTGTCAGTGTGACATGGCATATTATTAACATTCTAAGTATTCCCAGCTTCTTACAGCGCTTATGGTCCTTGCTCCTTCGCTGTCAACTTCTCTCTAAATCTAATGAGTGATTAGGAAATTAGGGTTTTCCCTAATGTGAAACCCTAATCTCACAAACCCTAACCCTAATTTCTCTAAAGCTTAAACCTAAATTTGCTCTCAAATTTTGCTCTAAAAATTTCTCTAAAAATGGCTAAGGATGGGGTCTTTATATAGGGGAGTGCAAGGCCATTCTCTCTCTAGAAGAGGCGCCTTCTCACATGCTCTTGACACTTGGCAGTGGTTGCCTCATGCACCACACATGCCCAAAACATGTGCCCAAAACCATGGTTTTTGCCCTAAGCCTTTTCACCATTCAATTTTGCATTTTTCCTAGCAATTCCTCATTAATTGAATTGAGTCTAATGTGCACATACTTTGTCCGTTTTCCGATCCCTTTTGACCAATGAGTACGCACACACATATAGCACAAGACTCCTTTGCGAATATGGTAATTACTCCTTCAAAAAATGTACAAAAAGAAAGCCGAATTTGTACACTTTTAAAAACTCAATTCTCTTTAGAGTTCTCGTAAGAAAAAGATTCGGAATAGCACAACCTCGGGTTGGGATATTACATTCTCCCCAACATAAGGACTTGAAATGTCCTCATCTCGCAAAGAACTGAGGGTAATCCTTGAGAAGTGAAACTTCGTCTTCCCATGTCGCATCCTCGGTTGGGTAGTCCTTCCATTGTACCAAATGCTCTCTTAGGATTCGGTTCCTAAGAATCCTTTCTCGAGTCTCCACTATTCTTTCAAGTTGTAACTCAAGAATACTCTGACTTGGCATGATAATCCACTCATCATCAAGTACATGATCTAGGTTCGGTATGTAAGGTTTTAACAGACTTACATGAAAAACATTATGTACCTTGAGATGTGCCGATAGGTCTAGTTTGTAGGCTTGGGATCCTATCCTTTTGGTAATAGTGTAGGGTCCACAATACCTTGCACTGAGCTTCTTGTACTTCCCTAGGGATAGTGAACTTCTTTTGGGTCGTACTCGAAGGAAAACTTTATTGCCCTCTGCAAATTGTCTATTCGATCTCTTTGCATCAGCGTACTGCTTCAACGAAGTCTATTATCTACCTCGAAGGGGAAACGCGGTCTCTTAAAGCCTCTAACTGTTAATCGAGATCTCCGACCTCAAGATTACAGTAAATAAACCTTGCACTTGGTTCATAGAGTTAACGCCTTTTTCCCCATCAAGTGTGAGGCGCCGCCGTTAACCTTTCCCCTAAAACAAGTTTTATTTGGGTTCTCATCCTTACCGTCTCCTACAGACCTAGAATTAATGGAAAGCTATCCGACTTATCGGATCCACCCGGCCATGAATCGGAGTCGTCGGAACTACCAATTCCCCACTTTCCTTGAAGGGTCCAATGTTTCCTAATTACTACCACATTGTTTTACATATACAAACAAGTTCCTTTACTTTATTTACGATACTTTTTTCGTTAAAATAGCCTTTCAAATGTTTCAAACAAGATAAGACATTGTTTACTGAAAACAATCCCTACTTTGATTTAAATTCATTGTTCAATTACAATCATTCACTTTTATTTAAGGATGCTGCCTCCATCGGCGTTTCTGTGTCCTAGCATGGCCTGTCGAGGTGTTCGAGTTCATCCACAGCACAACCCTTTCTCAGGCTTCCAGTGCCTTTCCATTGCGCAACCCATCCGGGCTTCCAGTGCCTTTCCATTGCGCGGCTTTCTGAGCTCTTGCGCTTCCAATCGACTTGACCTCAGGCGCTATGCTAATACACTGAAAGATCTAGAATCTAGTGCTACCAACGAGGGTAGCTAACATCTTGTCCTAAGCGACTAAGGGTTTTTAATTGACTCATAGCCCCCGCTAAGTCCCCTTGCCCCTCGGAGATGCTCCTCGCTTGGCGGGCTTATTGGCACCACTCGCCTTTCCATTGCGCGGCTTTCCGAGCTCCTGCGCTTCCAATCAACTCGGTCTCAGGTGCTATGCTAATACATCGGAAGATCTAAAATCGGGCGATACCAATGAGGGTAGCTAACATCTCGTCCTAAGCGACTAAGGGATTTTTAATTGACTCATAGCCCCCGCTAAGTCCCTTTGCCCCTCGGAGATGCTCCTCGCTTGGCGGGCTTATTGGCACCACTCGTCTCTTGTCCAAGAAGAATGAGCAGCTCATCCCATCTCAAGCTACGATGCGCTAGCCTTCTAGAGTGGGGAAATGTCCCAATGGGGTGGAGGATACACCCATAGGACTTATTCACACGACCGAAGCCATCAATTCCGCCCAACTGGCGAGAATTCAATTTTACCCATTAGAACTTTCCTTATTTAAAAAATTTTCTTTTTTTGCCAAACAAATTTGGGAAATTCAAACACTTCCATTTGGGAAGATCAAACATTCTTTTGAACTTAAAATACTTTAAAACACATGCGCGAGTTTCGTGGGACGATTGTCCGCATTTACGATCAAGGTTTATCTTAATTAGTCCCTAGGCTAAGACTAAGGTCGCGTATGCAATGCCTTTAAATTATGACATTAATTTAATTCAAGAACTTCGTAATTGAAAGCTTTTCCACTCACCTCGTGTACATTCGTAGTAGTGACGACATTGTGTGTAGTGGTTGCTCCCAATGCTTCGTGTTCACGGCTAGTCCCGGCTTCATTGTGTACAGACTCGCAGGCGCGTTTTGGGGCCATTTTTCACTCACACACAATAATAAGCTCAAGAGGAAAATAAAAAAAAACTGACACAATTTTCGCATATAGATTGAGGTTAGCGTAGAGTGCGAATATGAATTTCCGTTACAATTATCTTATTATTTTTTAAATTTAATCTAATTTTCAATTTTTGAAATAAAACTAGAATTTTCTAATTTTCTAGGTATTTTAATGCAGATTTTATTAATTTCTGCATCTTCTTTAATTAAAAAGTCATTTTAACTCAAAAATTTGATTAAAAATTCCTAAAATTAGCAAAAAATATAGGAAAAAAACTCTAAATTTTGAAAAATCAGAATTCTACAAAAATTCCCAGAATCTTAAATTTCTATAAATTTCTTAATTTTATTTAATTAAATTAGCTCAAATTTTAACTCTAATTAAGTGATTTTCTATGCTTAATTAATTCAAAATTAGATTTTCATAAATTTTTCTCAATCCTTACATTAATCTTCAGACACGGTACGCATATCTTTTTAAAATTTTAAGATTCTCTAAATTTCCCTAATTTCTTTCCATAATTAGAAAAAGTAATTAATTTTTAATAATGAGATATTAATAGATTTTTGAGAGTTTCTTTATTGCATCATACTTATATGCTATCTAATTTCGCAAGAAAAATATCAATTCTTGCTAATTGTGCATAATTTTGATAATCATGATTATCGCTCGCTAATTACAATTTGGCAAATTAAGTATAATTAGACACACACACACCCATAGAATGCTTTTATATATTACATTGAGTGCATAAATACTCATGCATGCTTTAATTAAAGGAATTGACTAGATACTATAAGAAACTGGGAATAACAAATTAGTGTTAATAATATTGATATTATGCCATTTCACATTGACATTGGTATAAAAGGAGAGAAGATGTAAATTTTCACATCTTTTTGACACATTAATACAATTACAATCTTTCTCTCCCTTCTTGCTCACAACTTCTATGGCTTCCCCTTCTTTCCTGACTTTCTCTCTCTAAATCTAGTCTTTCTCTCTCCTCGTCACTCTTCTTCTCTCTCTTCATGCAGTCTTTCTCTCTCTTTTGCAGTCTTTTCTCTCCTCTTTCTCTCTTCCTAGTTCTCTCTCTGACAAGTGGTATCAGAGCTTGAGTCTTTGATCCATTCTTTTCTTCTATTTTTAGTCTCATTTTCCTATTTCAAAATCAATTTCAGACAAATATGGTACAAGACAGTGACTAGTGAAGTGCTGCAGGACATCTACAGTTAGTAAGAGACTACATCTGGAGATACCCAAGGTCAGATATGGCAGATAATGGCTTAAATGGTTGGACGTCATCAAATTTCATGCAAAAATGGAGATAACTAGGGTAAAGGATGGTTAACCGGGCTTAGTTAGAGACTAAACTACAGTTACTTTTCAAAAGAGGTCTTCCTTTCCTCTTTCTTCAAGCTCTGCCCAAGCTTCCATGGAGTTTTCTGGCTGAGATCTCTTCTTTACTCACTGATCCTTGCTCTCCATCAACAATGGCCTGCATAATGGCACTCTAGACATCAAATGCAACAGGTGGAGCACCATTTTATAGTCTGTAGGAACTGCCACGTGGACTGGACAGCAGCCCGAAATTTGCGCTAATTTTTCCAGCCATGTTCTTCATCTCTCCTCAATCAATCTTCAACTATGGTGCTTCTAAATGATCCTTGGCAGTGATTTCTTCAACTTCCTGGTGTGTTTACTCCAAAATAGGTCTATATTCCACATCCTTTCACTCTCTTGAAACCCTACATGAATAGTCCATGGGTAGCCATGAAAGCTTCAGCCCAAGCTTTCATTTCTTAACAATTTCTTGAAGATTCTTCATCCTTTTAGCCAGTGGAATCATCTCAGCAAGGATTCTTCAACAAATTGCAAGGATTAAGCACGAAATGGTTAAAGATTGAAGATCAAGAGCTTCTATGGAGCAAAAATTTGGGGGAAATGGGTTTAATGCTTCAATTTCAAGCATTTGAGGCTCCAAGATTATTTTTAAGCACTGGATAAACAAGCCTTGTGGATTATTTTACCAACATTGGACAACCGGGGGCTCTATCAAGCATATGAGATTGATCAAGTCATCTTCAGCCATGTCAAAGGTACTCTTCTTCAATTCTTAATCTCTCTCATTAATCCAATTACTGAGCTTAATCCATTTGATTAAGAGATTAAAGAATTGAACATTATTCATCAAATTCTCAGCCAACCTTTGCTTGAATCCATCTATTCATGAATGCAATGCTTGCTTTATGCATATTAGTTCCAATCAGTGAATTAGAGGCTTCAATTTGAAATTTTAGCATAATACTTGAATCCTATATACTGAATCCATTGACTGATGAATTTGTTTACTCTAACCTGATTGATTGGCTGAATTTCTTTTGCCCAAGTTGAAATATTGTAAAAGAGTAAGTACTAGCAATCAGTGAGTCACTGAATTGCATCGGTAAGACCCTTCTCCTATCCCAATTTTTCAAAATCTCATTCAATTGCATCTCATAAAAGACTGAATGAATATTTCAGAAATGCATATCATGCTGATTGCTTAGAACACTAGCCTCTGCCATGTTGATATTCCCACTGAGGAAAAAGGTGGATGCCGGGGGAGATAGTGGGACAAAAGAGAGATGACCCTCCCTCACTATCAAAGATCCTGAAGGGATGCAACCAACCGATCTAGGGGGAACTTTGCCCACCTCCCGGTGATTCAGAGCCCGTGTAGGGAGCCTGTCATGCCGTTTTATCCCTCACACAGGTACAACGAATGGAGGATTGAAAATTGAAGACTTTCCAAGGACTCAAGTACCTACAGGACCAAAACAGGGTAAAACATGGAATTTACAGGTCACTTACAGGGTATTTACAGGTGGTTACAGGTACACCATTTATTACTGAAGCACAAGTGCAGGTACTACAGGGTACCCATAGGTCCTATATACCCTTTTGTAGGGTTTGGTAGCCATTTGGGGTTACTATCTTGCATTATAGGGTCAAAATAGGGCACTTACAAGTCTAGACAGGGTGCAGGACTGGACAGTTCAGACTTTGAAATCCAGCTACAGAATTTTCTGTCCTAAACCTGTTATAGCGTGCTATAGCTCATCTCGAAGAGGGCATTCTTAGCTTCGATTTGCACAAAAAAGTTCTGAAATCGGAGTTTCCTAGCCAAAGTTATAGCCGTTTTTCTGACAGGGGATATTGCAGGACTGCACTAATATGGCAGGACATAAAGGCAAAAATAAGGTCCAGGAGGATTATGCTCAGCAAATCAGGGATTCCATGATGGATAGCACACTTCAAGAGAACCCTGAAGAGCTTCAACAACAAGGAGAAGTCAGTATACTCAATAATACTTTGTGTGCCCATGAACAAAGACATAGGGAACGACATGAAGGCATCTTGTCAAGAATGGAGCAAATGGTTCTATCTACTGATCAGACCAAGGCTTCTATTGATAAGTTGGTGGAATCCAATGAACAACTCATGGTACAAATCTCTAAATTCATGTAGTTGCAAATGGCATCAAGAGAAGTTAATTAGAAGGCTTGTTCAAACAGTGGCCCTTCAACCCCACTTCAGCCATCTAACCAAAATGGTCATGGAAATGGGATTATTGGAAGAAGAGGCATTCCAAATAGTCAGTATGAAGTAGGAGAAGCTTCACAAAGGCATGGCGACTATTTGGGCAGTTTGAATGGGGCCAATACTCAAGCTTTTGGACTGCATACTCAAAATTCCAGGGGTACTCTACCAACAGGAAGATTACATAGTAATTCTCAGCCACCTGTTGGAAGATTTCAGTCTCAATTTGGAGGCTCTATACTTGGTAATCCTGATCAGCCAATTTTGGGACAACAACCCTTTCATGAAAGGGAGTTTAAGGATAAAATTGTTTTAGCCAAATTTAATGGCCAGTCATCTTCACCATCAGACTTAGAGGAATGGACCTCCAAGATGGAGTCCTACTTTGATATATACCCTAAAACTGATGATATGAAGATTCACTTTGCTTCCTTGCATCTAGAAGGATTTGCCCATACTTGGTGCAGGTATATCAAGAAAGAGAATATACTTATAGAGAATTGGGAAGCTTTCAAGGCACTTATGGCTGAAGTCTTTGTTTCGCCTCTTGAGAAAGAGAAGTTAGCACGAAGATGGTATGGTTTGGAACAAAGGGGCCTAAGTGTAAGAGAGTATACAAACCAATTCCTCAACTTGACCATGTATATGGAAAGCATCAGTGATGAGGATAAGCTTCACAAGTTTATGTATGGTTTGGAGCCATCTTTGTCAGCTGATGTTATGGTGCAAAATCCTACTTCACTTTTCAAGGCTATTGAGCTTGCGGAGTGCTATGGAAGAAAGTATAGGAAAGAATCTTCATTTCAGCCTAGTTATGGACAGCCAAGGACTGTTTTAAAGCAGGGACAAGTTGGTAACATTTATGGCAGCAATCATGTGCCTAATGGGAGCTTACGGGTACCAACTTATCCTCCATTTAATGCTTCTAGGGCTCAAAGTAATTTCAGGACAACAAATAGTGCAAAGGTTGAATTAAAACAGGGGGACAACAAGCCTAAGTCCACTTCAGCTAATACAAATCCCAAATCTATTCCCATGGATCTTTACAAGGAAAGGAAGGACAAGGGCTTATGTTTCAAGTGTGGAGAAAAGTATACACCTAATCATGCTTCAAAGTGTGTATACAAAAATGTCAAGCCAAAGCTTCAGAGTATGCTACTTTTTTGAGGACTTTGAAGATCACATAGATGAAGCTAATGCAGTGGCAATTAATGCTGAAAATGAAGATCTTGAGGAGGAAGTTGGACAGGAGTACTTTTATGATCCAGCCGACTTTTTTCCTTTTGATCTAGATGGAGATGTTCCGTTTGAATCTGGTGGATCTTGTGATGAGTCACTTGCTGCCACTAATTGTTCTATCTCTGTGGATGCTTGGACGGGATCTAAGAGCCCTAATACACTTCGTATGAAGGGAAGCATATGTGGAAAGCCAGTGTTCATCCTGATAGATAGTGGTAGTACTCATAGTTTTGTCAATAAGTCCATCATGGACAAGTTAAATTGTATTCCCATAGACTTACAGCAGCCCATTAGAGTACAAGTGGCTAATGGTGAATAAGAAATCATCACACAGATCTGCCCACAGGTTTCTTTGCAGTTGACTGAAAATTTTGAAGCCAAAGTAAACTTGATCACTTTGGAAATGGGGCCCATAGATATTGTACTTGGTTGTGATTGGTTGATGACATTAGGCAGGATCACTATGGATTTCTCACAGTTATATATGGAGTTTATCTCCAATGGACAGCTTATCCATTTACAAGGAATTCCTAGTAAATCTGATTTTCAGCTTATCACCATTCAACAACTCAAAAGAGAGTACAAGAAGCGCTCACAAATATTTGTTTTACATTTGAACAGAGAAACACAAGATCAGCCCAATAATTCAGCAAACCATCCAGCCTTGACAGCTCTTCTTGAGAAGTATAGAGATTTGTTTGAAGTACGTACTTCATTGCCTCCTAAGAGAGCGGTGGATCACCCCATTGATGTGGAGCCCAATTCAAAGACAATCAATGAGCCACCTTACAGATTATCAAAGTGTGAACGAGAGGAAGTAGCCAAGCAAATCAAAGAACTTCTTGAAATGGGATTCATTAAACCAAGTTCTTCACCTTATGCATCTCCAGTCTTGTTAGTCAAAAAGAAAGATGGATCTTTCAGAGTGTGCATTGACTACAGGGATCTCAATAAGATAACAATGAAGAACATGTATCCTATACCCAGGATTAATGATTTGCTTGATGAGCTTAAGGGGGCTCGATTCTTCACGAAGATTGATTTGAGATCAGGGTATCATCAGATTCGCATGCGAGAGGGTGATGAAGTCAAGACTGCTTTTAGGACTGATCGTGGGCTCTATCATTTCTTGGTGATGCCATTTGGGCTTACAAACGCTCCAGCTACCTTTCAAAGCCTGATGAGTAAGATCTTGCAACCTTTCCTCTATCAGTTTGTCTTGGTGTTCTTTGATGACATTTTGATCTATAGCAAGACTTTACAGGATCACTTGGCACATATGAGGAGGGTTTTTTATGTGTTGAGACATCATAGGCTTTTTGCTAAGGAGAAGAAGTGCTCTTTCATGCAGACTGAAGTGGAATACTTGGGACATATAGTCAGTGAAAAAGGAATACAGGCTGATCCAAAGAAGGTGCAATGCATAAGAGATTGGCCAATGCCTACTACTACTACCTCTCTTAGAGGATTCCTTGGTCTATCTTCATTCTATCGTCGATTTATAAAGCATTATGCAGCAATTGCAGCTCCTTTGACTGACAGGTTGAAGAAGGAGGCTTTCTTTTGGGACGCTCTTGCAGATAGCAGCTTCAACCAGTTAAAGGAACTCCTTACTTCTGCTCCTATCTTAGTATGCCCGGATTTCTCCAAAGAGTTTATTATACAGTGTGATGCTAGTGGCCATGGCATTGGGGCTATTTTGCTTCAGGAGCATGGAGTAATTGCATTTGAGAGCCGTAAGCTTACACATAAGGAGATGGCCATGAATGTTTATGACCAGGAGATGTTGGCTATCCTGCATGCAATTAAGAAGTGGCACCATTACTTATATGGCAGCCGATTTAGAGTACATAGTGATCACCGGGTCCTCAAGTATTTCCTTACTCAGTCAAATCTCACTCCAAAGCAACATCACGTTGGGTAGCTACATTACAAAATTATGATTTTGACATCACTCATACAAGGGGTAAAGATAACATAGTGGCTGATTCTCTTTCTCGTATGTGGGCCTGCAAAGTGTCAGCTATGATAGAATTACATAATGACTAGATTGAAGAACTAGCCTTGTCAGCAAAATAAGGATAGCACCCATAAGCCAGGAGGTTTGTTACAGCCATTGCCTATTCCTACGGGTAAATGGACTCATATTACTATGGATTTCATTACTGGCTTACCTACTACTAGGAAGGGGTGGAATAGTATTTATGTGGTGGTTGACAGACTCACCAAAGCAGCTCATTTTATCCCAACAAAGATTCAGTTTACTGCTTCTTAAGTGGCCAACCAGTTTATGGAGCATATTTTTAGACTACATGGATTACCGCAGGTGATTGTCCATGATAGGGACTCAAAGTTTATGAGTAACTTTTGGCAGGCGGTATTTACATCTATGGGCACTAAATTGGCTCCATCTACGGCTTATCATACCCAAACTGATGGACAGAGAGAGAGAGTTAATAAATGGTTGGAGACTTATCTTCGCCATTTTTGCTATGATGTCCAAACTTCATGGGATTCTTGGTTACACCTGGCTGAGTTTGCTTACAACAATTCTACTCATGCGAGCATAGGAGTTTCACCTTTTGAGGCTTTATATGGTTACAAGGTGCCCTTACCCACAGTCATCTTTAATGAAAAGATCAATCCTCATGGGAAGGAGGAGTTGGAAAGAATGCAGACCCTTCTTCAGCAATGCAAGGTAAATCTAAGGAAGGCTCAAGATCAAATGAAGATGTATGCTGATGAGAAGAGGAGGCCTTTAGAGTTCCAAGAAGGAGAGCTGGTTTTGTTGAAGGTGCCCAAATCCAAGTACTCTACGTTAAAAGATGGATCCAGTAATAAGCTTGCCCACAATATTTATGGCCCTTACAGGATCCTTAAGCGAATTGGAAATTTGGCATACAAACTAGAGCTTTCCTCTTCCACAAAGATTCATAACATCTTCCATGTTAGTTAGCTCAAGCCCTATTATGGTGATCCAGTGGATATAGTTGATGAGCTGCCACCCATTGATGAAGATGGTCTTGTTCAGTACATCCCAGAGGCTGTTATAGGTTAGTGTGAAAAGAAGCTTCGATCATGTTCTATTGTGGAATATTTGATCAAATGGAGAGGTTTACCATCTGAAGAGGCTTCTTGGAGACATGATTCTATATTGGATGAGTATCCATACTTGAGGGAGACATTGGTGGCTGAAGCCTATTGCTTATGGAGCTAGTAGTGATGCAGACTAGTTTAGGACAGCACGATGTTTTAGAACAGTTTTTATTGTACCTAATTTTTAGAATTAAGATATCTATATGGACTTAAAGTACTCTTCAAGAGCTTCATTTTGATATATGGTACATCTCATTTGGACACTTCTATCAAAAGTTAGCAGATTTGGTCTAGCAGGGACTGTTTACTCAGCAAGCTGTCTACTTTGCTCTGTTGAAGACTTTATGGCTCCATTTGCTTCTGAAGTATTTCAAATCATGTATATAGCTGGGACTTACTTCCGTTCTTCAAATTCAGCTCATGTAGTGGTCATTTTTCATTCATTTTCCATTTTTAAAGCTATAAAACAAAGTAGTACTCTGTTCTATCCATCTTCTTTCTAGTTGTTCCTAGGTTTGTTTTTTAGGACAAAAACTTTTGGGAAGGGATGGATTGTAAGAAGCTGGGAATAACAAATTAGTGTTAATAATATTGATATTATGCCATGTCACATTGACATTGGTATAAAAAGGAGAGAAGATGTAAATTTTCACATCTTTTTGACACATTGATACAATTACAATCTTTCTCTCCCTTCTTGCTCACAGCCTCTATGGCTTCCCCTTCTTTCATGACTTTCTCTCTCTAAATCTAGTATTTCTCTCTTCTCGTCACTCTTCTTCTCTCTCTTCGTGCAATCTTTCGCTCTCTTCTGCAGTCTTCTCTCTCCTCTTTCTCTCTCCCTAGTTCTCTCTCTGACAGATACGTAAGAGGATTTTGATTAATGTAGAGAGAAGGAGAGTAATTGAGCTCTAATTGAGCTTAATTAAGAGAGTAAGAATTTAATCTAATGTTGAAATTCATTAATTTGTAGCAATTAAGAGGATATGCAACTTGAAAATTACAAGATTACCTTAGCGCTTATGGTCCTTGCTCCTTCGCTGTCAACTTCTCTCTAAATCTAATAAGTGATTAGGAAATTAGGGTTTTCCCTAATGTGAAACCCTAATCTCACAAACCCTAACCCTAATTTTTCTAAAGCTTAACCCTAAATTTACTCTCAAATTTTGCTCTAAAAATTTCTCTAAAAATGGCTAAGGATGGTGTCTTTATATAGGGGAGTGCAGGGCCTTAGTGAGAGGGTGTTAAGAGCAGTTAACTGAGCCCATTATCTCTCTAGAAGAGGCAGCTTCTCACATGCTCCTGATACTCGGCAGTGGTTGCCTCATGCACCACACCTTTGTTCCGTGAAGCCTGTCAAGTAGTTCGTCGATTTTGGTAATCGGGTACTTGTTCTTGAATGTCACTTGATTTAACCCTTGGTAATCGATGCAGAGACGAAAACTTCCATCCTTTTTCTTGTGAAAAAGAACTGGTGCTCCCCATGGTGAATTACTCGCTCGAATGAACCCCTGTTCAATCAACTGTCGTAATTGTTCCTTCAATTCAATTGCTTCAGGGAGAGACATTTTGTACGGCCTTTTTGAAACTGGTTCGCTCCCTGGAAAAACTTCTATCCCATGATCTATCTCATGAGAAGGTGGTAGATCGGTAAGATCTTCAAGAAAAACATCTGAGAACTCTTGAAGCCATACAAGTTCGTTCCTGCATTTTGAATCATCAGTTTTATTGATCTTTACTACGAAGATTTGCTGCCCTGACCTTGCTCCTTTAAGCAAATGGTTTGCTTTGACTAGATGAACTTTGGATTTTCCATTTTTCCCTTGAACTAAGGTTTCCTGCCCTTCATTATCCCGAAATGAAAAACTTCGTAAGGCACAATGGATACTTGCATGAGTGGCAGTAAGCCAATCCATTCCCAAAATTCCATCATACACTCCTATGGGTAGCGTTCGGAAATAAGCTGACGTTGATTTCCCCCCTAATGCAAAGTAAAGGGTTCCCATTGCGTGATGAGACACAACTTCCTTTCTGTTTGCTAACTCTAATGTCATTGGTTTGACTTGGTACTGATTCAAACCTAATCTTCTTAAGCATTTCAGAGAAAGAAAAGAATGGGTACTTCCACAATCGATGAGAAGCTGAAATTCCTCACCTTGGCGGTTTGCAAGAGCTTGGATTACTGTGTATTGTTGCCACGCTCATGGATTATCAATAGCCACAAAAAGACGGTTCCTTCCATTTTCCTCATTCTCCAGTGTCGGTTCCTCTTCAATTTCTTGGATTCGAGCAACACGACCACGCCCTCTTCCACGGGCTCCAGCTACTCTTCCGCGGCCTCTTCCTCTTCCACCCACTTGTCCTCCTTGTCGAATTGGTAAGGCTCGACCTGGTTTATACACATTTCCAGAGACTGCTGCAATTTGATTTACAAGCTTGGGGCACTTGTTCTGATAATGCCCTTCTTCATTACATTCCCAACATCTTCCTCTCTCTTGAACCTAGATCCTTGACCCAACTACATAAACTCTAGGATTCGGTGGGGGTACCAATCCCATGTTGATCCTCTGGTTGCTGTTCATGTGGACTTGAGTCAGCGCACTAAAATTCATCTTCTTAAACCCTCCAGACTTCTGTTGCTCTTTTGCCAGTGGCTTCACTCTAATAAGAGCATCCTGCAAAGATACGGCTCGCATTGCTTCTAGTCTGGAATCCAAAGGTGCATTCAGGCCCTGACAAAACCTTGCACTCTGTTGTTCACTTGACATCTGTGGTGCGTAACGTCACAGTGTCACAAACTTAGAATAGTACTCCTCTAGAGTCATTATCCCTTGACGGAGACTAAAGAATTAGTTTATCTTTATGGCTTGGTGAGTAGGAGGTAAGTATCTCTCTTTTACAACCCTCTTGATCTGCTCCCATGTCTGAGAATTCTCCGTTACTCCTTGGTCCCAACAGTGTTGTTTCCACCATAATTTGACATAATTGGTGAGTCGAAACATGCCAAGCATGGATAAGTTCACAGGTCAAGTTCCTGCAGCTGTGAAGTAATCATCCATTGCTTCTATCCATGCTTCCGCGTCTCGCTCAATGTCCTTGCCTTTACCCTTGAAGGAGGGTGGTTGCATCTGCTTAAGCAGGAGCTTCTTCTCCTAGGTTTCCGTATAAAGTGCCAGGGCGGGTTCATCCTGCGTCCAACAGATTAGGGTGAAAATCTATTTATTTAACGTAACACGCAATTCTAAGACTTAAAGGTACACAATTAAGAGACATCTTTAAAACTCCACTCAAGACAGTTTTATTTCATGAATTGTCTTATTACAAAGCTTTACGGGCTCTTGGCTCCATCTTTATTACAATCTCATAAAGATTTTCTATGGGTTAACACTACACTCATGCCATTTCGAAGCTTCCATTTCCTTAAAAACAGGAGGTTCTGCCATTACATCCAAGATACGATTAACTAAGGGAAGTAGGGGTAAACCCAAATCTACCCCTGAGAATGCTTCTCTCCTGCTGTAAACTGCAACACGATCCTTGGGAATGACTACTATGACTTGATCATAAACCCACCGATTCTTTCGGATTGCTTGGCCATTAATAGTCATTGTGGCTGCAGGGTCTTTAGTAGGGATGAATGAGAACAAGCAGACGATCTTCAGTTCTTCGGCCCATCGCATGCATCGAAGGACTGATGAGATATGGTCAATGCGATCCGCCTCGATTTGGTAATAAGTTGCCCCTCTACTCCATCCCATCGCCCTGAACATACGCCAGTGCCTATACGGATCCCCAAATGGGAAAGGACATGATATGCTCTCAACAATCCTCATCATCTGCTCTCGAACGCTGAGGTCAAAAGATGCACAAGCAGCTATGAACATGACGTTAAATATGTAAAACCTGCGATATGCTGCATCCGAATACTGACCAAGAATTTTCGAATCACTCTTAGTAACGAATCTCTAAATACAAAAACTCTCTTAGAACAAAAACCAAGACTTCTAGTCTAACCACCTACGGCTCTGATACCACCTGTGAGGTGCCGACCCCAACTCGGGGAAGACTAACCTTTGATAGCCTAATAGACTTTTAGTATGTATGTGGTTGATGACCTCCCTTGTCCCGACTGGAATACCGAAGGGATTACGAGCAACCAACGTAGTATATTATCTACCTCGCGGGGGGAACGCGGTCTCTTAAAGCCTCTAACTGCTAATCGAGATCTGCGACCTCAAGATTACAGTAAATAAACCTTGCACTTGGTTCATAGAGTTAACGTCTTTTTCCCCATCAAGTGTGAGGCACGGTTGTTAACCTTTCCCCTAAAACAAGTTTTATTTGGGTTCTCATCCTTACCGTCTCCTACGGACCTAGAATTTTTGGAAAGCTATCCGACTTATTGGAACCACTCGGCCTTGAATCGGAGTCGTCGGGACTACCAATTCCCCACTTTCCTTGAAGGGTCTAGTGTTTCCTAATAATTACTACCACACTGCTTTACATATACAAACAGGTTCCTTTACTTTATTTACGATACTTTGTTCGTTAAAATAGCCTTTCAAACGTTTCAAACAAGTTAAAACATTGTTTACCGAAAATAGTCCCTACTTTGATTTAAATTCATTGCTCAATTACAATCATTCACTTTTATTTAACGACGCTGCCTCCATCGGCGTTTCTACCTCCCAACATGGCCTGTCGAGGCGTCCGAGTTCATCCACAACACAACCCTTTCCTCGGCTTTCAGTGCCTTTCCATTGCACAACCCATCCGGGCTTCCAATGCCTTTCCATTGCGCGGCTTTCCGAGCTCTTGCGCTTCCAATCGACTCGGTCTCAGGCACTATGATAATACACCGGAAGATCTAGAATCCGGCGGTACCAACGAGGGTAGCTAACATCTTGTCCTAAGTGATTAAGGGATTTTTAATTGACTCATAGCCCCCGCTAAGTCCCCTTGCCCCTTGGAGATGCTCCTCGCTTGGCAGGATTATTAGCACCACTCGTCTCTTGCCCAAGAAAAATGAGCAGCTCAACCCATCTCAAGCTACGATGCGCTAGCCTTCCAAAGTGGGGAAATGTTCCAATGGGGTGGAGGATACGCCCATAGGACTTATTCACACGACCGAAGCCGTCAATTCTGCCCAGCTGGCGAGAATTCAATTTTACCCATTAGAACTTTCCTTATTTAAAAAATTTTCTGTTTTTGCCAAACAAATTTGGGAAATTCAAACACTTCCATTTGGGAAGATCAAACATTCTTTTGAACTTAAAATACTTTAAAACACATGCGCGAGTTTCGTGGGACGATTGTCCGCATTTACGATCAAGGTTTCTCTTAATTAGTCCCTAGGCTAAGACTAAGGTTGCGTATGCAATGCCTTTAAATTATGACATTAATTTAATTCAAGAACTTCGTAATTGAAAGCTCTTCCACTCACCTCGTGTACATTCGTAGTAGCGACGACATTGTGTGTAGTGGTTGCTCCCAACGCTTCGTATTCGCAACTAGTCCGGGCTTTGTTGTGTACGGACTCCTGAGCGAATTTTGGGGCCATTTTTCACTCACACACAATAATAATCTCACGAGGAAAATAAAAAAAAACAGACACAATTTTCGCATATATATTGAGGTTAGCGTAGAGTGGGAATATGAATTTCCATTACAATTACCCTATTATTTTTGAAATTTAATCTAATTTAAATTTTTTGAAATAAAACTAGAATTTCCTAAATTTCTAGGTATTCTAATGCAGATTTTATTAATTTCTGCATCTTCGTTAATTAAAAAGTCATTTTAACTCAAAAATTTGATTAAAAAATCCTAAAATTAGCAAAAATTATAGAAAAAATTCTCTAAATTCTAAAAATTTAGAATTCTACAAAAATTTATAGAATGATAAATTCTCTATAATTATCTTAATTTTATTTAATTAAATTAGCTCAATTTTTAACTCTATTTAAGTGATTTTCTATCCTTAAATAATTCAAAATTATATTTTCATAATTTTTCCTCGATACTTACACTAATCTTCACACATGGTACTCATATCACTTTTTAATTTTAAGATTCTCTAATTTTCCCTAATTACTTTCCATAATTAGAAAAAGTAATTAATTTTTAATAAGTAGATATTAATAGATTTTTGAGCGTTTCTTTATTGCATCATACTTATATGCTATCTAATTTCGCAAGAAAAATATCAATTCTTGCTAATTGTGCATAATTTTGCTAATCGTGATTATGCTCTCTAACTACAATTTGGCAGATTAAGCATAATTAGACACACACATGCGCATAGAATGCTTTTATATATTACATTGAGTGTATAAATGCTCATGCATGCTTTAATTAAAGAATTTGTATAGATACGTAAGAGGATTTTGATTAATGTAGAGAGAAGGAGAGTTATTGAGCTCTAATTGAGCTTAATTAAGAGAGTAAGAAATTAATCTAATGCTGAAATTCATTAATTTGCAGCAATTAAGAGGATATGCAACATGAAAATTACAAGATTACCTTAGCGCTTATGGTCTTTGCTCCTTCCCTGTCAACTTCTCTCTAAATCTAATGAGTGATTAGGAAATTAGGGTTTTTCCTAATGTGAAACCCTAATCTCACAAACTCTAACCCTAATTTCTCTAAAGCTTAACCCTAAATTTTCTCAACAACCTAGTTGGTGCATGGAGACTTCACTCACAATGGAGTATAGGTCTTGTGATTCAAGCTCTTGGAGTGCCCCCCCTTGATGCTTGGTTTGGAGAAGAAAAGCTTGAAGGAAGCTCCTTCTAATCCTATCACTTCCTTCTCACTGCACAAGTATGGTTCAAGCACATGGGCAAGAACACTTGTGGGCTCTCAATGCAATGCATAGCTAACCCTAATGTAAACCCTACACTAGACTCAAGCACACACACGTGCATTCAAGCTCAAGCAAACACTCATGCATTCACCGTTGGTAGCCATTGTGAGATATGCACTAACGCCTCTGACACCAACCAACCTTCCGCCATGCTACCTTCTGGACGAGCTCGCTGTCGCACAAAGCCTTTCAGGGTTTTCATGAAGTGCTCCAGGAAGAACATCCATCGCGTATGGACAGGTCCAACAATCTCCACTTCGTCCACAAGAAGGTGAACTTGTATCGTGAGCATGCTAGTGGGCAGGTATTTCTCAAAGAGACAGACCGTCTCAGCTGCTCCCCGCCTTGCGGATTCAAGAGAGGACGTCTTAATCTCTTTCTGTGAGATCCATTGCATCAAAGTCGAAAACTTGTAAATGGCCCCGCGAATTGCTGGAGTAAGGCATCTTGCGATCGCAATCGATAGGACAAACTGCCACAAATGAGAAAGCATTATGAATAATGGCCACTTTTCAAATTGCAAAATACCCACGCTAATTACAATCCATTCTGTTCACAAACCTGACATATCTTATGCCAATCATGGGATTTTAGTCCAGACAATTGGTCATCTTTAGAAAATGCGGACCTAAGAGAACGCATCATACCCGTCGGAGTGCAGATAGACTTGATTACTTACTTCACAATGCGCTCTTCTTTGGTAGACAAAACCCAGGGAGCACGAGGAAGCTGCACTCCCCCTTCAGTACTCGATTGCGGCCAAAGCGCCTCCATCTTACCTACCTCCTTCAAATCCATTCGTGACCCTATAGTGTCTCTCTTTCCTGTGATGTGGTCCCATAGCAAGCTGCCCACATTCTTGAAAATATGCATGGGATCCAACAAGTGGTTGACCTATAAGTGGGTCCAATATGGCAACTCGTAGAAAACTGTGGTGTGGTCCCATAGCAAGCTGCCCACATTCTTGAAAATATACATGGGATTGACCTGTAAGTGGGTCCAATATGGCAACTCGTAGAAAACTGTGAACCTTCGCATTCCATTTGGATGTGATTCTGGGTTTACCATTTTCAACTCATACTAGCTTGCAACGTTCATACGTGCTGGAGGTCGTCCAAGAAAACCTTCCCTGAGTTCATGATCCTCTAGCAAGAAAGCGGCTGTCCTTGATATACCATCTTCTTCATGGTTCGTGACCTTCTGGAGTCTAAATGTGGCCCACACAATGGACATGCATGATAACTTGAGGTAATTAGACCTGTAAGGCGAGCCACGACCTAGTGAATACTTGATTGAATGAAATAAAATATAGATATTACCTACGAGAACGGAGGTCTGCTCACCTGAGCACTCTCCTAATCCCGGAAAGTCATGCATCGTCCACGTGAGAATGGCTCGAATATTGGCTGACCACCGATCATCGCGCCTGCTCATATCTTGCACAGTGATCCCCTCCTCCCACAAAATCTTAAGCTCGTCGACTAATGGACGAAGATACACGTCCATATTTTTTTACTTTGTAGCGGCCCGGGATGAGCAAGCTAAGGATGAGATGTCCTTTCTTCATAGAAAGCCATGAAGAGATGTTGTAGTTGACAAGCACTATAGGCCATACACTGTAAGAAGTCGAGCGCAGACCGAATGGGTTCACACCATCCATGGCAAGACCGAGCCGAAGATTCCTTGGCTCTCATGCAAAGCCTGGGAAGGCAGAGTCAATGTGGCTCCATGCGCGCGAATCCGCTGATATTCGTTGAACTCCATCCGTGGACCTATTCTGCACATGCCACGTTATCAAGCTTGCCATGCCAGACGTGCGAAATATGTGGTTTATGCGGGGGATGAGCGAAAAGTGTCTGAGAACTTTTTGAGGGATGGTTTGCCCTTGCAAGTCCTGTCGATACATGTGAGCACCACACTTTGGACATGTCTCCATAGTCTCGTATTCATCTCGAAACAGTATGCAGTTGTTGATACATGCATGGATGTTATTGTAGTCCATGCCAAGCTTCCGTAAAACATGTCGTGCATCATCACGAGACTCAAGCATGGTATTTGCAAGTGATAATATATGATATTTCAATAACCTGAAAAAAATCATAAAACACCTTGAAAAAGCACAAATGTTTGCAATAATACTGTAAAAAAAAAATCAATGAAGCCTATGCGTAAGGTACCTGAATAACTCAGTCACACTCATATTGCTCCAACCGTATTTTGCTTGCACACTTAAGAGTACAAGCAATGTCTTCAACTGAGATACTTGGCACCCATCATATAATGGTATGGATGCTTCCTCTCTAAGCGGGTCAGATGTCTCAACATCCATGGGAATCAATGCATCGATCATTGCCTCCATCTCAGGCTCCAAGATTGTAGGTAGGTCGGGAAGGTTGTTTGTCTCCTCTAGCATTGACGGTATAGATGGGCCTTGCGAGTGGTGGATTGACTCCTGCAATCCATCCATCGCACATCCACGAACTCTTCTAATTGGCCGCAAAGGGTGCACTTCCCCTTGGGTCGAGACATCACCCCCTGGATAGAAAATTGCCAACAAGACCCAATCTTATTGTGTATGGTTTTCAATTAGCTTGCGAGTACAATGTATGATTAATATTAACTTCAAATTACCGTTTGCTGAAAATCCGCAATTGCTTGATCAATGATCTCAGATTGAAACTCGCCAAATCGTCGTACGTGTTCTATAGACAATAGGCGTTTTCGTCTAATTGCCAACTTGCATTGAGAGCAAGGACATGGGACAAGCTAATTAAGATACATCTCGCGGTCTTGAACAATAAGACCTTCTTCGTTTTCCATCTTATCTACATAACAACAAACGAGGCTTAAATGGATAGATTTATGGAGATGTACGTCAAGTTGCAAGTTGACCATAAATCTTGCATTGTACGTCAAGTTACATAGTAGTTGAGAGATTTATGGAGATGTACGTCAAGTTGACCATAGCTTTATGGAGATGTACGTCAAGTTACATAGTAGTTGAGAGATTTTTCGATGTTATATCTCGGCCTTGTATCATGCTCAAGGATTTGTTTGTCCCGATAGATAATTATTTGTTATTGTAAAAAACTGCATTAGAGGGCTTTGAGTATAAGTAATCCATTTTGAGCATCATTGAGGATCTCTTAGTCTAATAATAAATCAGTCTCAACAAAAAGCATCTTAGAAATGTGGTTTTTTTGTCCTAGGATCGCGTATTAAAATTAATGCCATCTATGAAATTTATCAACTATAGTAATAAAATTTATTTCAATCAATTCTACTCATAGTCATAAGACTTGAGAGAAAATATCCTATACTCAATTTAAGGGATTCTTCTTCTATAACAATACTTTTGGGTTCATTTTGATGAAGTACCGTAATGACCATTAGCTAGGGTATCATTTTCTTTTAGTCCTTCCGTTGACTAGTTGGCATGATTTCTAATTTGTTATGCCTATAAAGTTAATACAAAAACAATGAATTATGCATATCATAATTAGATCCCCTACTTGGACATTATAAAGGACATGACCAATTTTAAGCCATCTTAAAGAGTCATCAATGTACGTGGCCCATGGCAAAGCACATTGTATACCATTATCGATAAGTCTATTATCTTAAATTTCCTTCCTCTCCCTCTCTCTCCCTCTCCCTCTCCCTCTCTTTCTCTCTTTCTCTCTCATTTCCTCTCCTAAACAAGCAAAAAAGAAAGTGATTCAAACATTAAACAAGCAAGAGGGAGAGTGAGAGAGAGAGAATGCACTCTCCCTCCCTCTCCCTCTCCCTCACCCTCACACTCTCCCTCTCCCTCTCTTTCTCTTTCTCTCCCTCTCTCATTTCCTTTCCCTCCCTCTCCCTCTCCCTCTCTTTCTCTCCCTCTCTATCTCTCTTTCTCTCTCATTTCCTAAACAAGCAAAAAATAAAGTGATTTAAACATTAAACAAGCAAAAGGGAGAGGGAGAGAGAGACAATGCACTCTCCCTCTCTTTCTCTTTCTCTCCCTCTCTCATTTCCTTCCCCTCCCTGTCCCTCTCCCTTTCTTTCTCTCCCTCTCTTTCTCTCTCATTTCCTCTCCTAAACAAGCAAAAAATAAAGTGATTTAAACATTAAACAAGCAAAAGGGAGAGGGAGAGAGAGAATGCACTCTCCCTCCCTCTCCCTCTCTCTCACCCTCTCTTTCTCTTTCTCTCCCTCTCTCATTTCCTCCCCCTCCCTCTCCCTCTCCATCTCTTTCTCTTTCTCTTTCTCTTTCTCCCTCTCCCTCTCCCTCTCCCTCTCTTTCTCTCTTACTCTCTCATTTCCTCTCCTAAACAAGCAAAAAAGAAAGTGATTTAAACATTAAACAAGCAAAAGGGAGAGGGAGAGAGAGAATGCACTCTCCCTCTCCCTCCCTCTCTCTCTCTTTCTCTCCCTCTCCCTCTCCCTCTCCCTCTCCCTCTCCCTCTCTTTCTCTTTCTCTTTCTCTCCCTCTCTTTCTCTTTCATTTCCTCTCCTAAACAAGCAAAAGAGAGTCATTTAAACCTTGAACAAGCAAAAGAAAGAGAGAGGGCGACTCACCGATGAGATATAGCGAGCGTGGGGTAGCTCCTCTTTGCGATGAAGGGTTCTCCTCTCCTTTGCGAGCAACGGCGGTGGCGGCAAGTCTTCTTCCTCTCCTTCTCTCACGACGGTTTCTCTCTCCCTCGCTCTTGCTCTCAAAACTCACAATGGAGCAAATGTGAAATGAAAATCGCGCTCGGTTTCGGCCGCATTTTTTCCCTGCGGCCCGTCGCTATTTAGCGACGCCAATAGCGATGACACTATCCGCCGTCGCTAAACGGCGTCGCTACTAGCTCAAATCCTTGTAGTGAATTGGTTTCATACCTAAGGTGTGTATACTCTTTGAAACACCATATGAGTGTGTGGTCTACTGCATCCACAGCCCCAAAACCAAATCTCACACAATCTTGTATATGATGTTTTTGTCTCAAACTAGTGACGACTTGATATACCCCCCTAATCTATATGTTGAGAGGAACCTATGACTGAAGTATGAAGGGAAATGGATTTTTTATGAGTGGTTATGACCTCTCATAGTTCTTGAACACACACACCACATATGATGCACATGGTCACTCAAAACATGCATAGAGCACATCAACGCATAGTTAACACATAGGAGTACACACGTGTAAAAGCAATAAACCTAATTCCTACTTGTTTGCATGCAGAAATTGATGGAAAATCCCAAGACTCTCTTTGATGAGAGCTCCTTTAGTTGTTGCATTCAAAAAAGTCTCCTCAACAAAGCGAACTGGGCGGCCTCTATGCCCAGTCCATGACCAAAACTTTACAAGTATAAAACCCCACTTCCTAGGCTCACCAAGTTCAATAATCTACAAATTGGAAACAAAATCGGTTGTCCCAATATAGTTACAAAGATGGTTTTATACAAAAGATGGTTGGACTTGCTGATCCCCAGAAATAATTTGGTCTCCCCAAAACTTGGCGAAACACAAGTATATTGTTCCACGACTAGGATGCATTCAATTGTAGGAGTCTGACACAAGGTTACAGTAATCAACACACATCAACAAAATCAATTGCACACCAAACTTGAAGTACAGCTAAATGCCTAAGGTATCCATCAAGACGGCTCTTTGATGTCTTGGCAACGTATCTATCAAGCTCCTTCTCTGGTGGTTGATCAATGGAATCAAAAAAAGCATTAGAAGTAGGGTTAAACATGATGGCTACACTAGTACTAGAAGGCATACCTAGGTCCATGATCTCTATAAACTCATGTGGAACAATATCTTTGACCTCTGATGTTGTTGTCCCCACCTCCTTCAGAGTTTTGATTGGCTCTACATCTTTCTCTTCATGTTGACTCTTCCTCTTATCATTTTTCCTTTTTTCAAGAGATATTGATTTACTCTCATTAATCCAATGGCGAAAAAGGTGGCACTCACTAGCTCCTCACAGAGGTGTTTTTCTAGCCATTCTATCTTCATCATCATCATCTCACCCTCGGCCGTGTGTGATACAACACTCAAGGCCAAAGGATTCACTAGATAAGATATACCCTCTGTTGTCTTCACACAAAGGCATGGAGACCTATCAATGCTGCATGTGTCTACTTTCGTATATTGAACAGCTCCACAATTCTTGAAGGGAGAGTCATGGCGATCCTTAAAAAACAAATGTACCCACTCTAGAATGCCTCTAGATGGTGAGCAGAAATCTAAATCCCATGGTTTTTGAGGCTCTATAGTGCCATCCACCAAAGGTGGTTTGGTTCTTTTGTTGTTGTGACATCTTACCTACAAAGGTGTCCACAAAGTAAATTTTTTTACAAAGTGTTTCCAACCATGATCTTAAGGACCATATATAATAGCCCCACACCCCTATGGCCAAATCCATAAGAGTTATTAGTGGCCACTCAAACAAGTAAGAGGTATCTTCTCTCCTTTTATGAATAGCCCTATAGGGATTTTATTTTCAAGAATATCAACTTGTTTTATTGAAAGAAACCCCATATCCCTATGGTCAAAGAGCCATGGGACTTAATCATAACCTGATAGCCATACGACCCTTTGGCCATATGAGTTTTTAACTACCTTGAAAATACATCTCTATTTTAGTCCTATGGTCAACGGTCCATAAAACTCAACAAGCAAGGTTTCTTAATGTTTAAGGGCCCTTACAAACATAGCCATATGGCTCATTAAGAAATATTTCTTAAATATAGAGAGATTTCTTTTCTATTCCTGCTTTATGGTATCCACTCATGAGTCATAGTCCTATGGCCAAAAAGCCATAGGACTCAAAGAGAGAGATTTCTATGAGGTCTCCTTTCTAGGCAATAACCACCCAATCTCATTATTAGGTCTCGAATGGTAATCCACAAGGCATTACGACTCAAGAATGAAGAGTTATTACTAATGTAGAGGTATCCTTGGAGGCATAAGACCACTCAGTTAGAGATATTTTTATATTCACTCATCCATATACCTATGGCCAAAGGGCCACAAGACTCAATAATGAAGAACTCTTATTACTATAAGGGTATCCATGATAGGGCTAAGAAAATCAGTCATAGGTCTTGGTATAGAGCTTAAGTGGTCATAGTAGTTTTTTGGTGGCCACTCATTGGTGGCCACTCAATCATAGCCCTCATTTCTAGCTCCTAATGAAGACCTCTTATTACTTTAAGGGTATCCATTATAGGGCTAAGAAAAATCAGTCATAGGTCTTGGTATAGAGCTTGAGTGGTCATAGTAGTTTTTTGGTGGCCACTCAATCATAGCCCTCATTTCTAGCTCCTATTGCAAAAGAGTACTAGAATTTTCTAGCCCTATGACCAGAGGGCTATAGGACTCAATCTTAGTCATTTGATGAGATAGACTTCTCCAGCCTCGTGTCTTAAAGGGTCATAAGACTCAATTTTAGTAATTTAGCAATATAGTCTCTATTCCTATGGCCATAGGGACATAGGACTCAATCATAGCCATTTAGCCAAGAGTGACAACTCCCTTTGGCTAGAGGATTTAATCTTAACCATTTAGCCATCGCACTCATTCAAAGCCCTATGTGACTCATACACACTAGTTTCTCTGCATCACTCATTCATGTTTGGCCATAGGGGTCTCTTTTCTAGGCCTATGTGTGGCTACATAGGTCTCTTTCTATTTGCCAGAGGCCTCTTTACTAGGTCTGTGTGACCGGCTTGTCATAAGAGTAATAGGGTGCTCCATCTCTTTTGAATCTCTCTCTCTTTCTCCTTTTTGTTTCATTTTGCCCCCCCTATTTCTCTTCTTGAGTCCTTAAAATTTTCTAGCCCTACGCCAAAGGGCCATAGAGGTCTCTTTTCTAGCCCTATGCCAAAGGGCCATAGGGGTCTCTTTTCTAGGTGTATGACTGGGTTTTACTGCCAAAGAGTCTTTAAGTTTTCGCTGTCGTGCTGCTGCGCATCCGAGCCGTAAACACCTCCATTTTTGTTGTGCATCTGTGTTATCTTTTTGTGCGTGTTTCAATGTGTGTGATTGCTGCATTATCTTTCCGTCATTTTCAGTACCCGCATTCAATGTACATACTCCACTTATGTGTTTGTGTTTGAGTGTGATTCAGTTTGTGTGCATGTTGTGTGTGTGTCAGAAAAATATGAAAAACTGATGCCAAAGAGTAATAATATGCTGTCAAATTCAATGATGAATTCCAAGAAAAGTGCAGGAAACCGTGGAATCAAAGGAAGCTTCAACATTGAAGCTATGAAGATAGAGGTTACACGTGAACAAGGCCGACGTAATATGCGGGACAAATCATTTTTGAAGAAGAACAATATCCACATGCCTTGGTAAGAGATTTGACAGATGAGGTTCATGGCTTGAGAAAGGAATTAATCCTCAACAAAAAGATCTGGTCACCTTTTAAAGTCAGTTATGGTGTTGAAGACAAAATTAAATGTGAAATTTCCACAAGGCACACACAGTCAACAGAAGAGCGAGCTCGAGGAGTTCACTTCTGTGTTACAAGTAAACCAATTAAATATTGGTTCAAAATTTTTGGATATGAAGACAAAAGGAAGAAGGATGATATCACGACACTACAGATTATTACTAAAAGAGTGGAGAGGACCGTCTATGAATTGAAAAAAAGAATACGCAGATTGGAGAGGGAAAAAGCTAAGAAAAGAGGGATATTTTTGAAAGTGCTATCAATGGCGGGCTTGCAGAAAAGTCAGGATCAAGAAGGACGCTTTCGGAACGAAAAGGGGGACGGGGTGAACCAAGGAGAAGAGTATTCTCTTAAGCTCAAAAACCACACCAGCTATGATTCATGGGCTGATACGGATCTTGAAGGCAGACAAATGGGGTCTTTGACTTGGAATATTTCAACACAGTAGCATTCCGAGTGAAGGATGAGGACGCTGTTATGATGGAGGTGAATTCGATGAACAAGGGGATGTAACGGTCAAAGTTCCTAAAGAACGACGATGCTGGGTTTATGAAGATGATCTTCACCAAGCCTATGACTGTGGAGAGCTTCTCTGAATACCCGATCGTCAGGCTCTTTTCAAGTGCGCACGCAGACAAGTTTAGTTGCCCTCCATCACCAAGCGACGACCACTATTTTCAATAGTATGGAACGTTGATTACTGGTTGTCGTCCCTGGACCCTGATTTCCGTCCTCTTCCATTGTTTGAGTATATTTATTTCCGTCTCCTAATGAAGCTTGGAGAAGATACGAAGCATCGAGGACAAGGAAGGAAATGCCACTCAGAAGATGTCCAGCAATTCGAGATTTTCAGAGTCTGCAGGTTGAATCATGATCAAGGGAAAGCCCTTTAGGAAAATGAGATAGCGGAACAATCCCAAGTCCTCAACCAAGCCTCAGCTTCAACCCCAAGCAATGGTGGGTCTGTCGTTAACACGATTCCGTGACAGAATTTGTGTGTCCATCTCTCTCCCATTCATGTAATCACCATCAAGGGACCAACAAAGGAGAAGAAGAGTTCACATGATCATCATAACATCATTATAACAGCATCACCATCATCGTCATCACCAGCATCTCCCTGGTTGCTCTTGGGAGGCTAATGTATTGTTGTCCTGTCTACCCCTCCCCTTTTAATTGCGTGCTGTACACAGGTCCATGCCCTTGCCTCTGTCGGCTTTGACTTTCCCCACCTCCCCTTTTGGGCTCCTGAACAAGTCCCATTTGCAGAAGGATACTTGAATGAAGCTTAAGATTTGCTCCAGTGTATGCCTACATTCCCAGATGTTTCTGGCTGGTTAGCTTTGTTGTCTGGCTGCAGAAATTATGGGAACTTGTCACTTGGGAAGCATTGCTATAATGAGATCATGGAACTTGATCCAATTGATGCTTCAAGATGTATTCTGATGCTCACTTGAGGGAGATTGTGGACTGGATACAGGAGATGAGAAATTGTAAAGATGCCCTCACTGAGACAGAAAATATAATCTTAGAGGTTGCCAAACTTCTTCGTGAAGATTTTTTTGGCACAGAATGCCTTTACCCCTATGATAGGTTCTGCCCATTTTACAAATCTTTTTGGATGATGCGAAACATCATACATTTCAACACACTTGCAAATCAGGCTGTAGAAAGAAGGAGATGAAGTTTTTGAAGAATGGATGCTGTCTGTGATAAGAGGCAGAAATGCAGAATTTATGAAAATGTATTGTACAAATGCTGAATATCCTCTGCTTGGTCATTTTTGTTGCTCGTGATATGAGATAAACAGTGGCTATGGGTGTCTCCAAGAGGTTATGCTGGAAAACAGAGAATGACTATTCTTTTGCATAAACAATCCCAATTGAGAACCCTTGATGCTTAAAAACAGGAGTTGGATTGCTGAGAGTTTCTACTGGTCTGATGTACCTGCTGTTGTTGAGATCTGAATTTGATAGAAAATCTCTGAAAGCATCTGAAATCAGATGTGTGGAACAATAGAAAGTTCACTGTACTAAAAGGCATTGCTTGATTGGATTATAAGTTAATGCTCATTATTCCGTTCAAAGTAAATGACATCATACATCTGAAAGTAAACAAAGTGATACTTTCACCTAGATGCAATGCTGACTAAAAGAAACTTCAGTTTATTCTGAACATGAACTTCTTGTAACTCATTTGACAAACAATATGATGATCTTGGCATCAAATATTGTGTTATTGAGAACTTCTTGTTAGTCTTAATTTCTTGCTGTACCTTGAACCCCGTGTTCTGCAGCCCTTGCGTGAACTCTACGACATTTCTGGTGAACCCGACGTGAAAGTGCTGCGTCACTTTTCAACAAGATGGGAGACTCGCAAGAAGAAATGACAGATGATAATGTCATGAAGAACCTGTTTCAGTCATTTACCATGTATATGCAGCAGCAAGCTCATGCAAAACGAAACAATGATGCTATGGATGCTTTGAAAGCTGTCCAACAGGAGATGAAGCAGTTTAATGGCCAGCAAGTGTCAACTTACCTGCATTTATATGAAGAAAAGATGAAGTTTTTTGGGGTTTCTCAAGATGTTTGGAGCCGCTACTTCTTGCGGATCGTGGTTCGAGCTCTTGAAGGTCGAATTGCAGAAATTCAAGAAGCACATGCAGGTTGGGCTGAATTTAAAAAGGCATTAAAAGATGAATATTTCCTGGAGGATACGGGTCTTATGAATCGCATGAATTTTTTAGCATGGGTTTCTATGCCTAATAAGGGACTTTCTGTTACCGCTCTTCTGCGAGAGTTTGAAAGCCGTTATGATCAGTTGGATGGGACTGAACAACAAGCTTTGGAGATGCAGAAAGTGGAGTTATTTTTGCAAGCTGTAGATGCTGATTTACAGGAAAAGCTGGATGATCTTTTGGAAGATCAAGCTACTGATTCAGGTTTAAAGACTGAGTAGAGACATGTCATTGATGCTGTGAATGCTCTTGTCAAGAAACAGCGCAGGAGAGTCAGATTGCATCGAAATACAGGATCAGTTCCTGAGAAATCTTTGGAGACTTCTTCTTCTATCCCTGCTGCAACTTCTTTGCCTAAGCCTACTCCTCCTGTTGTGAATCCACCAGTTCCTGCTGCTCCAGTGCCCTTATCTGTAGATGATGTTATTAAAGGCTTGGCGGATTTGACGATTGAAGCAGTCAAAGCTGAAGTTGGTAAGTTAAAGGAGCAACTTATGTCAGTACCTGCTGTAGCACCTGCTCCAGTGACTGCTTTTCCAGCTGGTCAAAGAAAAGGGCGACGATGTATTTGGTGTGATAGTACAGAGCACCAACACTGCAGAAATTGTGATGCTTTTCAGGAAGCACGTAAGAAGAATGTAGTGTTCTGGGGACAAGATGGGAAGATATGGCTGACAGAGACTGGCGCTCCTCTTGACACGAACTTTGATAAGGGAGGTATGAAGAAACTTGTTGATGATATGGCTGCGCGATCAGCTTATGTGAGTGTTAGAGGAGATGCTTCAGCTTTTGGAGTCCAGCTTGAGCAGAAATCTGATGGAGACTCTGCTTTATGGTCTTCTGCCTTGGAGATAGCGAGAAGAGGGAAAGTTCAAACTTCTACTATGACTTGTGTGGGCTCTAGCATCCGAGGAGAAACAAGATGGGATTCTCCTGTTGACAGGTATTCTATTTTTGCTTATATGGCTAAAACGCAGGGTTTAGATGCCATGGTTGAGGAAAAGAGAAGAAGAGATGAGGAGGGTCCTAGCTCCTCCAAAAAGACTAGAGGGGGTGACTTTGTTTCACCACCTGTTACAGCTCCACCTATGTCAAATTCTCCAGCTCAAACAGGTTCTAATCAACCAATGGGAGACAAGCAGAAAGAAAAGAGGCAACCAAGAAAAGAGCCACGATTCAAGCTCTTCTCAGACCTTGATATGCAAACGGATATGAGTAAGATTTTTCATGAAAGAATTTTGAATAGTGAAGTCACTTTTACTGTTGGAGAGGCTCTTGGGATTGCTAGAAGAGAAATACAGGATCAGATGCAGGATCTTTTGCGGAGGAAACGACATGCGATGGAAGGACCTGCTTTACAGGGATTGTGGCATGGAGCTCTTGGGGAAGAGCATGATGATGCAGTGATGGTTGAGAATGCTTCTGTTAATCTGCAATTGGAGAAAATAGTGCAGCCTATGCAGTATGAAGATGATGAGACTCCTATTCTCATTCCTCGCAACCATTTTTCACGAAGTCATTGGGCTAGAGCAACCACAGAGATAGTGGTAAGGATTGGAGAGAAACAAATTCCCTTGATTGCTTTAGTTGATCATGGTTCTGAGATTAATCTTATTGCTCGAGGTGTTTATGAGAGTGGCAAGTGGCCTATGGATGCATAGCATGGCTGGTGCATGAGAGCCGCCAATAATACTTTTGGTGATATGTATGCTGCTTGTCCGAGTATCAGAATTTCTATTGGTAATGTTGAAGAGGATTATCATTGCTTTGTTCAGGATTCATGCTCTTATCCGATTATTCTTGGACAGCCTTTCATTACAGAAGCAAGAATGGAAACAAAAGTGATGGATGATGGGTCAGCTTATGCGCGGATATGCAGTAAAGATGGTATGCGAGCTGTTCAGTTTATGACTGTTGGGGTAAATCATCCAAGAAACAGGGACTCCTTGCGTGAGGCACCACTACCTGCGAAGGAGTTGGATTTTCATTAGGTACCGCTGTCTTGCGAGACGCCAGTGGTACGGAGCGGAGAAAAGAGGAGATCTCGCCTCCTGGCAGCCAGTCTTTCTCCAATAACTTTGTTGGGTTTACTTCAGATAGTTCAGTAAGTTATCAGAAAATTTAAGATTTGCCTAGAGCTGCCAGGCAGTACATTGGTCGTAAGGAGAAAGAGTTGAAGAATGCAGGTATTTTGCAAGCAGAAGAGCATGTGGATGGATTGTATGAAGGGATGTCTTATGCAGATACATTGTTTGAGATGAGAGCAATGCTGAAAACTGATGTATGCAAGGGTTCAAAGATCATACCTGTGCAAACCTTGGATATGTTTCAGAAAATTTCTGGTTTTATGCTGCAAACAGAGTTAGAGGCCGAGAAAACTCAGCAAACTGAATTTATGGCTGATCTTGATCAGCTAATAGAATTGCAGAGGGCTGAATCCATTCAGCCAACAGAGTTGAATGCAGGAAAATTTCTGCATACAGAGTTTCAAGATGCATCTATGCAGTCCATAGAGCCGAGGGCTGAATTCATTCAGCCAACAGAGTTGAATGCAGAAAAATTTCTGCATACAGAGTTTCAGGCTGCACCCATGCAGTCCATAGAGTTAAAGGCTGAAATTTTTCAGCCAACAGAGTTGAAAGATGCTGAAAATTTGCAGAAATTGCAGCAACGAAAAGAGTGCTTGAATGATGCCAAGGTTGACACAAAATATAAAACAGTTGATAAGAAGGTTAAGCCGGTTGCAGGCCCACTTCCTTCTGATAGTGATGAACAGATTGAAAAAGCTATGAAGCAGCCTATGTTGAGGGATCCTGCAAATATTGGACATAAGTTTACAGCTGAAACTCTTGCAGAATTGAAGATTGGAAATGAGGATTTTTTACTTCCAGTGGAAAAAGAATGTTTTAGAGAGATGCTTGGACGTCATGGTAAGGCATTTGCTTTCTTTCCACATGAAATTGGCTGCATTAGTCCCGAATTGGTTGCACCTATGGTCATCTTCACTGTTCCTCATGTACCATGGAATATACGTCCTATACCTGTGCCTAAAGCACACTTGCCAAAGCTAATAGAGTTGCTGAATGAGAAGATTAAAATGGGGATTTTGGAACCCTCTTCTGCACCTTATTCTAACAGGTGGTTTACTGTACCAAAGAAGAATGGTACTTTGAGATTTATTCAGGATATGCAGCCCGTGAACAAAGTGACAATCAGGAATGTGGGAACAGGTCCAGTTGTGGATGAATTTGCTGAGGCTTTTGCAGGACGAGCTATCTATTCCCTAGGTGACTTGTATTCAGGTTATGATCAGTTTCAGCTTGCCTTGGAAAGCAGGGATATTACTACTATGCGGACACCTATTGGTCTTGTAAGGATGTGTACCTTGCTACAAGGTGCCACAAACTCAGTTGCTCATATGATGAATGCTATGCATAGAGTTCTTCAAGACTATATTCCGCAGTATACCATGCCTTTTCTAGATGATGTGCCTATTAAGGGTTGTGCAGAAGAAGAAAAGAATGAAAGTCTTGATTTGCATGGATGTAGACAGTTTGTGGCTGACCACTTGATTGCTTGTGAGCAAATATTGACACGATTAGAGGAGGTAAATTTGACACTTTCAGGGCTGAAATCTGTCTTTGGTGTTAATGAAGTCATCATAGTTGGGCATATGGTTGGATATTATGGCAGAAAGCCTTCTCCTTCAAAGGTGGATGCCATAAACAGGATTGTAGAGTATTGCTCGACTACTTCAGAGGTGCGGAGATTTGTGGGAGCTTGTGTATTTTACATGATTTGGATTCCTCATTTTGCTCATATTGCAGATGTTCTCTATCAGCTGCTTCGAAAGGGGCAGAAATTTCATTGGGATGAGAAGCATTCAAAAGCCATGCGTAAGCTCAAGAAGCTGTTGCAATCAGCTCCTACTCTACGCAAGGCGGATTATCAGTGTGGACGGCCGATCATGTTGACAGTTGATACTAGCCCTATTGGCATAGGTTGGGCTGTGGGACAGGATGATGCTGATGGAAATAGGTATGCAATCCGCTTTGGAGCTAAAGTTCTTAATGAGCGACAAAGGAGATATCCGCAGATTAAAAGAGAGTTGTGGGGAGTAGTCACTGCACTGAAGTGTGACAAAGGATATTTTATTGGAGCTTTAGTTATTGTGGAAACAGATTGTTTGCCTTTGCTTGGCATGATTACTAGTTGCTCGACTCCAGATATAGAGATGCTTCGGTGGATTGCCTATATCAAATCATTGAATCCAGAATTTCGACACATAGCAGGGAAAGATAATCCAGTTGCTGACATGCTTTCTAGAGCGAGATATGAGGATGAGGAGTCAATGCTTGCAGAAGACGATGAGACAGAGTTTGCTGCTTCTGTCCTTATTCATGATTGTCATGTATCTACTGTTGAAGCTTTTATTGAAGAACTTTATGTTGATGAGTGGCTGCAAATTGGACAGTATCTAAGTTCATTGACTCGAAGAGCTGATTGGACAGATGATGAATTCAAGAAAATCAGAAGGAAGGCTTATGGGTATTTCTTGAAAGATGGTTTTCTTTGGAAGCATCCAAGAAAGAGAGGAGGCTTGCCCTTGAGAGTAGTTTGTGATGTAGCAATGCAGATACAGATTATGCGAGAGTTTCATGAGAGCTCATGGGCTCGACATAGAGGTGTGTGGGCTACCTATGAGAAAATCAAAGAAAGATACTGGTGGAAAGGGATGTATAAAGATGTTTCTCACTTTGTGGAGACTTGCAGGGACTGCCAGCTTTACTCTTTAGTGTGACATCGTGATGAGTTGCATCCGACTTATCCACTATGTATGCATTACAAGTGGGTGGTAGACTTGGTTACTTTGCCAGTGGGACTTTGGCAGATGAGATATCTTGTCTTGGCTAGGGAGGATCTTACAAACTATGTTGAAGGTAGACCGTTGCGGATGAAGACCACCACTACAGTATGTAAATTCTTATTGGAAGAAGTATTTTGCAGGTATGGATGTATAGGCAAGATTACAGCTGATCGTGGAGAGCTAGATGCTGATGAAGCTAGAGAATTCTTCTCACGGCTTGGGATTAAATTGGCTCTTACTACTGCCTATAATCCAGAGGGAAATGGCAAAAGTGAAAGAGGACATCCGCCAATAGTTAAAGCATTGGCAAAAGCTTGTAGAGATCGGATTGGAGATTGGCCGAGATTACTACCTTTTGCATTGTGGGCTGATCGCTCTACACATAGTGTGACTACTGGATACATGCCTGCGGAGTTGATGTATGGGCAAAAACCTGTCATGCCTACTGAAATTTGTGCTCTCACTTGGAGTGTTCTTCCGTGGCATGAGAATTTATCAAGGGAAGAGCTGTTAGCCCTTCGGATTCGTCAACTAGAGAGAAGGAAAGAAGATGTGCAGCTAGCAGTTGATCGTTTGAAGGCAGCCCGTCTCAGAAATAAGGACAGGTTTGATTTAAGACATTGCTTGAGGCCTAGAGCCATAAAAGAAGGAGATTGGGTTCTAGTCTACGACAGTAGTCTAGAAAATCAGCATAGTAGTATGAGAAAAATGGTTCAGAGATGGTTTGGACCGTATGAAGTGAAGCAGGTTTTTGACAATGGTACCTATGAGCTGGCTGAATTAGATGGAACAGTATTGAGGGTGCCTATTGCTGGAAAACGAGTCAAGATTTTCAAGAAAAGAGAAGATGAAGAATATGCACTTGAAGCATTGACAGAAGAAGAACAGGTAGAAGAAAGACAAGCAGAAGAGATAGAGAACATAGATGATGAAGCTGATGGAGAAACAGGTCTACTAGAAATAGATGATGGACTTGACCTGTTTGTGGACTTGGATGATCCAGGATAGTTGGCCCATCCGGAGGATGCGCAGGTTTAGAGGGGGTGGATGTCGTGCTGCTGCGCATCCGAGCCATAAACACCTCCATTTTTGTTGTGCATCTGTGTTATCTTTTTGCGCGTGTTTCAATGTGTGTGATTGCTGCATTATCTTTCCGTCATTTTCAGTACCCGCATTCAATGTACATACTCCACTTATGTGTTTGTGTTTGAGTGTGATTCAGTTTGTGTGCATGTTGTGTGTGTGTCAGAAAAATATGAAAAACTGATGCCAAAGAGTAATAATATGCTGTCAAATTCAATGATCAATTCCAAGAAAAGTGTAGGAAACCGTGGAATCAAAGGAAGCTTCAACATTGAAGCTATGAAGATAGAGGTTACACGTGAACAAGGCCGACGTAATATGCGGGACAAAGCATTTTTGAAGAAGAACAATATCCACATGCCTTGGTAAGAGATTTGACAGATGAGGTTCATGGCTTGAGAAAGGAATTGATCCTCAACAAAAAGATCTGGTCACCTTTTAAAGTCAGTTATGGTGTTGAAGACAAAATTAAATGTGAACTTTCCACAAGGCACACACAGTCAACAGAAGAGCGAGCTCAAGGAGTTCACTTCTGTGTTACAAGTAAACCAATTAAATATTGGTTCAGAATTTTTGGATATGAAGACAAAAGGAAGAAGGATGATATCACGACACTACAGATTATTACTAAAAGAGTGGAGAGGACCGTCTGTGAATTGAAAAAAAGAATACACAGATTGGAGAGGGAAAAAGCTAAGAAAAGAGGGATATTTTTGAAAGTGCTATCAATGGTGGGCTTAGAGAAAAGTCAGGATCAAGAAGGACGCTTTCGGAACGAAAAGGGGGACGGGGTGAACCAAGGAGAAGAGTATTCTCTTAAGCTCAAAAACCACACCAACTATGATTCATGGGCTGATACGGATCTTGAAGGCAGACAAATGGGGTCTTTGACTTGGAATATTTCAACACAGTAGCATTCCGAGTGAAGGATGAGGACGCTGTTATGATGGAGGTGAATTCGATGAACAAGGGGATGTAACGGTCAAAGTTCCTAAAGAACGACGATGCTGGGTTTATGAAGATGATCTTCACCAAGCCTATGACTGTGGAGAGCTTCTCTGAATACCCGATCGTCAGGCTCTTTTCAAGTGCGCACGCAGACAAGTTTAGTTGCCCTCCATCACCAAGCGACGACCACTATTTTCAATAGTATGGAACGTTGATTACTGGTTGTCGTCCCTGGACCCTGATTTCCGTCCTCTTCCATTGTTTGAGTATATTTATTTCCGTCTCCTAACGAAGCTTGGAGGAGATACGAAGCATCGAGGACAAGGAAGGAAATGCCACTCAGAAGATGTCCAGCAATTCGAGATTTTCAGAGTCCGCAGGTTGAATCATGATCAAGGGAAAGCCCTTTAGGAAAATGAGATAGCGGAACAATCCCAAGTCCTCAACCAAGCCTGAGCTTCAACCCCAAGCAATGGTGGGTCTGTCGTTAACACAATTCCGTGACAGAATTTGTGTGTCCATCTCTCTCCCATTCATGTAATCACCATCAAGGGACCAACAAAGGAGAAGAAGAGTTCACGTGATCATCATAACATCATTATAATAGCATCACCATCATCGTCATCACCAGCATCTCCCTGGTTGCTCTTGGGAGGCTAATGTATTGTTGTCCTGTCTACCCCTCCCCTTTTAATTGCGTGCTGTACACAGGTCCATGCCCTTGCCTCTGTCGGCTTTGACTTTCCCCACCTCCCCTTTTGGGCTCCTGAACAAGTTCCATTTGCAGAAGGATACTTGAATGAAGCTCAAGATTTGCTCCAGTGTATGCCTACATTCCCAGATGTTTCTGGCTGGTTAGCTTTGTTGTCTGGCTGCAGAAATTATGGGAACTTGTCACTTGGGAAGCATTGCTATAATGAGATCATGGAACTTGATCCAATTGATGCTTCAAGATGTATTCTGATGCTCACATGAGGGAGATTGTGGACTGGATACAGGAGATGAGAAATTGTAAAGATGCCCTCACTGAGACAGAAAAGATAATCTTGGAGGTTGCAAACTTCTTCTGAAGATTTTTTTGGCACAGAATGCCTTTACCCCTATGATAGGTTCTGCCCATTTTACAAATCTGTTTGGATGATGCGAAACATCATACATTTCAACACACTTGCAAATCAGGCTGTAGAAAGAAGGAGATGAAGTTTTTGAAGAATGGATGCTGTCTGTGATAAGAGGCAGAAATGCAGAATTTATGAAAATGTATTGTACCAATGCTGAATATCCTCTGCTTGGTCATTTTTGTTGCTCGTGATATGAGATAAACAGTGGCTATGGGTGTCTCCAAGAGGTTATGCTGGAAAATAGAGAATGACTATTCTTTTGCATAAACAATCCCAATTGAGAACCCTTGATGCTTAAAAACAGGAGTTGGATTGCTGAGAGTTTCTACTGGTCTGATGTACCTGCTGCTGTTGAGATCTGAATTTGATAGAAAATCTCTGAAAGCATCTGAAATCAGATGTGTGGAACAACAGAAAGTTCACTGTACTAAAGGGCATTGCTTGATTGGATTATAAGTTAATGCTCATTATTCCGTTCAAAGTAAATGACATCATACATCTGAAAGTAAACAAAGTGATACTTTCACCTAGATGCAATGCTGACTAAAAGAAACTTTAGTTTATTCTGAACATGAACTTCTTGCAACTCATTTGACAAACAATATGATGATCTTGGCATCAAATATTGTGTTATTGAGATCTTCTTGTTAGTCTTAATTTCTTGCTGTACCTTGAACCCCGTGTTCTGCAGCCCTTGCGTGAACTCTACGACATCGCGCCCTATGGCCAAAGGGCCATTGGACTCAATCATAGCCATTTAGCCAATAGGACTCAGTCATACCAATTTATTAACATCATTCACTCAGAGCCCTATGGCCCTTTGGCCCCACAGGGGTCTCCTTTCTAGGCCTATATTCGGTTACATAGGTCTCTTTTCTAGGCTTCAAGGCCTCTTTACTAGGCCTGTGACCAAGAAGCCACAAAAGTCATAGGGTATTCTCTCCCCTTCTCTCCCTGTCTATCTTTTTTGAATCTCTCTCTCTTTTGTATTGTGTGTGTGTGTGTGTGTGTGTGTCTCTCTCTCTCTCTCCCTCTCCCTCTCCCTCTCTGTCTCTTTCTCTATCTTTTTATGTTTCTCTCTCTCTCTTTCTCTCACTCTTTTTGTTTCATTATCTTCCTCTACTCTTCTTGTGTCTTATAATTTTCTAGCCTTGTGGCCAAAAGGTCATAGGGTATCCTCTCTCTCTCTCTCTCTCTCTCTCTATCCTTCTATCTAGCTTTTTCTGTATCTCTATCTCTTTCTCTCTCGTGTTTTATTCTCTCCTCTCTCTCTCTCTCTCTCTCGCTCTCTTCTCTCTTTATCTTCTTGAGTCTTACAATTTTCTAGTCCTATTGCCAAAGGGTCATAGGGTATTCTCTCTCTCTCTCTCTCTCTCTCTCTCTCTCTCTCTCTCTCTCTCTCTCTCTCTCTCTCTTGTTTCATTCTCTGTCTCTCTCTCTTCTTGAGTCTTATAATTTTCTAGGCCTATGGGCAAGGGGTCATATGGTATTCTCTTTCTCTCTATCTCTATGTCTCTCTCTCTCCCCCCTTGTCTCTCTTTCTCTAAACCTAAGGTGCAGGTTTACATTCCCCTTACCACACTACATTGCATCCTCAAAATGGTGGTTGAAAGAAGAGGTAGTGCAGGTGGTGATTGTGGTCAACTTTGGGGAACCTCTTCTTATCTTTTTGATTAGTCACGGTAAATGTCGTAATAATTGACGTAGTTGATTGGTAAAAAAAGATGACAAAATTGTGAAAAACAAAGCCCTTATGTTTTCCATTCAAGTTCTCCCAAATAGATGAGGCGTGGCAAGTTGGTGGTGATTTCACATTTTATGTTAATGGGAACACAGGGGATGGTGAGGATCTCAGAAAGTAGGGAGATTCTTTTTCACAAAGTGCGCATATTTAGTGATGGATCTTGATAGCTATTGCCCTGTATTGGCCATCTCGAGCTCTAGTCATTCTAGCATTTGCTATGCTAGTGATGGAGTTGAACTCATCTTGTAAGTTTTCAATGCAAATGCTAATGTAGCTCATGATATGGGTTTACCATAAGGCTAAGATGCACCACATACATGCACACTAAATAGCCATTATGTGTGTATATAGTACATGTGGGTGCCTTATGGTAAAACAATGTGCACTACATATATTGTACATGTGCATTGAGAGAGGGAGAACCCTCTCCAAAATATATCACATGGGCTACACATGCGCTCTCCAAAATCGGCACATGCACCGGTGGTAAAGCCCACATGTGGTACATATGTGTATTGGGGCTTACATATTTTGTATGTATGCATGTCTATGTAGAATAACGAGGCACATGTGAAAAACAATCTTTGTGCAGACCTTAGGATAAATAAACATAAACAAGGCAACAAATTTGTAAAGGCTTGCTTATTTGTGAAGTGAAGGGAATTAATAGAAGTATGTCAAGAGAAGCAAGTTCTAGTGTGCAGAGTAGTACTCTTCTTTGTAGAGAGAGAGAGAGAGAGGGAGAGAGATAGGCTGCAAGGTGTAGAAAGATGTTGAAGACCTAGAAGGAAGAGTAACAAAGAAGTAGGATTCCTCCGAGCTTACCTTCCTCTTTTGTGCCCTAGTTATGGCCCATGTTTCCATTTCCTTTTGGGTGTTATTTGTACTGGTTTGCTCTGGTTGGACATAGTCGATCACTTGAATGTCCGCCGGTCCATTATTTACCCTATCTAGTCCTCCCCTTTTCTCTGCTTGATGCCTTATTCTCATGGGGCATTCTCTGCTCATATGACCGGGAGCCTGACAGTAGTAGCACACGTATTCTCCTTCCCTTTGCTCACCCACTCTTCCACCCTGGCCTCTTCCGCGGTATCTTCCTCTTCCTCTACCCCTATATGGTGGCATCTTGTTTGGGGCCTCGTGGGATTCTACTTGCCGTACCTCCTCTGCTGCTCTATTCTTCATGTTGTAACGATAGTTAGAAGTTGTATGGTTATACATTATGCAGATGGCACACGTAGGAACAAAAGCTGGATAAGCAATCTTTAATCACTATCTTCCATGAGCACCGTGCCTGCCCGTCCTCACAAAGCTGACAGTCCCTCTCTGACCTCCTCAGCTTTCCATATATGTTGTCAAATATGACTAGTGCAGTTTGGCAGCGCAACACTACATTGTCGCAAGTGAGAGCTCATGAAGTTCATTAAGAATCCACTCTTCGCCTGTTTCACCCCCTAGCACAACAGCCTGAATTCCCCCAACAACACACGTGCTATGTCCCCAAGCAAACTTTGGTTTCTGCCCAGGCACCTCAAGTCTCCTCCAAGTTGGTTTCTCCTCTGTAGCATCTAGTAGATAAAGTTGTGACGCTGAATGTAACCCTACCACTGAGCCACCAAAGATGAGCACCCGCCCACCAGGCAGACTTACTGCAACGTGATCAAGCCTTGGAGGACGCACAGAACCCCCAAGATTGCTGCTCAAATGCTTCCAATTAGGCTCATCTTCACCCAGATCAATTGTATATACATCCCTCGATCCTCCACCTGCTCCTCCCTCTCCTCCTGCTCCTCCCTCTCTCCTCCCTCCCACTCTCCGCTGCCAACACCGCCGTCACAGCAACGCGCACGCCGCCGAAGCTGCCCCTGCCTCGATGCTGCAAACGCCCCGCCCGCTCCATCGACCAGTTCGTCCGCTTCGTCCGCCTACCTGCTCGCTCCGTCCGCCTATTCCTCGATGCCACAAACGTCTCGCCCGTCACCAGCCACGCCGCGACCGTCCGCAGCCACCCGCCGTCCCCACCGATCTCGCACGTGATCGAGGGCACACACACATGCACATGTTTGCTCTCCCTCTCTCTCTCTCTCTCATTGTGCGTACCTGCTGGTGGGAGTGCGGTGGTGCGTCTCTCAAGCTCGGGAGGGGCGGTAGTGCACCTCTCGACCTCGTCTATCAGCCTCGGTTCTCTCATGGACTTCGTCTATCGGCCCCGGCCGTTTATCGTAGGTTCTTTCTCACCCCGTTAATCATCGTTTTCTCAATAATAATAAAAGATATATAGAGAGAGTATGAATCAAAAGGAGAGACAGAGAGAGAGAGAGAGAGAGAGAAGATAGAGAGAGAGAGGGAATGAAACAAAAAGACAAAGAGATAGAGATACAAAAAGTTAGAGAGAGAGAGAGAGGGGGGGGGAGAGTGAAACAAAGATAGAGAGAGAGAGGGAGAGTACCCTAAGTCCCTTAGGCCATAGGGCTAGAAAATTGAGAGTGAAACAAAAGAGAGAGAGAGAGAGAGAGAGAGAGAGAGAGTACCAGGGCCATAGGGCTAGAAAATTGTTAGGCTCAAGCATAGAGAGAAAAAAAGAGGTAGATATATATATATATATATATATATATATATATATATATATATATATATATATATATAGAGAGAGAGAGAGAGAGAGAGAGAGAGAGAGAGAGAAGGATGGAGATAGAGAGCACGGAACAAAGAGAGCGATAGAGAGAGAGAGAGAGAAATAAGAGAGAGAGAGAGAGAGAAAAACAAACAGAGTGATAGAGAGAGAGAGAGAGAAACAAAAAGATAGAGAGAGATAGATAGAGAAATAGAGAGAGAGAGAGTGTGTGTGTGTGTGTGTGTGAGGGAGAGAGACAGAGAGAAAGTACCTTACAGCCCCAAGGCCATAGGGCTAGCAAATTCTTAGACTCAAGAAGAGAGAGACATATATATATATATATATATATATATATATATATATATATATAAAAACAAAAAAGATAGAGAGAGAGAAATAAAACGATAGAGAGAGAGAGTGTGTGTAAGAGAGAGAGAGAAATAGAGAGGGAGAGGCCCCAAAGCCATAGGGCTAGAAAATTATTAGACTTAAGAAGAGAGAGAGGGAGACAGAGAGAGATATAAATATATAGAGAGAGAGATAGAGAGAGGTAGAGAGAGAGGGATATAGGGACATATATATATGGAGATATATATATATATATATATATATATATATATATATATATATATATATATGAGAGAGAGAGAGAGAGAGAGAGAGAGAGAGTGAAGCAAAGAGAGAGATAAACAAAAAGATAGAGAGAGATAGATAGAGAAATAGAGAGAGAGAGAGAGAGAAACAAAAAGATAGAGAGAGATAGATAGAGAAATAGAGAGTGTGTGGGAGAGAGAGAGGGAGAGAGAGTACCCTACGGCCCCAAGGCCATAGGGCTAGCAAATTGTTAGACTCAAGAAGAGAGAGAGAGAGAGAGACAGATATATATATATATATATATACATATAGAAATAGAGAGATCTTCAAGAGAGAGTTCATGTGTGTGTGTAAGAGAGAGAGAGAGAGAACCCTATGGCCTTTTGGGCCATAGGGCTAGCAAATTGTCTTAGAGATAGGTCTTGAAGAAAGAACCCGGCCATAGGGCTAGAAAAAGAGAAAGAGATAGAAGAGGGAGGGGAGTATAAAAGAGAAAAAGATGCCTCTGTAGCGGGCTAGGGCTAGAGAGAGGACCCTTATGGCCAAAGGGCCATAGGGCTATAAATTAAAGATGTATATAAACTAGTGTGATCGAGTCTTACTAGGTGGCCAAATGGCTATGATTGAGTCCAATGGCAGTAGGAGCTAGACATAGACCTAGAAGAGAGACCCCTATGGCCCTTGGACCATAGGGCTAGAAAATTGCATGAATCAAAAAGGAGAAAGAGGCAGGTCTAGAAAAGAGACCCCTATGGTCCTCACGCCATAAGGGTAGAAAAAGAGAAAGAGATAGAAGGGGGGAGGGGAGTAGAAAACAGGGTTTAGGAGAATGAATCAAAAAAGAGAAAGAGATATAGTTTCGAAAGAGAGGGAGATAGAGATAGAGAGGCCAAGATATGTCTTGAAGGGAGATCCCTATGGCCCGGGGCCATAGGGCTAGAAAAAGAGAAAGAGATAGAAGGGAGAGGGGAGTATAAAAAAGAAAAAGAGGCCTGTGTAGCCGGGCATAGGGCTAGAGGAGGGACCCCTATGGCCAAAGGGCCATAGGGCTATGAATTAGAGATAAATATAAACTGATGTGTTGAAGTCTTACTGGATGGCCAAATGGATATGGTTGAGTCCAATGGCAATATAAGCTAGACATAGACCTAGAAAAGAGACCCCTGTGGCCCTCGGACCATAGGGCTAGATATTTGCATGAATCAAAAAAGAGAAAGAGACAGGCCTAGAAGAGAGACCCCCTATGGCCCTCGGGCCATAAGTCTAGAAAAAGAGAAAGAGATAGAAGGGGGAGAGGAGTATAAAACAAGGTTTATAAGAATGAATCAAAAAAGAGAAGGAGATATAGATTCGAAAGAGAGGGAGATGGAGATAGAGAAACCAAGATAGGTCTTGAAGAGAAACCCCTACAGCCCTCGGGTCATAGGGCTAGAAAAAGAGAAAGAGATAGAAGGGGGAGGGGAGTATAAAGGAGAAAAAGAGGCATGTGTAGCCGAGCATAGTGCTAGAGAAGGGACCCCTATGGCCCTTTGGCCATAGGGCTATGAATTATAAACTGGTGTGATCGAGTCTTACAGGGTGGCCAAATTGCTATGGTTGAGTCCAATTGCAGTAAGATCTAGACATAGATCTTGAAGAGAGACCCCTATGGCCCTCCAACCATAGGGCTAGAAAATTGGATGAATCAAAAAAGAGAAAGAGACAGGCCTAGAAGAGACACCCCTATGGCCCTCGGGACATAGAGCTAGAAAAAGAGAAAGAGATAGAATGGGGAGGGGAGTATAAAACAGGGTTTAGGAGAATGAATCAAAAAATAGAAAGAGATATAGAATCAAAAGAGAGGGAGATATATATAGAGAGACCAAGATAGGTCTTGAAGAGAGACCCCTATGGCGCGAGGGCCATAGGGCTAGAAAAAGAGAAAGAGATAGAAGGGGGAGGGGAGTATAAAAGAGAAAAACAAGCCTGTATAGCCGGGCATAGGGCTAGAAAATTGCATAAATCAAAAAAGAGAAAGAGACAGGCCTAGAAGAGAAATCCCTATGGCCCTCGGGCCATAGGGCTAGAAAAAGAGAAAGAGATAGAAGGGGGAGGGGAGTATAAAACAAGGTTTAGGAGAATGAGTCAAAAAAGAGAAAGAGATATAGATTCGAAAGAGAGGGAGATAGAGATAGAGAGACCGAGATCGGTCTTGAAGAGAGACCCCTACGGCCCTCGGGCCATAGGGCTAGAAAAAGAGAAACATATAGAAGGGGGAGGGGAGTATAAAGGAGAAAAAGATGCATGTGTAGCCGAGCATAGGGCTAGAGCAGGGACCCCTATGGCCTTAGGGCTATGAATTAGAGATGTATATAAAGTGGTGTGATCGAGTCTTACTGGGTGGCCAAATTGCTATGGTTGAGTCCAATTGCAGTAAGAGCTAGACATAGACCTTGAAGAGAGACCCCTATGGCCCTTGGACCATAGGGCTAGAGAATTGCATGAATTAAAAAAGAGAAAGAGACATGCCCAGAAGAGTGACCCCTGAGGGCCATAGGGCTAGATAAAGAGAAAGAGATAGAATGGGGAGGGGATTATAAAAGAGAAAAAGAAACTTGTGTAGCCGAGCATAGGGCTAGAGAAGGGACCCCTATGGAAAAAGGGCTATAGGGCTATGAATTAGAGATGTATATAAACTAGTGTGTTATAGTCGATTTGAGATCGGAAAGAAAAAATTTGTGGATACCTTTGTAGGTAAGATGTCTCAGCAACAAAAGAACAAACAATCTTCCAAACCACCTCTGGTGGATGGCACTATGGAACCTCAAGCACCATGGTATTTGGATTTGTTCTTACCATCTGGAGGCATTCTGGAGCAAGTTCATTTGTTCTTTAAAGATTGCAACGACTCTCCCTTTAAGAATTGTGGACCTGTTCAATATATAAAGACAAACACAGGTGGCATTAACATGTCTTCATGCCTGTGTGTGAAGACAACAGAGGGTATATCTTATCTAGTGGATCCTATGGCTTTTAGTTTTGTATCACTAATGGCCGAGGGTGAAATGACAATGAAAAAGGCAGGATGGTTAGAAAACACCTCAGAAGGTGAGGATCTAGTGAATGCCACCAATTTCATCACTACATTAAAGAGAGTAAATCAACATATCTTGAGAAAAAGGAACAATGATGAGAGGAAGCATCAACATGAAGAGAAGGAGCTTGATTCCAATGCTTTGCTTGATTCCATTGATCAACCACCAGAGAAGGAGCTTCATAATCAAGTTGCCAAGACATCAAAGAGCGGTCTTGATGGATACCTAGGCATTGAGTAGTACTTCAAGTTTGGTATACAATTTACTGCGTTGATCTGTGTTGATTACTACAACCTTGCACCAGACTCCTACAAGTGTAGGCCTTTGTCTTGTGAGTATGTTAAATACTTATTGAAGACTTTCGCAGGGCATTCACGACCTTGCTCCTTGGCAGCATATTTGATACCGTATGTTCCTCACACGAATGTTCCTCTAAATATGACAAAGTCCACCTAGATAAGCTACAACACTACCATTACTACCTTGAGGCAAATGCACATGCTTTGCTTTAGAGTATAGTGAGACCAGGTCAAGCTTGATCACCTAGCTTGGTTGTTGAAGGAAACATCTATATTGTGTTCACCTTTGTATTGACAGATTGTATAGGTTGTAATGAAATTCATTAATTAAGAGACAAGTTCACCTTGATCACCTATGTTAGTTGGTAAACTTAAAATTTGTCTTTTTGTTTTTGGAATTGTAATGTTCATAGAGAGAGAGAGAGAGAGAGAGAGAGAGAGAGAGAGAGAGAGAGAGAGAGAGAGAGAGAGAGAGAGAGAGAGAGAGAGAGAGAGATATGTAGCCAAACATTGGCCTAGAAAAGGGGATCCTATGGACCTTGGGCCATAGGTCTATGGATGAGTGATGTGGAAAAGATGGTGTGTTTGAATCACACTGGGCTCTAAATGAGTATCGTAAGAGGTATGTTTTGTATCATAATGTTTTGAGAGAGATAGAGATAGAGGGAATGAGACCCTTATGGCCCCAAGGCCATAGGGGTATGAATGAGTGTATATCAAGCTCAAAAAGTACCCTTTCAAAAAAGGATGGTCATGAGCCTAGAGAGGACACTATAGATATATAATAAGTATTTCCTATGGAGTCCTCTAGCCATCCGGATTACCTTTGTAGAACTACGAATGATTGAAGTGCTCTTTCAAGGCCTATGACTAGTTAGCCATACGCCTAGTACGAGATCTCTTATTGAGCCCATTTGCCACGAGTCCCTAGGACTTTGATTGAGTGAATACTATTAGGTTTAAAGTCTTTATAGAGGTGACTAGGTGGTCACATGCTTAGAAAGAGATCTAATATTGAGCCTTATGCACCTTCATGAACCCTGTTACACTTTAGATGTCATTGTTTTTCTTGTTAGAGGAATTATTTGTTTGTTTACATGAATTAATATTTAGGAGTAGTTAAATGCTTATAACTTGTTATTACTATCAGATGGAGCAACCAACACATGAAAGAAGGGCAATTTTGAAGGCAGTGTCACGTGCGTAGATTTGAGGCCCCGAGAACATGTACTCGGGAACCTCTAGCACCGTGTGGCGAGGCTGAGTTGGGATCAAACTCGCCTCGCCTCTTTGCGTTCCATCCAAGTAGAGTGGCCTCCTTCGGGATGGCTCACTCGGGTCGGCCTGGCTCGCAGCCCGCGGCTCGACTTGCAGCAGAAGATCTTAAATCACATAGCTCTTTACACATCCAAGGGACTCCCCATGTCCCTTTGAGCAGCCTCACTTGGGACGGCCCGCTCTACCCTCACCGCATGGAGGGGAGGCACTCCCGTTTTCGAGCGACTCAACCACTAGTCATACCGCGGGGCATAGCGTCCGCACCACACAACCCCGCACCGGGAGGTAGCGGAGCTCGAGTGCGTGCCGTGCTCGCTAGTGTGCCTAGGGTGAGTTTCTTGTGGGTCGGGACTATGTCTAATCGTCCATCGTCCCCGAGGTCCCCGTCTTGAGTGAGGCCTTACATACAACCCCCCCTTTAAGAAAGTTGACGTCCTCGTCAACAATAGCATTTGACCCCAGACAAAAGGGTTTATCTTCTTATTGATCCCCTTGTGTGTGCAAGTGAAGTGATCGTTGCTTCTGAGCGGTCTTACCTTTATCATTATGCATTGTCTAGACTCATTGCAACGGTGAATTTTTGGATTTTTACAAAAGTTTGGACATCAAATCCCCATTGACTTGGATGTCCCCCAACCCTGCTTTTGCCAAGTACCAAGTCGCGTTGGCCCTGGCTGCTTCTCACTAAGCACATAGCGATTACATTCCATCACATCCCTGCTGCGACAGATGTTTGGCTTCTGTAGACCTTTGTCTTGATTAAGCCTTGCTCACATGGTGCGAGCTACTTTGGTTGAGCTGTCTTGCCCAGTCGAATTGACGCCAGCATGACCTGCATTGACACAGTCAGTCAAAATAGTGCAACCTTGGGACAAGTTGATGACCTTGAGTCTGGATTTCCTGCCGATTGGCACAAAGGTGCATAGCTTCCCAGCTTAAGTCTGATCCGCTTCCAAGATTATGTTTGCCAGACACAATCTCTTCGTCTTCACAAGCTCTTGCTTGTCCACCTGTACCTTAGTTGAAGACTTGGCTCCACTAGATCGCAGCGAGCTATATCGCGGCTCGACGCAATGTCCTGTGATAAAGCTTCACTTTGTCCCAACTTTGATGGCCCATCTTGCTCCTTGTTGAGTGGGTTTGGGTCTAAGTCCATTCGGCGCGCATAAGAATTCTCCCGTCAAGAGAAAACTTACACGCGAAAAGCGTGGGTTTTGGATCCAGGGCCTTCATCGTGTATTGGCCCCTTCACCATTTTCTTTGAGCTCCTTCATGAGCTCGCTCTGTTCCCTTGAGGCCCGCTTTTGAGGCCTTGAGCCGCTCCTGGCTCGAGGAGGGAGCTTACACGCTCCAAAAGCCCCTGGGAGGCCTTGCTTTGGTCGGCTGCTTTTGGCCTTTCCCCTGAGAGCTGAGTGCAGAAAAATGGCCCATGGGAGGCCTTGCTTTAGTGGGCTACTTGTGGCCCTTCCCCTGAGACCTGCTGGCTGAGAGGTAGCTTTAGGCATCGCTATGCCGAATTGACCAACGGGGCCCTATTAGACCCGGCCGTCTTGATCCATGATAAAGGGATTGTTGCCATCTTGGCTCACCCTGGGGTTGTTGCCGCTCTTGGACTCACCCGTCACCTGAGGGACTGTTGCTCCTTCTTGAGCTAACCCGAACCTGTGGGGATTGTTGGCTCTCTTGGCCTCACCCAGAACCTTGAGGGGATGTTGCTCATCTTGAGCTCACCCTGAAACCTGTAGGGACTGTCGCCACTTTTGGGCTCACCCAGACGTCAAGGGACTATTGGCTCTCTTGGCCTCACCCGTTCCTTCCTTCGGTGTTGCATGATGCCCACTCATCTTCATCTTTGATGGCGGGTAGAGGAGCTTTACGTGTTTCCAATCCCACGTTATTGTCCCACTCACTTTTGGCATAGTGGTGGGTAGAGGAGTTTAACGTATATCCAATCCCACGACCTTGCTCTGTTTAAGGCGGATCCCACTGCTTGGGTCCACGTCCATGGTTCTTTCTTCTTGAGGTCCTCCTTTCTGAGGAATGAAGGGGGTAGTCTCCGGCTCTCATCCATTGTTTGAACCGTGCTGGTCCATCCCTTCTTTGGCTGGCGGCTGGCTTCCTGTCTCTTTCATGACACCACCCCAACAACAAGTCCCATTCCAAGTTGCGAGCTTCCTTATGATAAGCCACCCGTCCCATAACAGGCGCTTCCTCCACAGGTGGCTCCGTTTTGCTTTGTCATAGATACATGCATTATTGTACACTTTTCTGATCTTTGCCTTTGATAAGAGCGTTCCTCACACCTGACTTCCCGCGAGGCACCGAGGGGAGTATTGACCACACGCCCTCCCTCCAAGGCGCTATAGTTCCGCTTTCGGCTCTTGCACGTTGGTCACCAGTCAGCTCTTGGCCCTGCTCGGGGAGTGTTTTTCCTAAGCCTCATACCGGCAATTTGACCACCACCGTTGGCTGGTTGATTCCAAGCTCCTTGATCATTCCACCTTTGCTTCGCCTCCGCAGAGTCTCAACAAACTCCCTTGTACCTTCATTGGATTCCACGAACCCTTGAGCTCATAATGCCTGCAAGAATAGAAGAGGTGAGCTGCCCCTCATCCCCTTCGAGATGTATCTGCCATGCTTTTCAAACCAAGCCAGTTTCTGCTCATGAGGCGAGGTCTCGCTCGTTGATCATTGAGACGAGCCCTGCAAAATGCTTGGCAACCTAGCTCCTCCTTAGGTGGCTCACTTGCTTGAGTTTCCTTCGGCAGGTTGGCTCCTTCTTAGGTGGCTCGACGGCCTACAATGCATCACCCCGCACGTCGCATGTACAAGGGCCCGGTTCATCCGGGAGACTAGCCACTCGTTCGGTGCCATCTCATGTAGAAGATGAGGTCCCTCGTTTTCACTTGACAGTCTCGGTTGATGGCTTTCCTTCATGCCGCCCCTCGCTTACACTTGAGAGGTCGGCGGGTCTTCATACCCTCTGGGACGCCCATTTTCCATGTTGGGTCGCCCTCTTTGCTTCACATTGCTCATGTCACTCGACTCCCAAAACAGCCCCCGAAGAGCCACACTTTTCATGTGAGAGCCCCCTGGCTCTGTTCGGGTCACATTCGGGCTGAGACCGGCTCGCCTCAAGCCATCGTTGGGCTCACCGCCTACTTTGCCAAAATGTGCCCCATCGGCTCACCGGCAAGGTTTCACCCTCAAAACTTACGTGTTTTCAGCCCATAAGATGTTGAGTTGCCCCCTAGCTCAGCGGCTCAACTTTGTAGAAACTCCACCGGTTGCATGCCCGGCCATGGTGGGCACGCCCCTGCCATGCTCTTCACTACGTTTCGAGCCCCTGCGCATCATGCTTGAGGGCTGAAAATTTCCAGCCATGTAAAATTTCAGCCAACCCCCCTGTCTTGGTGAGGCGGACCGGCTCGGACCACGGCCCCGTTTCGGGCCACATACCACTTTTCTTCATTTTTTCCCCCTCCAGGAGGGACTTTTCACCATGAGGGACACTCGCTTTTTCACCTCAAACGCATCACATGCCCGCTCGACTCGGCTCCCCGGCCTTGGCTCGACTCACCGGCCCACTCGGCTCACACCGTCTCGTGTGGCTTGAGGGAGCACCTACTCCCTTATAGTTGCGAAAATTTGGCGCGGGCTAGAAAACTACCCAAGCATCACGAGCCACCGAATAGAAATTCCACCGGCTGGACTGCTGCTCAAACTCCACCGGCTGGACCGTGGTTCGGACCACGGCTCGACTCCACCGGCTGGACCCCGGAACCGCACTGCTGTCCCGGCTGAAAACAGTTTTGCACATCGGCACCGCTCCGTCTTCGCGGCTCCACCATGGCTCCCTATCTTGGGATGCCGTTTACTTTCCAAGAGCTCAACACAGCTCTGATACCAAGTGTCTGTTGAGATATCGAGCTCCACTCGTGATACGCCAGGGTGACCGTTGTGTATTTATGTCATCGACTTGTCAGTTGCAGACGCGGTTGGTACACCGCCCATGAATAATAGCTACATGACAGCTATCCGTATCTACTCTAGTTCGTGGCTCAGTTAGTATGCCACCTTAGTTAGTTGAGTTTGGTTTGAGACCCATATATAGGGTTCTTCTATTTCTTTGTACTTGAGTTCTTTTGGCTTACACAACTAAGAAGAGGAAAACTGTTTTCAGCCTCCACCCTTGTGTGTATTCCCCCATTGTGCAAGCAAGAAAGCTACAAGTGAGACTCCTTCCTTCTCTCCCACAATCTTGACATGGTATCAGAGCCTTGTTCATGGTAAGGAGCTCAAGAAAGCAAGCCAAGCTCGCGGTGTTCTGGTAAGAGGAGCAGTGTTGCTTTCATTTTCTGTTTTGGGAGCAGATCTCTGCAGGTAGCACAGCCGGAAAGTGCAAGAGTGCATTGTCTTAGGTTGAGACGCCCTTCGCGGTGAAGCAAGAGGGCAGTATATGCTGCGGGAAAGGCCTTTAGCCCTTGACGACCTTGTTTTTTTTATTTGAGGCCAATTTTGAGGCCTGTTTTGGAGGCGGAAGTTTTCTGCACGCACTCAGGAAAAGGCCCAGTTTTATGCTGTGCGACCACTGTTCTACAGGTCGGTGAAAAGTTACTGTAGAAATTGCATTGTATGCCTATGCGAAGAGACATTGGGAGTTACAGAATCATCCCTGTTGCCTGTTGATGCAAAATCGTCACTAGGAAGTGACTGTGTGGTCAAATACCATTTTCGTCAGTTTTGCAGATTTGCCCTTGTGAGGCTGAAGCTGTGTTCTTTGCAGTGACAGAATTTTTTGCAGTGTTCTGTAATGGCGTCTGATTCTCTTTCACAGATTGTCACTGAAAAGCTTGACAAGAACAACTTCCAAGCATGGAAATTTAGAATGACAAATTTCCTTATGGGAAAAGGATATTGGGAATTTGTTGCAGGAAATGAAGAAGAACCAGTTCTTCCTGATGTTCCCAATCAACAGCAAATGCAGGCATTCAAAACATGGCATGAGAGAGCCAGGAAAGTTATGTATTGGCTGTCTATCAGTTTTTCAGACTCTATGATTGTGCATATTCAGGATGCAAGTACGCCAAAGGAGGCATGGGATACTTTGTCAAAAATGTATAGCACAAATACGCAAGCCAGGAAAATGTAGCTCAAGCAAGAGTTGCATAATGTGCAAAGAGAAAGTATGAGCATCAATGACTACCACATGAAGGTGAAGAAGATTGCAAATGCACTTGCTTCCATTGGGTCGCTAGTGGAAGATGATGATTTAGTTTCCGTGACCTTGAATGGTCTAGGAAAGGATTATGCACAGTTTTGAACATCCATTTCCGTCCGTGAAAGATTTCCTGATTTTGAGGAGTTGATTGCTCTTCTAATTTCTGAGGAGCAGAGAAATGGTGGTGCATCTTCTTCAGGAGAAACTTCAAAAGAAGCTGTCTTCTACTCAAATGCTGGAAGAGGTAGAGGCAGAGGTAGAGGAGGCCGATTTGGAGGCCGTGGCAGAAATCAGAATATGCAGCAAACTCAAGAAAACCAGTCCTATGGAGGAAGACGTGGTAACTCTAGAGGCAGGGGGAGCCAAAGAGGTCGTGGTGGATGGTAAAGAGGCCAAAATGCAAATAGTAATGTTGAATGCTACTACTGTGGTAAAATGGGTCATATGGCTAAAGACTGCTCTAAAAAGCAGAATGACATCATGAATGGAAAACTGCAACAAGGGAATTATGCATCTTCTAGTAGACAGGGTGATGACAGAAATGAGTACTTGTTTATGGTGCAGCACATGAACAATTCTGTGACAAGTGCAGAAGAAAGCAATGATGTATGGTATGTTGACTTAGGTGCATCAAACCACATGACAGGTCATGCAGAATGGATGGAGGATGCAAGAAAAATGAAAAAACCAGGATTTGTGGAGATTGGTGATGATACTGCACATCCTATTGTGCAGATTGGAAAAATTCATTTGTCTATCCAGGATGGGAAAAAGAAATACATGTCCGATGTATTTCATGTCCCGAATATCACCAAGAATCTGGTTTCTGTTGGTCAAATGGTTGAGCAGGGCTTGCAGGTCAGATTTAATCCTCATGGATGCTTTGTTGAGGATATGAAAAATAAAGGTCGCTTGATAGCAAAAGGAAATAAGGGCAGAATGTTTACATTGGATGCAGACATGTCTGAATTGAGTGCAGCAATGTTTGCACATGGGACCGGTGTAGTTGCAGATATTGATATCTGGCATAAACGCATTGGTCATGTTAATGTACAACGACTTAAATCAATGCAAGCCCAAAATATTGTTGCAGCTTTGCCGAAATTTAAGTTTGCAGAAATGCATAAGGTATGTGAAGCCTGTCAGTTTGGAAAACAGGCAAGGAAACCATTTCCTAGACATGTTCAAGAGAGTAAGAAGCCATTGGAATTAATCCACTCTGATGTGTGGACAACTAAAGTTGCATCTCTTGGAGGCTGTCATTATTTTGTCAGTTTTATTGATGACTATAGCCTGGGTGTATTTTATGAAAAAGAAAAGTGAAGTTTTTCGGCATTTCAAAACTCTTAAAGCGATGGTTGAAAAAAAAACATGCCTGTAGATAAAATGTCTAAGGTTAGATGGAGGGGGAGAGTACCTCTCAAATGAGTTTGCAAGGTTCCTGCAGGAGCATGGCATAAAGCAGCAATATTCACGCAGTCATACCCCACAACAAAATGGAATTGCAGAAAGGAAAAACAGGCATATTGGAGAGGTATCTCGTGCCATGCTCAATGAAAAAGACTTGCCATATTTTTATTGGGCTGAAGCAGTTGCTACAGCAGTCTACATAATGAACAGGGCTCCCACTGCAGCAATACATGGAATGACTCCAGAGGAGAGGTATACTGGTAGGAAACCAGATATTTCTCATTTGAAAATTTTTGGTTGCATTGCCTATGTACATGTGCCAGATGAGTTGAGATCCAAGTTGGATCCAAAAGCTGAGAAGTACATCTTTATTGGTTACTCTCTGCAGCAAAAAGGGTATAGATGCTATAACCCTTCTACTCGTAAGTTTACAGTGAGCAGAGATGTTGTTTTTGATGAGATGAGTAGCTAGTATTAACCAGTAAATGTGATTGATGATGTAGATGCACAAAATGGTAATGCTACACAGAATTCACAACAGCAGTCACAAAATATTAGTGGACCTGGAGCGTCCTCTAGCAGTGGTTCACATTCTTCGCCATGGACAGACAGATTGAGATCAGGAGAATCTTCTCAAAGCAATGTAGATAGTGGTATGAATGTATCACGAAAAGGAAAAGAGAAGGTTGATCAGCCCATGTTTGATGTGAATGCAGGTCACTCTTATGTGGATGGTGAATCCAGTGGCTCAGAACAGAGCATTGATGATGAGTTGGGTATTCCTTCTATTGTTACACCTGGATTAAGGAAGACCAGGGATGTTTTGAGAGCACCTGGGAGTGAACTTACTTTGCGCAGGTCTAGGAGAGCTAGGTATCCTGTGGATAGGCTGAAATATGATGGATTTACAGCCATTTACTATGCATATATGGTCAAAGTGATACAGGAACCAGAACCCACTTCTTTTGAGCAAGCCATGGGAAAAGAAAAATGGGAGAAAGCCATGGATGAAGAAATGGATGCCTTGGAAGCAAATGCTACATGGGAATTGGTACCTTTGCCTAAAGGTAAAAATGCAATTGGCTGTAAGTGGGTTTATAAGGTGAAGCACAATGCAGATGGTTCTGTGAACAGATACAAGGCAAGATTAGTAGTCAAGGGGTATGCACAAACATATGGCATTGACTATGAAGAAACATTCAGTCCGGTTGCAAGGATGGCAACCGTAAGAGCAGTCATTGCTATGGCTGCATCAAAGGGATGGTCTTTACATCAGATGGATGTAAAGAATGCCTTCTTGCATGGTGATTTGTAAGAAGAGGTCTATATGGAGCAGCCACCAGGTTATGTGCATGCTGTTCATCCTGAGTTTGTTTGCAGGTTGAAGAAAGCCTTGTATGGCTTGAAGCAAGCACCTAGAGCATGGTATGACAAGATAGGACAGTATCTTGTCACTATTGGCTTTCAAATTTCCAAGGCAGATTTCTCAATTTATGTGAGAAAAACAGAGAAAGGTATTATGCTACTTGTCATTTATGTTGATGATTTGATTATGACAGGTGACAGTGATGAAGATATCCTTCATGTGAAAATGCTATTGAAGCAGAAGTTTGAGATGAAGGATTTGGGAGAGCTACATTATTTCTTGGGCATTGAGGTGATTAGATCACCAAGTGGGATACAGCTCTTGCAGAGGCAGTATGGATTGGACATGCTGTCCAAATATGGGATGACAGGCTGTAAGCCTATTTCAGTTCCTTTGGAGCAGAATGTGAATCTGAGCACAGATGCAGGTGAGCTTCTAGAAGACCCTACTATGTACAGACGCATAGTAGGAAGTTTGATTTATATGACTATTACCAGGCCAGATTTGAGCTATACTGTTGGATTGGTAAGTCAGTTTATGTAGGCTCCAAGGAAACCACATTTGGATGCGGCTAGACGCATACTCAGGTATGTGAAGTCCACATTGCAGTATGGACTATTTTATGAGACTGGGGTACTGATACAGTTGCATGGATACACTGATGCTGATTGGGCTGGTAGTATCTTTGATAGACGATCTACCAGTGGATATGTGTTCTCTTTTGGGAGTGCTACAGTCACTTGGAGCAGCAAGAAACAACCTACAGTTGCCTTGTCGAGCACAGAGGCTGAGTACAGGGGTGTAGCAATGGCTGCATGTGAGGTAGCTTGGTTGCATAAGCTACTTTATGATATGCATCAGTCTATAGATGGGCCAGTTGTCATGTATTGTGACAACATGAGTAGTATACACTTGGCAAATAACCCAGTCTATCATGCTAGAACAAAGCACATTGAGGTGCATTATCACTGTGTGCGAGAGAGGGTTTTACTAGGTCTTATTGATCTAGTTTATGTCAGCACAGAGGATCAAGTAGCTGACATATTCACAAAGGCATTGGGCGCAGAGAAGCTGCGCAAGTTTAGAGACCTGCTTGGTGTGCAGGAATTGGGATTGAGCTCGAGGGGGAGTGTTGAGATATCGAGCTCCACTCGTGATACGCCAGGGTGTGAGTTGCAGACGCGGTTGGTACACCGCCCATGAATAATAGCTACATGACAGCTATCCTTATCTACTCTAGTTCGTGGCTCAGTTAGTATGCCACCTTAGTTAGTTGAGTTTGGTTTGAGACCCATATATAGGGTTCTTCTATTTCTTTGTACTTGAGTTCTTTTGGCTTACACAACTAAGAAGAGGAAAACTGTTTTCAGCCTCCACCCTTGTGTGTATTCCCCCATTGTGCAAGCAAGAAAGCTACAAGTGAGACTCCTTCCTTCTCTCCCACAATCTTGACAGTGTCACGGGTGTAGATTTCAGGTTTCTACCAAAATGTACTCGGGACCCTCTAACACCGCGTGGTGAGGCCGAGTTGGGATCAAACTCGCCTCGCCTCTTTGCATTCCATCCAAGTAGAGTGGCCTCCTTTGGGACGGATCACTCAGGTCGGCCCAGATCACGGCCCGCGGCTCGACTTCCAGCGGAAGATCTTGAATCACATAGCTCTTTACACATCCAAGGGACTCCCCATGTCCCTTTGAGCGGCCTCACTTGGGACGGCCCACTCTACCCTCACCACATGGAGGGGAGGCACTCCCGTTTCCGAGCGACTTAACCACTAGTCATACCGCGGGGCATAGCGTCCGCACCACACAACCCCGCACCAGGAGGTAGCGGTGCTCGAGTGCGTGCCGTGCTCGCTAGTGTGCCTAGGGTGAGTTTCTTGTGGGTCAGGACTATGCCTCATCGTCCATCGTCCCCGGGGTCCCCATCTTGAGTGAGGCCTTACAGGTAGAGCCTGCTTGGTTTCTACTGCACTACTCTCGTGAGCTTCACAAAAGTGTAGTGTTGGCATTGGTAGAGGATCTTAGAGGTCACTCGGAGATAAATCTACCTTGGCCAGAGACTACATATGATTTGTTTCCCAATTCAAATATCATATGGAATGTCCAAAAGATATTCTTGGATGATAATAACCATTGAAATGGTAATTTGAAATTGGTTTTAGCTAAGGAAAAGTTAGGTCTTGTGCGTTTTTTTCATGTGACACACCAAAGAAATGCGAGAGTTCCTCTTGATGTAATGCATTGTAGAATGAGTGTCTTGTTTGCGATCATACTAAGTAAAAGACTATGGTATTGTCATTCTTGCAAGTGATATGTGCGAGATTTGTAATTGAATGACATTATGTTTTATTCTTTAAAGTAGTGTGAGAATCTTTTTGAAGTTATACATGAGTATCTATAAAGTTTGAAAGATAATTATAGATCAGAATTTTGTTGGATATGTGTTACATTTATGATTATGGCCACTGTAAAGGAAACAACATTCTAAAGAACTCTCTTCTATAGCCATGTGGTCTTTAGGCCATAAGGATGTGATTGTGTGTGTACTCTAATAGTTTGATGTTAATGTTTGAGTTCTGTGGCCTAAGGGCCATAGGGGTATGGGGCTCATTTCACTTAAACAAGTTCTATATTCATGACTATATAGATTTATTTTAAAACCCTACAACTAAGTTATCATTGTCCTAAAAAAGAGACTTGAATAGCCATCAAAAGTGTCATGGCCTTTTTTAATAGTTGTATATCCCTTTGGCCATATAGCTAGAAAAGAGATATCTATAGCTATAATAAGTATTTTTTGTTGAGTCCTATGGCTCTTTGGCCATAGGGCCATGAATGAATATACACTTAAATAGATCTAATGCCCTTTGGTCACCATAAGACTAAAGGACTATGAATGATATCATATGGGACTCTTTTTAACTCAAACAAGTTGTGGATACTCTTGATTGTTTGGATAACATTCCTATACCTATAATTGTGTATTATGGGCCTAGAAAAGAGACTTTTATTACAATAAGAAATCTTTCGGGGTGAGCCCTATGACCCTTTGGCTATAGGATTATGATTGAGTGTAATGGCCCTTTGAAGACCCCATCAAAAGGGACAATGGGATATGCTTGAGTTTGATGGCCCTTTGGAGACCCCATCAATGAGAAAATCCAATGTTTGAGTGACCACTAGTAACCCCTGTGGCCCTTAGGCCATAGGGTTAAGATGTAGATATTCTTCACCAACACATTGTATATATCTTGAATCATTTGGGGGGGCTATATTTGAGTGGCCTTTTAATGGGACCCCATCAAGAGGTTACCCCTATGGCCACTCAGTCATAGGCCTTTGTAGGAGAAGAGGAAATTCATATGACCACCTAGACACATGAATGTATAGGAGACCCTGTCAATGAGAAAACCCAATGTTTGAGTGACCAGACCTCTAGCAACCCCTGCAGCTCTTAGGCCATAGGGTTAAGATATAGGGATTCTTCACTAACAAGTTGTGTATATCTTAAATCATTTGGGGCTATATTTGAGTGGCCTTTAGATGGGACCCCATCAAGAGGATACCCCTATGCCCACCTTTTCATAGGCCCTTGTAGGAGAAGATGGAATCCATATGACCACACAGACATAGGAATGTATAAGAGATCTCATCAATGAGAAAACCCAATGTTTGAGTGACCACCACTAGCAACCCTTGTGGCCCTTAGGCCATAGGGTTAAGATATAGGGATTCTTCACTAACAAGTTGTATATATCTTGGATCATTTGGGGCTATATTTGGGTGGCCTTTAATCCAGACATAGGAATGTATAGGAGACCCCATCAATGAGAAAACCCAATGTTGAGTGACCGCTAGTAACCCCTATGGCCCAAGGGCCATAGGGTTAAGATATAGGGATTCTTCACTAACAAGTGGTATATATCTTGAAGTATTTAGGGCTATATTTGAGTGACATTCAAATGAAACCCCATCAAGAGGATACCCCTATGGCCACCCAGTAGAAGAAGAGAAAACCCAATGTTTAAGTGACCACTAGCAACCCCTCTTAGGCCATAGGGTCAAGATATAGGGAGTCTTCACTAACAAGTTGCATATATCTTAAATCATTTATAGGAGAAGAGAAATCCATATGACCACAAAGACATAGGAATGTATAGGAGACCCACTAGCAACCCCTATGGCCATAGGGTCAAGATATAGGAATTCTTGAATCATTTATAGGAGGAGGAAACCCATATGACCACAGAGACAGGAATGTATAGGAGACCCACTAGCAACCCCTATGGCCCTTAGGCCGTAGGGTCAAGATATAGGTATTCTTCACGTTAAAACGTGAAGGGAAAACCCAATGTTTGAGTGACCACTAGCAACCCCTATGGCCCTTAGGCTATAGGGTCAAGATATAAGGGGTCTTGATCACTAACAAGTTGCATATATCTTGAATCATTTATAGGAGAAGAGAAAACCCTTAGGCTATAGGGTTAAGCTATAGGGATTTTTCATTAACAAGTTATATATATCTTGGATTATTTGGGGCTATATTTGAGTGGCATTTAACCCAGACATAGGAATGTATAGGAGTCCCCATCAATGAGAAAACCCATTGATTGTGTGACCACTAGCAACCCCTATGGCCCTTAGGCCATAAGGTTAAGATATAGGGATTATTCATTAACAAGTTGTATATATCTTGGATTATTTGGGGCTATATTTGAGTGGCCTTTAACCCAGACATAGGAATGTATAGGAGTCCCCATCAATGAGAAAACCCAATGATTATGTGACCACTAGCAACCCCTATGGCCCTTAGGCCATCGGGTTAAGATATAGGGATTCTTCATTAACAAGTTATATATATCTTGAATCATTTGGGGTTATATTTGAGTGGCATTCAAATGGAACCCCATCAAGAGGATACCCATATGGCCACCCAATAATAGCCCTTTGTAGGAGAAGAGGAAACCCATATGACCACCTAGACATAGGAATGTATAGGAGACCCCATCAATGAGAAAACCCAATGTTTGAGTGACCACTAGCAACCCCTGTGACCCTTAGGCCATAGGGTTTAGATATAGGGATTCTTCACTAACAAGTTGTATATATCTTCAATCATTTGGGTCTATATTTGAGTGATCTTTAATCCAAACAGAGGAATGTTTAATAAACCCCGTCAATGAGAAAACCCAATGTTTGAGTGACCATGCCACTAGCAACCCCTATAGGGTTATGATATAGGGATTCTTCACTAACAGGTTGTATATATCTTGAATCATTTGGGTCTATATTTGAGTGGCCTTTAGATGAGACCCCATCAAGATGATATCCCTACGGCCACCTTTTCATAGGCCCTTGTAGGAGAAGATGGAATCCATATGACCACCCAGACATAGGAATGTATAGGCAACCCCATCAATGAGAAAACCCAATGTTTGAGTGACTACTAGCAACCCAAGATATAGGGATTCTTCACCAACAAGTTGTATATATCTTGAATCATTTGGGTCTGTATTTGAGTGGCCTTCAAATGGAACCCGTATGACCACCCAGACATAGGAATGTAGAGGAGACCACATCAATGAGAAAACCCAATGTTTACCACTAGCAACCCATATGGCCCTTGGGCCATAGGGTTAAGATATAGGGATTCTTTGCTAACAAGCTGTATATATCTTATACATATGGCCAAGTGGTCCCCTTTTAGGACCTATCATGGACCTAGAAAGCCCTATGGCCTAAGGGTCATAGGTCTCATGAAGAAACAATACCTTGGTAGAGATCTCCTTTAACCTCTCTTATTAATTTTGTCTATTTAATTCAAAATATTAGGTGACTACTATTGAGTTTGATTAGTCTTACCTCCTTACTCTACATTGTTCAGCAAAGCAATAAGGTGAAGCAAATCAATGATAGTAGTGATGTCAACCAGCAAATCAAAGATAGAAGTGATGTCAACCAGCAAATTGAAGATAATAGTGATATTAACCAGCAAAAGGATCTTTACAATCCTTTAGATAGTGTGTGTAATGATCAAGAGAGCGTTACATTTCCACCTAAGTTGCATTATACATTATACGACTATACGTGAATAATAGTATAATCACGTATTTGGTGAACCCCTAGAAATAAATGGTTGCATTATACGAGGCCACATCATCTTTAGACGTTGACTCGCTTTTTTACAAGATGTATTCGATCGAATCTTATTCCATCGAATTGTATTCGATCGAATAAATATATTATTCGATCGAAATATATTCTCTATATATACAAGAAACTTCCGGGTTAATTTTTCCAGATTCTGTTTGTACTCTTCTAGGTTACACACAGAATGTGGTACACACACTAGAACTAAATTGGGTGCTAGTTGTGGATACCTATCCTTTACATCGAGACATTGAATAGCGTGCACACGCCAGTGCTAGTTTGGGTGTTGGAGGTGGACACGCTATTTTGGATACCAGTGGGCTAAGGTGATAAAATAGGGTGTACACACCAACACTAATTTGGGTGTTGAATGTGGACACGGTATTTTGGGTATTACTGGATTGTGGTGCTAAAATAGGGTGGACACACCAATACTACTTTGGGTGTTGGAGGTGGATACACTAATTTAGATATTAATTGTCCATGGTGATATTTGATTGTAGTGCGTACACAGATGTATATTGTTAATTAATTTGCATATATCTTTGCATCTCCCCTATTATTATTTTGGTTAATTCTACAAATTCTTGTAATTTGAAATGACTCGTGGTAATGAGTGGGAATATGTTGAAGAATTAAAAGTTGGAAAGAACACTTCTCATGTATGATGCAAGTCATGTCAGCATGAGTTCCATGCTAGCGCAACTAGAACTAAAGAGCATCTACTAGGGATGGGTGTTAACGTGAATCATTGTCGTAATCCACCTTCTAATGTACATGTAAAGCTTTCCCAATATATTCAGAAATTAAAGGCCTCTGGACAGTGGGGGGGAGGTTACACTATTGAAATTACGTCTACTACAAGACATAATGATGCACCAAGCAATTTCGTGAATGTACTACAACATGTGGGTGGCTCCTCATCACAACACTCACAGTTGATGGACGAAGAACATAGATACAATGTGACTGCAGGCTCTCAGGAACACAGATGCTCTAACAACATGGACAAATCAAAGAAAGGAACTCTGTATAGTGCATTTGATAAGTCATCAATGCTAGAGTTGCACTTGAAATGTACACAAGCTTTCGTTGCTTGTAGGATATCTTTGAATGTAATGAGAAATCCCTTATTTCAAGATGCTTTGATGTCTCTTGCAAAGCTTGGGTGCAAATCTTGGGTTTGTTTTTTCGGACTACAATAAGATGTGCACAGAGTACTTAGACAAAGTCAAAGGTGGACTTGAGCAAAGCTTGAAGCGTTCTGTCCTTGATTATGTACTTGCCTACGGATGCAACATAGCTATTGATGGATGGATAGATTGCAAGAAGAGGCCTCTAATAAATATCATGTGTATATGTCCAAGGGGGTCAGTGTTTTTGGATGCAATAGATACGTCTCTTAAAGAGAAGACCTCCATGTATATTTCAAAGATATATGAGAGAGCTATTGCACGTGTTGGAGGACCTGTTAATGTCACATCTATAAAGACTGATAATGCCTCTAACTATAAAGGAGCAGGGATGATTATACAAGAGAACTACAAAGAGATTACATGGGTTCCTTGTGCTACACACTCAGTCAGTTTACTCCTCAAGGATATAGGGACAATGAGTTTTATTAAACCTACTTTAGTAGAGGCACATCATGTGGTTAAGTGCATCAGGGAGCATCAATTTACGTATGTACTCTTTCGCACAAGGTCAGAAAAAGTATTATGCATATTTTGTGCTACATGCTTTGCTACTGGTTATTATGTCCTTGAACGTTTATTGGAAGTGGGAGATGCATTGAGGGAAACAATTGCAGATGGACGATAGGTTGGATGGGTCATAAGCATTAGATGCATGCACTTACAGCAACGAAATGCGCAGCAACAATCAGCTCAGATGCATTTTGGGTCAAGGTGGACAAAATTGTGAGTGTCACTAAGCCATTTGTAGAATTGCTAAGAGTTGTGGACAGTGACAAATTTGTACTTGGTAAAGTATACTGGCTCATGTCTGAAGCAATACGCAAGGTAAAAGCATTTGAAAAATTGAAGCCCGTAGAGCGTAAAGAGATAGCCAATTGTGCAGAAAGACGATGGGCAATGATGCACACTCTCCTACATGGCGCTGCATTCATGCTAGATCCTTCGTTTCAATTGCATGATCAAACAAAGAATGATGAGGTGACTCGATATTTCCACTTTGTGTGTGCCCCGCTGTTGCCTGGGGAAGATGGAAAGCATGCATTTTATGGTCACATATGGTTTTTTGTTAGAGGGAAAGTTTAGTGACAAGTGGTGTTTAGATGCCATTACATGCTAAGTCCACTTGTTTGGTGGAATGAGTATGGTTCTAATGAAGTAGAGCTTCAACATGTGGCAAGAAGGGTATTATCAGTGGCAACATCTTCAGGCAGTTGTGAGCGAAATTGGTCTGCATATGATCTCATTCATACTAAGAGGCATAATCGTTTAAAAGCTTCAAGGGCAAGAGACCTAGTACCTGCTTTTGTAATATGCGACTGCTTCATAGGTCGTCATCAATTGCGACTCGTATTACACATGCATAAGGGAAGCCACATCCAAAACGAATGCACGAGGTTGTTTCTAAAGACCAAGGTTCAGAGTCTGAGAACGAATGGGAGGTTGATTCAACTAATTCCGATGTGGATGATATAGTCCCTGCTATTGACAGAGTGAAGACAACATAACATGCATTAAAGACTAAAAAAACATAGCAGGGGAAAAGAAGATCATAAACGATACATTAGACAGAATCTCAAAATTATATTCCATGTATCGAGTCTTGAAATTGAATACCAATATATATACAAAAGTTGTCTATATATCAACAAGTCTTAATCCAAATTTACAAAATCACGAGTTTGTGTGAGCTTATCAACTGCAAAAGTGTTGTCAATTATAGGAGGTGGAGGAGCATGTGCATCCTCATATCTCTTGCATACTCCTTTTAGTTGTTGATTCTCTAACTCCATTTCAACTATTCTCAACTCTAGCTCATGGACGCAAGTTACCATAGTGTCTACGGTGAGTTCTTGTGTCACTAAAGTCATGCCTTCGACTGCAAAATTTGTTAAGATGTCATGGTCGTTGGTGGTGAGTACCACAGGCTTTGTCCACTTCAATTCTATGCCCATCTCTCTTGCCGCTTTCGATTGATGGGATGACCCATGCCAACGCCAGTGTTCTTGGCTCTTTGTTGCCACATAACTTGCCTTCCTAATTTGTCCTGCCAATATACTTGTTGAACAAAGTATATTGCCACTTGTCCATTATTAGGGTTCAGCCTGGTGGTTCTCCACAAATCTTTGATATAGTGTGCATGATAATCCTATGTGTTGAAGCTCTGATAGCTTCATTGGATATTTGCACTTTGGGTCTCTTTGTCTGCTATGATCTGTCGATCTAAATAAAACATTTCTGACAAATTCTATTGGGCAAAGAAACTTCACTCCATCGAGGTCAAGAGGAGGGCCAACCAAGTCGTTTCTTGGTTTGGCCCAAGTGACGTGAAACAAAATGTGTGTATATGGTTTCACTATGAAGGGTATTGGAATTGATTGGAGTTTGAAATCTCTTGTATATGCGTGCTGAGTCTCAGTGTCACTCTTATGAGGGAGATGTGTTCTCCATGCATCCTAACTTAGCACTTAGCTTTCTTTTTTCTATGATGATTATATCAAGGATTGTATCAAGCAAGGAAAGCTTCTCTTTGGCCCACACAAAGAACATGAACAAGATACCAAGGATTGAGCCGAAGAAGAAGTGGGCATAAAACACACACACAAGCAAAGAAAGATCCTCTATGGCCTTTCTCGGAGAGAATCTCGATTCTTTTCGGTGATGAGGAGACTGAGAGGTGAGATTCCATATTGTTGCTAGGTTCTCGGGTAGTGTTTGAGAGTGGCATGAGAATGTGAGTTTTTCCTCTCATCCTACTAAGCCCCCTGTGATTGAATCTTGGTGCCTAGAGCAATTCTCAAGTTGTGTATTTTCCGCGTCTCTTTATTGTTTTGGGTGTTGGTGACATGGTGAATGTTCAAGGACAATCTAGCTCTGGTATTGTTCGAGCTATAGTTGGCGATGACCATGTTTGGTTGTTGTTCATTCCAAGGCTCTCGAAAGGACTATTTATAGAGGTGGTTCTCTTTCTCTCAGGCCTTCTCACAATGTCTCAAGGGCCGGTTCGCTATCCGTAAACCCTCTATATCACATGTGTTAAAGGCGTATTTTTAAAACCCCTTATCTATGAGTTTTTAATTATTAAAACACACTCTATTTCTATTCAATATGTAAATGCCCCCTTTAAAATGGAAGCCTTTTGTAAGTAAATAATATGCAAAAAAGGATTTTAAAAACCAGTGACCCCCCCATAGTGCTAGAGAAACTATATCATGAGAACAAACCCGATTTGGTACACCGATGATTGGTGTACTCTGTGTGTGTGTGCACGCATGTGGGTGTGTGTGCTTGCAAGTGTTCTAGCTCTCTCTCTCCTCCAATGTTTTCAATTAAGTAGCAACATGGTGAGATTTTTAAGAACATAACCATAAATAGCACATAGATAATGCTTTTGTAAGGATGGTGTGTTGTACTGTGTGTGTGTGTGTGCACACATGTGGGTGTGTGTGCTTGCAAGTGTTCTAGCTCTCTCTCTCTCTCCTCCAATGTTTTCAATTAATTAGCAACATGGTGAGATTTTTAAGAACATAAGAACATAACCATAAATAGCACATAGATAATGCTTTGGTAGAGATCGTGTGGCACATGTCTCTGCCAATACTATAAGGTCGCTGTGTGTGTGTGGGGGTCTCGCTCTCTCTCTCTTTCACACACACACCCCCTCTCTTTATAATGGATGCTTTCTTTTACACTACCTTTGGGTTTCCTCGGTGGGCATATTGTGAATAGTGTTCGAGTGATGAGTGCTTGTGTTGTAGCTTGTATTATTGCTATTGGTGTGGACATGGGAGAAGGGTGGTGGTGTGGACATGGGAGAAGGGTGGTATGGTGTTCCATGCCAAGCTTTGTTCGATACGGCGCTTTGTTCGATACGGCGCATACACCGCATCTTATGTCCACTCTCTCCATGGACCACGAATGCTATAATTATGAGCATAAAGGAAAAAGGGAATAATAAAGATAATGCCGCGAATATAGATAATGCGGACATAATAGGCAATTATCACCTGCACGTTAGCGCCTATAAAGAGGCAAGACGGCGGTGAGATGATCAAGTGCAGAAGAAGAACTAATAGCACACCTCCTGAAGATCAGGATCAGAAAAATGGCAGCAGAGCAGGCGAAGAAACATGGCTCCATTTTGTACGCCGACCAAGAGCTGGCGATGGATGAGAGCTTGACCTCGGAAAATGGGCAGTATTCTCTGATCATGCAGGGTGATGGGAATTTTGTGGAGTACAAGTCGCCAGCTGGAACTGCCGTCTGGCACAGCAACACAGCTAAGCGTGGCAAGCGGGCCTGCCTGCAAAGGGACGGCCGCTTACTGGTGCTCGGTGATTGCGGCACGGTGGAGTGGGCTAGCTCCGACAAGCCTCTCAAGGACGACAGCTACAAGCTAGTGCTGCAGAACGACGGCAACGCCGTCATCTATGACGGCGCTGACGTGTCCGTCTGGTCTAACTGCGTCGACAAGAAGTAGCTTACATACAAGCTACACTACTTATAGAAGAGGGGTGGTGTTTCTGCCTGTGTTGTAATTGGATTGGGCCCAGGTGTTATATAGCTAAATAAAACAATGGCCACCTCTCATCGTCTGCAATCTCTCTCTCTCTCTCTCTCTCTCTCTCTCTCTCTCATCCCACGTTTGTTTCTACGAATCTAAACTCACCAGATTTACGTGTCTAGACTTATGTAGTTACGGTATTTCTAGTGTTCGCACGTCTAGGCTTATGTAGTTATGGCATTTCTAGTATTCGCACATCTGTGCTTGAATATATCTACCATTTCTAGTAGACTCATGCACTTACCATGCATCATTTCTAGTTGAATTTATATGCTTAAGTTTTTCATGGTGGGCTTCTCCCATTCTTCTCGCAAATAAAAATATGGTTGCATGTGCTCTCTCTCTCTCTCTCTCTCTCTCTCTCATCCCACATTTGTTTCTAGGAATCTAAACTCACCAGATTTAGGTGTCTAGACTTATGTAGTTACGGTATTTCTAGTATTCGCACGTCTAGACTTATGTAGTTACGGCATTTCTAGTATTCGCACGTCTGTGCTTGAATATATCCACCATTTCAACTAGACTCATGCACTTACTATGCATCATTTCTAGTTGAATTTATATGCTTAAATTCTTCATCGTGGGCTTCTCCCATTCTTCTCGCAAATAAAAATATGGTTGCATGTGCTTCTTAATAGATTACTATGCACTTAACCAGATAATGGCGAGAAATAAGTACCAAATGCCAAGCATGGATGGGCTTTTTTTAAAAAAAATATTCTAGCAACACTTATGATGTTGATGGATAAAGTTTTAGGTTCATATTTGGGAAAAAATATAGTAGTTCTCCTTAATGATATAATGATTTATAATAAACAAAAAATAGAACACCTAGAGTACTTAATATGTGCTATATTCAATTTCATCAAGAAGATCAAAGTATTTGGGAAGGAATCTAAATTTTGATTTTTCACTCAAAAGATCCATTACTTGAACCATATCATAACCACAAATGCTACGAAGATGAGTCTTCATAAGAGCGATGCCATTATGAGGTGGTGGTGAGAGTCTAAAATCTCAAGGGCCTCTATTGCCATGTAGTCTATTGTGTAGACACTATCCTAATCGTATTTGTTCCTAAGGAAATGACCTTTGCCAACCTAGTTGGTGCATGGAGGCTTCACTCACAATGGAGTATAGGTCTTATTATTCAAGCTCTTGGAGTGGCCCCCCTTGATGCTTGGTTTGGAGAAGAAGAGCTTGAAGGAAGCTCCTTCTAATCCTATCACTTCCTTCTCACTGCACAAGTATGGTTCAAGCACATGGGCAAGAACACTTGCGGGCTCTCAATGCAATGCATAGCTAGCCCTAATGTAAACCCTACACTAGGCTCAAGCACACACACGTGCATTCAAGCTCAAGCAAACACTCATGCATTCACACAAGCAAGAAGATAGAGAGAGAGAGAGAGAGAGAGAGAGAGAGAGAGCAATAGACATGCCTTAGCATAAACGTAAGCGAGAGAGAGAGAGAGAGAGAGAGAGCGAGAGAGAGAGAGAGAGAGAGAGAGAGAGAGAGCAATAGACATGCTTTAGCATAAACATAAGCAATAGATTAGTCCTCCTTAACCAAGACAAGCTCATGAGAGTAGACTAGAGCTCTCGCAAGTATGCTTCTTCACTCTCCACAAGAGGGAGTTGAGAAAGGAGCAAAAAAGGATGGGTTTTACACAAGCACTCACTTATATAGGAGTTTTGGCCAAAAATTAGGTCTTGTCCAAAACTAGCCAAAACTCAAGTTTCTTCTAATTTGAGTCCTATCAAGGCTAGTTCTAGCTAAATTCATGGGCGGGAGTTCAAATGCTTGGGAAATTACAAAGTGGAACTCATACGAGCCCGAACATATTACCATGTGGATATATTCGCAAGGTTTGGCAGGATTTTAGATTAGTCACCCAAAATGTCAAAAAACTGTAAAACATGCCTTGAGTGATCATTTTTCGATGAAGATCCTTGTAAACTAAGGGTGCAGGTTTACATTCCCCCCTACCACACTACATTCCATCCTCGAAATGGTAGTTAGAAGAAGTGGTAGTGCTAGTGGTGATTATGGCCAACTCTGGGGAACCTGTTCTTATCTTTGTTATTAGTCACGGTAAATGTCGTAATAATTATCATATTTGATAGGAGAATAGGGAAAAAAAGATGACAAAATTGTGAAAAAGAAGGCCCTTATGTGTCCCATTCAAGTTCTCCCAAACAGATGAGGCGTGGCAAGTTAGTGGCGATTTCACATTTGATGTGACTGGGAACACAGGCAATGGTGAGGATGTCAGAAAGTAGGGAGATCTGTTTTTTGCAAAGTGCGCATATTTCTTGATGGATCTTGATAGCTATGGCCCTGTATTGGCCATCTCGAGCTCTAGTCACTCTAGCATCTATTGTGCTGGTGATGCGATTGAACTCATCTTGTAAGTTTTCAATGAGAAATTGATCAGCTCACAACCTATGCGTAATTTTCTCTAGCCTTAGAAATTCGTGTGAGAATGTAGTGTTTGCTTCATAGCAACTGTACTTTTCATTACTGACATGTTGTTGTAGGAGCACTCCAAGCACACTAATGTGGAACTTGTTGAACCATGCATCCAGCCGAGGGTTTGGCATAATGGTTATAAGGCTGTTTGGAGAAAATTTGACAAGATTTCGGAAGCACCAACTGTTTACACTTTTTGGACCTGTTTTGGGTTAGTATTGAGTGTCTAGGTCTCTTCTGGGAGTGTGGTGCATGTACACACATAATATAACATAGTGGAAAGAATTGGTTTCATACCTAAGGTGTGTATACTCTTTGAAACACCATATGAGTGTGTGGTCTGCTGCATGCACAGCCCCAAAACCAAATCTCACACAATCTTGTATATGATGTTTTTGTCTCAAACTGGTGAGGACTTGATATACCCCCCTAATCTTGCACACACACACACCACATATGATGCACATGGTCACTCAAAACATGCATAGAGCACATCAACGCATAGTTAACACATAGGAGTACACACATGTAAAAGCAATAAACCTAATTCTTACTCATTTGCATTCAAAAATTGATGGAAAATCACACAACTCTCTTTGATGAGAGCTCCTTTAGTTGTTGCATTTAAAAAATTCTCCTCAACAAAGTGAACTGGGCGGCCTCTATGCCCAGCCCATGACCAAAAATTTACAAGTATAAAAACCCACTTCCTAGGCTCACCAGGTTCAATAATCTACAAATTGGAAACAAAATCGGTTGTCCCAGTATAGTTACAAAGATGGTTTTACACAAAAGATGGTTGGCCCTACTGATCCCCAAAAATAATCTGGTCGCCCCAAAACTTGGCGGAACACAAGTATATTGTTCCACGACCAGGATGCATTCAATTGTAGGAGTCTGACACAAGGTTGTAGTAATCAACACACATCAACACAATCAATTGCACACCAAACTTGAAGTACGGCTAAATGCCTTAGGTATCCATCAAGACGGCTATTTGATGTCTTGGCAACTTGTCTATCAAGCTCCTTCTCTGGTGGTTGATCAATGGAATCAAAAAAAGCACTAGAATTAGGGTTAACCATGATGGCTACACTAGTACTAGAAGGCATATCTAGGTCCATGATCTCTATAAACTCATGCAGAATAATATCTTTGACCTCTGATGTTGGCTCTGCATGCAGAATAATATCTTTGACCTCTGATGTTGTTGTCCCCACCTCCTTCAGAGTTTTGATTGGCTCTGCATCTTTCTCTTCATGTTGACGCTTCCTCTTATCATTTTTCCTTTTTCAAGAGATATTGATTTACTGTCATTAATGCAGTGATGAAAGTGGTGGCACTCACTAGCTCCTCACATAGGTTTTTTCTAACCATTCAACCTTCATCATCATCATCTCACCCTCGGCCATGTGTGATACAACACTCAAGGCCAAAGGATTCACTAGATAAGATATACCCTCTGTTGTCTTCACACAAAGGCATGAAGACCTATCAATGCCGCATGTGTCTACTTTTGTATATTGAACAGCTCCACAATTCTTGAAGGGAGAGTCATGGCAATCCTTAAAGAACAAATGAACCCACTCTAGAATGCCTCTAGATGGTGAGCAGAAATCCAAATCCCATTGTTTTTGAGGCTCTATAGTGCCATCCACCAAAAGTGGTTTGGTTCTTTTGTTGTTGTGACATCTCACCCATAAAGGTGTCCACAAAGTAATTTTTTTTACAAAGTGTTTCCAACGATCTTAAGGACCATATATAATAGCCCCACACCCCTATGGCCAAATCCATAAGAGTTATTAGTGGTCACTCAAACAAGTAAGAGGCATCTTCTCTCCTTTGATGAATAGCCCTATAGGGATTTTATTCTCAAGAACATCAACTTGTTTTATTGAAAGAAACCCCATATCCGTATGGTCAAAGAGCCGTGGGACTTAATCATAACCTAATAGCCATACGACCCTTTGGCCATATGAGTTTTTAGCTGCCTTGAAAATACATCTCTATTTTAGTCCTATGGTCAACGGTCCATAAAACTCAACAAGCAAGGTTTCTTAATGTTTAAGGGCCCTTACAAACATAGGCATATGGCTCATTAAGAAATATTTCTTAAATATGGAGAGGTTTCTTTTCTATTCCTGCTTTATGGTACCCACTCAGTCATAGTCCTATGGCCAAAAAGCCATAGGACTCAAAGATAGAGATTTCTATGAGGTCTCCTTTCTAGGCAATAACCACCCAATCTCATTATTAGGTCTCGAATGGTAATCCACTGGGCGTTATGGCTCAAGAATGAAGAGTTGTTATTGATATAGAGGTATCCTTGGAGGCATAAGACCACTCAGTTAGAGATATTTTTATATTCACTCATCCATATCCCTATGGCCAAAGGGCCACAAGACTCAATAATGAAGACCTCTTATTACTATAAGGATATCCATTATAGGGCTAATAAAAATCAGTCATAGGTCTTGGTATAGAGCTTCAGTGGTCATAGTAGTTTTTTGGTGGCCACTCAATCATAGCCCTCATTTCTAGCTCCTATTGCAAAAGAGTACTAGAATTTTCTAGCCCTATGACCAGAGGGCTATAGGACTCAATCTTAGTCATTCGATGAGATAGACTTCTCTAGCCTTGTGTCTTAAAGGGTCATAAGACTCAATTTTCATCATTTAGCAATATAGTCTCTATTCCTATGGTCATAGGGACATAGGACTCAATTATAGCCATTTAGCCAAGAGTGACAACTCCCTTTGTCCAGAGGACTCAATCTCAACCATTTAGCCATCGCACTCATTCAAAGCCCTATGTGACTCATACGCACTTGTTTCTCTGCATCACTCATTCATAATCCTATGACCGTTTGGCCATAGGGGTCTCTTTTCTAGGCCTATGTGTGGCTACATAGGTCTCTTTCTATTTGCCAGAGGCCTCTTTACTAGGCCTGTGTGACCGGCTTGCCATAAGAGTAATAGGGTGCTCCCTCTCTTTTGAATCTCTATCTCTTTCTCCTTTTTGTTTCATCCCCCCCCCCCTCTTTCTCTTCTTGAGTCCTTAAATTTTCTAGCCCTATGCCAAAGGGCCATAGAGGTCTCTTTTCTAGCCCTATGCCAAAGGGCCATAGGGGTCTCTTTTCTAGGTCTATGTGACTGGGTTTTATTGCCAAAGAGTCTTTGAGTTTTCGCGCCCTATGGCCAAAGGGCCATTGGACTCAATCATAGCCCTTTAGCCACTAGGATTCAGTCATACCAATTTATTAACATCATTCACTCAAAGCTCTATGGCCCTTTGGCCCCACAGGGGTCTCTTTTCTAGGCCTATGTCCAGCTACATAGGCCTCTTTTCTAGGTCGCAAGGCCTCTTTACTAGGCTTGTGACATTAGGGGAAGGTTGAGGCCCATAGGGGCCCTTTAAGCTGCCATATTAAAATTTTAAGCACTTTGGCTTAACTTGTTAATGTTCTTTAACTTTGGATGCTCTTCTTTTCTTCAAACGGCTAGAATTTCAAATTTTAAAATTTCCCACCAAAACCAATTTAAAATCGGCGGACGAGAAAAACTATATCATGTAACATATCTATGGAAAGATTTCAATGCATAGATTCTAGATCTGTAATCTTCGCATATGTTGATTCGAAAATCAAAAAATTTCCCTCCCACTTTTCTAGAGAGAAAAAGTACACAGGGAATCTTTGAAATAATCTTTTAGAATTTCTTAAAAACCCAACATTCTTCTCCACATGGCAAACACCCATTTGCCTTTCTCTTAATCATGTTGATTAGCCCATGGCATCTTAAAGGGCCCCTATGGACCTCATCCTTCCCCTAATGCCAAGAAGCCACAAAAGTCATAGGGTATTCTCTCCCTCTCTCTCTCTCTGTCTGTCTTTTTTGAATCTCTCTCTCTTTTGTATTCTCTCTCTCTCTCCCTCTCCCTCTCCCTCTCCCACTCCCTCTCCCTCTCCCTCTCCCTCTCCCTCTCTGTCTCTTTCTCTATCTTCTTATGTTTCTCTCTCTCTCTTTCTCTCACTCTTTTTGTTTCATTATCGTCCTCTACTCTTCTTGTGTCTTATAATTTTCTAGCCCTATGGCCAAAGGGTCATAGGGTATCCTCTCTCTCTCTCTCTCTCTCTCTCTCTCTCTCTCTCTCTCTCTCTCTCTCTATCCTTCTATCTAGCCTTTTTGTATCTCTGTCTCTATCTCTCTCTTGTGTTTCATTCTCTCCCCTCTCTCTCGCTCTCTTCTCTCTTTATCTTCTTGAGTCTTACAATTTTCTAGTCCTATTGCCAAAGGGTCATAGGGTATTCTCACACACACACACACACACACTCTCTCTCTCTCTCTCTCTCTCTCTCTCTCTCTCTCTCTCTCTCTCTCTCTCTCTCTCTCTCTCTCTCTCTCTCTCTCTCTCGTTTCATTCTCTCTCTCTCTCTTCTTGAGTCTTACAATTTTCTAGCCTTATGGCCAAGGGGTCATATGGTATTCTCTTTCTATCTGTCTCTATGTTTCTCTCTCTCTCTCCCCTTGTCTCTCTTTCTCTAAACCTAGGGTGCAGGTCTACATTCCCCCTACCACACTACATTCCGTCCTCAGAATGGTGGTTGAAAGAAGAGGTAGTGCCGGTGGTGATTGTGGCCAGCTTTGGGGAACCTCTTCTTGTCTTTCTTATTAGTCACGATAAATGTCATAATAATTTTTGTAGTTGATAGGTCAAAAAAGATGACAAAATTATGAAAAAGAAAGCCCTTATGTGTCCCATTCAAGTTCTCCCAAACAGATGAGGCGTGGCAAGTTGGTGGCAATTTCACATTTTATGTGAATGGGAACACAGGCGATGGTGAGGATCTTAGAAAGTAGGGAGATCCTTTTTCACAAAGTGCGCATATTTACTGATGGATCTTGATAGATATGGCCCTATATTGGCCATCTCGAGCTCTAGTCATTCTAGCATTTGCTATGCTGGTGATGGAGTTGAACTCATCTTGTAAGTTTTCAATGCAAAAATGATTAGCCCGCAACCTATGTGTAATTTGCTCTAGCCTTAGGAATTCATGTGATAATGTAGTGTTGGCTTCATAGTAGTTGTACTTTTCATTACTGACATGTTGCTATAGGAGCACTGCAAGGACACTAATGTGGAACTTGTTGAACCATGCATCCATAGCCGAGGGTTTGCCATAATGGTTGTAAGGGTTTGCACCAGCTGTTTACACTTTTTGGACCTATTTTGGGTTAGTATTGAGTGTCTAGGTCTCTTCTGGGAGTGTGATGCATGTACACACATAATAAAACATAGCGGAAAGAATTGGTTTCATACCTAAGGTGTGTATACACTTTGAAACACAATATGAGTGTGTGGTGTGCTTTGTGCACATCCAAAACCAAATCTGACACAATCGTGTATATGATGCTTTTGTCTCAAAATGGTGATGACTTGATATACCCCCCTAATCTGTATGCTGAGAGGATCGTATGGTTGAAGTATGAAGGGAAATGGAGTTTTATATGAGTGGCTATGACCTCTCATAGTTCTTGCACACACACGACACATATGATGCACATGGTCACTCAAAACATGCATAGAGCACATCAACACATAGGAGTACACACATGTAAAAGCAATAAACCTAATTCTTACTCGTTTGCATGCAGGAATTGATGAAAATTACATGACTCTCTTTGATGAGAGCTCCTTTAGTTCTTGCATTCAAAAAAGTCTCCTCCACAAAGCAAACTAGGCGGCCTATATGCCCAGATCCCATGACCAAAAATCTACATATATAAAAACCAACTTCCTAGGCTCACCAGGCTCAATAATCTACAAATTGGAAACCAAATTGGTCCTAATATAGTTACAAAGATGGTTTTACATAGAAGATGGTTGGCCTTGCTGATCCCCAAAAATAATTTGGTCACCCCAAAACTTATCGGAACACAAGTATATTGTTCCACGACCATGATGCATTCAATTGTAGGAGTCTTTTCGTAATCAACACAATGAATTGCACACCAAACTTGAAGTACTACTCAATGCCTAGGTATCCATCAAGACGGCTCTTTGATGTCCTAGTAACCTATCTATCAAGCTCCTTCTTTGGTGGTTGATCAATGGAAGCAAGTATTAGAAGCAGGGTCAACGATGATGGCTACACTAGTGCTAGATGGTATATCTAGGTCCATGATCTCTATAATCCCTCTCTGTCTCTCTCTCTATCTTTTTATGTTTCTCTCTCTCTTTCTCTCACTCTTTTTGTTTCATTATCTTCCTCTATCTCTCACTCTTCTATTGTCTTATAATTTTCTAGCCCTGTGGCCAAAGGGTCATAGGGTATTCTCTCTCTCTCTCTCTCTCTCTCTCTCTCTCTCTCTCTCTCTCTCTCTCTCTCTCTCTCTCTCTCTCTCTCTCTCTCTCTCTCTAGCTTTTTTTGTATCTCTTTCTCTATCTCTCTCTTCTTTTGTTTTCATTCTCTCCCCTCTCTCTCTCTCTTCTCTCTTTATCTTCTTGAGTCTTACAAATTTCTAGTCCTATTGCCAAAGGGTCATAGGGTTCTCTCTCTCTCTCTCTCTCTCTCTCTCTCTCTCTCTCTCTCTCTCTCTCTCTCTCTCTCTCTCTCTCTCTCTCTCTCTCTCTCTCTCTCTCTCTCTCTCTCGTTTCATTCTCTCTCTGTCTCTCTTCTTGAGTCTTACAATTTTCTAGCCCTATGGCCAAGGGGTCATATGGTATTCTCTTTCTATCTATCTCTATGTCTCTGCCTCTCTCTCCCCTTGTCTCTCTTTCTCTAAACCTGGGATGCGAGTTCACACTACATTCTATCCTCAAAATGGCGATTGAAAGAAGAGGTAGTGGTCATGGTGATTGTGGCCAGCTCTAGGGAACCTCTTCTTATCTTTCTTATTCATCACAGTAAGTGTCCTAATAATTATCGTAGTTGATAGGAGAATAGGTAAAAAAAGATGACAAATTTGTGGAAAAGAAGGCCCCATTAGGAAAAGTTTGGACCTCAAAAGGGCCCTTTAGATTAAGGGGTGATTATGAATGGGCCAATAGGAAGAGGATGGTGGTAACAATTGGGGCCCTCCACAGAGTAGGGGGAAGTCTACTTTTCTAGCCTCATTATGTCTTCGTCCCTAGAGAGAAGGAAGGGGGGTAGGGGGTGGGGTTACGTAGGGGGAGTGGGGGGTTATTAAATGCATGCATTTTTAGCCCCACCAAAAAATCTTGTGCATAAAAAAACCTTAGTTTTTTTTTAAATGAAACTTTTTCAAAACTTCACTTTTTCCCTCTAAAACTCCCTCCCAACCTATACTATGGTCAAAAAAGTATTTCCTATCTATAGTATCCCTCTCCCAAGCTCCCTTTGATTGCAAGTAAACTTTTTGTTACTCCACATCCTCTCCTTCCCATTTTCTCTCTCTAAACCTCTCAAGCTCTCCATTGTTGCAGCAAGCAAGCTTTCTATACCTCTCCATTGCTAAGAATCATCATCTCCTCTGCACCATAAGCCCTCCATTGCTTCTCCACACTCAAGCTCTCCAAGTTTGCAAGTGCACCATCCCTCCCAAGCTCTCTATTGCTTCTCCATTCTTAAGCTCTCTCAAGCTCTCCTAGCTTACAAGTGCACCATCCCTCCCAGGCTCTCCGTTGCTTCTCCACTCTCAAGCTCTCCATTAGTGCACCTAATCTGAGGCTCCCATGGTCTCCATTGATGCATACATCTCAACCTCTCCTTTGGTGCACCTCACCAAAGCTCTCCATCAAAACTCTCTCCATCAACTCTCTCTCAAGCTATCCATTGCTGCCACAACCTACACTTCACCAAACCTCTTAGAAGCTCGCATTAGCTTTCTCAAGCCATACTAGCTCCCCCTTCCTCCATTCAAATGACCACCCCGTGCACACACCATCAACTACCAAAAGACAAGATTGAAGAACTTGTGTTGCATAACACACGGAACAATGGTGGAGAATGGGTAGCAACAGGGTTCGAGAGAGGCTCTTGGGTTTACATGCAACCCACAACGATTGGCCCTTATCGTGTGCGGCAACGCGATGTATTAGACCAACATTGGAAAGGGAGGCTTCTTGGTTTCAAGGAGAAGAAATGTGCGGAGTGGTGGCGATTGTCCATTGGATTATCGGACATACATGTACGTAATAACATTTGACAGAGGGCATTCTCTACGAATTGTAGGTTTCTTGTTTCGTGTATCACATTGTTGCTCTTCAACTTCAATATAAATCATTGCATGCTTACTTACTTTGGTGCTTTTGTAGTCATCTTCCCCTCAAGTCTCATTGAAGAGCAACCTCTCCAAAGTCTATCAGGTACATTCACATCGATTTATACGAGCATTGGGGAGGTGATGTTTGTTGGAATGCCTCCACCACAGCTCAATCAAAGAAGGGTATTCTTTTATTCACATACGTATATTATTCCTAAGAAAGCGGGAGAGTATGGTAAACTCGAACCTCTCTCACCACCTGATCTTCATAGCTTAGAATGGCCCCAACTAGATGCTTGGTCAGTGTTTGCCCTCAAGCATAAGACCAGTATGGACATTTGTTCATCAATGAAGTTTGGAACAACGTCCAGATCTCTGGGTTTGAGTTGGTGTTGCACAATCCATGTCTTTGTGCACATTTTTCATGACCTTCCATTCAGCCAAACTACTACTATGTTTGTATACAAGGAGGTTGAATTTGAGCTTTTTGAGGCATTACTTGGTGAGAAATGTGCAATTGTGGAGGAAGGATTGCACAATGGGTACACTTATAGATGCAACATGGGGCAAAATATTAGCATAAGATACCTAAGATCTCGCACAACATCGTATACTCGCTTTCATTATGAGCATTGGATGCTTAAAAAGGATAAATGGATTCCTCTACAGCTTAATGAGGGCGAGATATTACCTATTTTTCTCCATGATTTGGATAAAGCATGCAGCCTTCGAATGGATGAATGCTTGGGGGATGCTTGCCATCAAGACTGAATTCCCCTTAGACAACACTGCTGACCCCCTGAGTGACATGCTCCTCCCCCTTGGTGATTCTGTACTAGAAACTGTCACCCTCATGAACTAGGAGGTCGAGAATGTAGAGCAAGACCTAGTGTCAGAAGAGGAATTCATGGCCATCCAAGCATTGCTCATTGCAGAGGATGATGCACCCCCTGCCCGACTCCAAGCTAGAAAAAGACACCACACACAAAAGGTCTTCCATTAACCTCAACACGAACAAAGAGGAAGACGATTTGGATGAGGTAAACAAACACCTTATGTCGCTCAGTACAGTTTGGTTTTTACTGCTAGTGCTAATATGTCTTGTACTTGGAGAACGTAATTGACATGGACGCATGGGCGAGCCACGCGCAAGGCATTCGGCCCACAAGCGGCCATCGTACACTATATCGAGAGGATGCCAAAGGAAGATATTTCCATCTTGCACATAGACTTCACACCCTTCGGCCGATTCTATGTATGGGCAGTGAAAGCCCTCTCAGAATTTTTGTGCCTCTCCCCTATAAGCCAAGGGGCTAACTATGTAATCCTAGTGAGGAAGGGTCTAGCTATAGGTACCTTTAGCACAGGATTTCAGGGTTTGCCCACATAGGGATACACCGAAGCTTAGGCAGTGATGATCTTGATGCCATGACCAAAACCCTTTTGCTTGCTAAGGTCCCTAAAGCCAAGTGGCATCACACAAACTTTGTAAATAAACTTCTTGGAAATGACGGTCCAATGTAAACATGATTTTTAATGAAAACACATGTTTTGTTGCACAACTTCTGTTCATTCCTTTCTATTCAGTTGAAATTAAAGTTATTGCTTTGATATGGACGATACGAGACTTGTGCACCGACAGACAGGTATGTGCTAGTGATGAATCCTTTTTTTGTCAACTGCTAGGGGCTCCTATGTAGCTGTAGGGGCCTTGGCCAGAGAGACACGTAGATCAACCATCCAAAATCCTTGGAAGGCTGATTAATGGCCACACAGGAGCCCCTAACAGCTAACAAAAAAATAAATTCATCACCAGCACGCCGATCGATGCGCAAGTCTCGTGTCATCTGCAAGAACTTTTGTAGATGAGAAAAAAAATCAAAACAAGAATTTTGAGCTAGAGCGCTCGTGTACAATTAGTTAATTACACAATCGAAAAGGAGCTAGAGTGCTCTGACATAGTCGTAGACAAAAGTATTTTTCATTACAGAAGGAAGATTACATTTGAGGTTTCTAATTACGCTTGCCTCTAATGCGCCGTGCAAGGGCTAGGTCTTTATCTTGTATTGTAACTCTCTTTGCATGTATTGCACATAGGTTAGTGTCCTCGAATAGGCTCACTAAATATGCTTCGGTTGCCTTTTGGATCACCTCGAGTGCGACACCTTGCATGCGGAACTCTATCCGATAGCTTTGCAAAAATTCTTTGCATGTCCTTGCAAAGGGACCCTTGCGAATCAGAAGTTCCGTTAATTTCTGGTAGTGCTTGATCTCTGCAAAAACTTTGCTGTAGGGGTGTGCCTTTCTTTGTTGGGGCCTATGAGGTGCTTGGACATTTTGCGGGGCAGGTCGACGGGCTCTCTAGAAGAACTTTATTTTTCTTGCCTTCTTCTGTTGTGTTGGATCTGGCCTCCCCTCTGACTATTGCTGCTACTACTGAAGTACGTCTTGTAGCTCTTGCCCTTCATTGCTAGGCTGTTGCTCATCATCTTCATTGTTTTGTTCATCTTCAGGCTCTACGGGCATTTTTCTGGTTCGTAAAGCTCGAGGAGGTAGTACCTTGCCTCGAGGGCCCAATGCGCAGATGTGAGGGATCTACATGTCCTCCCATGGTGCCCTGCCGCCTACACTAGGCTCCCCGTCTGAATGGGGTTACGGCTCCTCTGGGTCCGTGTTTGGCTCATCATCGATGTACCCTCCTATTAAGCACCACCAGCCTCCCATCATCTTAATCCGGCCCATTGTCGCCGTAGATGTTGAGGGTGCGTTACCTATTGACTATGAGGCCGCACGTCGTCCTAGAGTTCGTAGTGTATGGCTGCCCCACGTTACACTCTGTTCTTTGTGTGGTACTGATGTGGAGGCCCTATTGGTCTCATCGGGTCTCCATGGGCATTGAGTACCTTGGAGCATGTTACGATTTTGCACATTTGCACGTGCAATTTGCTTAGTGCGTGCCATGTGAGGAGAAGTATCGTGGGTGGAATGTTATGAAGTTGTGAGAGAATGAGGTTTTAAATTGGAGGTGGTCGTTCACATTCGGCCACCCACTAATGTCCACCCTCCTCGGGGGGTTTCACGCGGTACACCAATTTTAATTCAAAAATGACATAAATTGAAAATTTCGTCAAAGATACAATATGGCCTTAGGAGTTCCTTGCCCATATTTTGCCTACACGCACCCTAGTTTGACGCTAAGTAGCATGGGTTGCAAGGCCATGTGTACTTCTCCATGCCTCAGAACGGTGATGGGCGGGCTCATCGTCCAGCTTGTCTCGCAATTTCAGAGTTTCGCACATGCTCCATGTCTCACTTACGTCCAAATGTGCTTCGAAAGAACTAATTAAACATCTCTTGTAAGTAGTTTGACCGTACTCTACCACCTCCATGATGCGTATTTTTGAAATAAACCCCCCTCACCCGGTAGTGCGACTTTTCCATGCCTTGTGTACTCCAAATGTCAAGCGACCCATATGTATTCATGAAGTAGGTCCCATGTGCAAAAAAAATGTATTGCACCATCCCACCAAACAAAAGAAGTATTATTAGTGCGTGTCTATTTTTAGTCCTATATTTGATGTGTTAGAATGGCATACCATATAATGGGTTATGCTTGTTTCACCCCAAGCATTAGTGACTACTGTCGTGAACTTGACTAGACGATATTGAAACTCTATACGCTGTTGTTCCGTTGTACTTGAACGAGACATTAGCTTAACCATTTTGTCAAAAGATGCCCACACTTGCTTTCTTCGATTATCGACCATTGGATTTGGATCGTTGTCGGTGGTGCACTTGCATAATTCCTTCCACAGCTCCCACATCTACTCTTCCGACTGCACCTCATCATCTTCTCCGTCCTCATGATGAGCTCTTGTCATCTTTGAGGGTGGCCTTTGAAGAAACCTTCTCGCTTTTGCACCACTCATGGATACTTGTTGAGCAATCTCATGAGTGACGCTAGAGTTTTTGTTAGCCACAATGGAAACATTTCCACCATGACACCCGATTGAATTCAGAAGGGCCTCTACTTGGGTCATTGCATCTATTGATCTTTCATTGGGCTTCATGGTGAATGCATAATCAATATGAAGCTTCAACAAACGATTAAATATACGCATGAATGCATGTAATGTGCAGAAATAAACATTACTGAGTGGGAAGTCAATGATAGGATTCCAATCACGATCCAAGCATGCCCTGTCTAGCTCGTCAAGCATGGGGCAGCTCAACACAGACGTGTCCCATTGTCTTCCTGCATCCTCACCCACACCGCCATCTTGAGCTTTCGGCTGTGCAATGGTGCTTTGTTCTAGTCTCTTCCCTCATGAAGTGACATTTTGACCCTTCGTTGGTTTCTTGTATCCACGAGTATAGAATGAGAAAGGCAACAAAGAATTGGCACCTTGCTTGCATCCAAGCAAGCACTTAATTGTCTTCAAATCTCCACCCAAATGCCACTCCACTTCAAATGTTCCAAATCCTTGAACATCCAACTTCTCGCCTGACATCATTTGAGCACAAATTGTCTCTGGTATATATGGAATTCTATCAAACATCCATTGGAGGACCTTGTGCATTTCTTTGGGAACTTCGAATGCACCTAGCCACCATATCTCCTTCTCCAATTGGACACTAAAAGAGGGTATATCTGGAGCATGGAATCTTCTCGCTTTGCACAAAATAAGGCATCATTCATGAGTGTTACGCTAATCCTCTCAGGCCTTTGACCCTTAACTATTTGAGACACACTCATCCAGCTTCAACACAAAAGCCAACTTCTCTCCTAGCACTACAAAACATAGAGGTCATACATTATAAGAACACAAAGGTCATACATTGTAAAAATGTGTGCCCTCACCTACTTAGAGATCATTGCTTGTTGAAGTTTTCTCAGGTCAACAAAAATATTATTGAACTTTGTATATTGATATCCATCTGGCTTTGCAGATGCACTTGATCCATTCCTCGACCCCGAGCGCTTTTTAAAAATGCCAGGGATGCACATTGTGCCTTCAACATGCAGATACTCCCCTAGGCGAGAAAAAACATCTTAACTGCTTACCTTTCGGGCAAGATGAATCCTATGTGGTACAAGAAAGAAGTATTGAGTGATGCCATGCTTGCGTAATGCATCTTTCAAGAGTTGATGGACCCCTTGGTATCCCTTTGTGCTAATGCCTGCATCGTCACATGCAATCGACATCAAGCTCGGACACTATGTTGGAAAATTTTTGCATTACCTCCTTAGTGATTGCATCCCTCATGCGCTTTGACTCTGATTTATGGAGGAAGGAGATGATGTCTATTGGCTTGAGGCATCTCAACATAAGATATGCACAATCAGTGTGGGTCTCACTAGCACACACCTCTTGAATAAAATTTCTGAGATTACATCAGCAACTTGTTAGTGTTAACATGAAAATGTATGTTTTAATTGAAACTTGATGGGAAGAGTATGCTCACTTAGTTGTTAACACTCTCCTCTTGCAAGCACCACCACCGAGTGCAAGTGTCTCTATAGAACTAAAGGTCCGTTTACGCTCCCTTGCTCCCAGTGGAGTCTCTTTCATTCATTGAATGGTATTCTTCAATTGTGCAATGGTACTCAAATTCTCTTGAACTTGTGTGAGGTGCCGACCCCAACTCGGGGAAGACTAACCTTTGACAGCCTAATAGACTTTTAGTACGTATGCGGTTGACGACCTCCCTCATCCCGACTGGAATACCGAAGGGATTACGAGCAACCAACGTAGTCTATTATCTACCTCGCAGGGGAAACGCGATCTCTTAAAGCCTCTAACTGTTAATCAAGGTCTGTGACCTTAAGATTACAGTAAATAAACCTTGCACTTGGTTCATAGAGTTAACACCTTTTTCCCTATCAAGTGTGAGGCATGGCCGTTAACCTTTCCCCTAAAATAAGTTTTATTTGGGTTCTCATCCTTACGGGCTCCTATGGATCTAGAATTGTTGGAAAGCTATCCAACTTATCGGAACCACCCGGCCATGAATCGGAGTCGTCGGGACTACCAATTCCCCACTTTACTTGAAGGGTCCAGTGTTTCCTAATTACTACCACACTGTTTTAAATATACAAACATGTTCGTTAAAACAGCCTTTCAAACGTTTCAAACAAGATAAGACATTGTTTACTGAAAACAATCCCTACTTTGATTTAAATTCATTATTCAATTACAATCATTCATTTTTATTTAACGACGCTGCCTCCATCGGCCTTTCAGCCTTTCTGCGTCCCAACATGGCTTGTCGAGGCGTCTGAGTTCATTCATAGCACAACCCTTTCCTGGGCTTCCAGTGCCTTTCCATTGCACAACCCATCCGGGCTTCCAATGCCTTTCCATTGCGCGGCTTTCCAAGCTCCTGCGCTTCCAATCGACTCGGCCTCAGGCGCTATGCTAATACACCGGAAGATCTAGAATCCGGCGGTACCAACGAGGGTAGCTAACATCTCGTCCTAAGCGACTAAGGGTTTTTAATTGACTCATAGCCCCCGCTAAGTCCCCTTGCCCCTCGGAGATGCTCCTCGCTTGGCGGGCTTATTGGCACCACTCGTCTCTTGCCCAAGAAAAACGAGTAGCTTATCCCATCTCAAGCTACGATGCGCTACCCTTCCAGAGTGGGGAAACGTCCCAATGGGGTGGAGATTACGCCCATAGAACTTATTCACACGGCCGAAGCCGTCAATTCTGCCTAGTTGGCGAGAATTCAATTTTACCCATTAGAACTTTCCTTATTTAAAATTTACTATTTTCCAAACAAATTTGGGAAATTCAAACACTTCCATTTGGGAAGATCAAACATTCTTTTGAATTTAAAATACTTTAAAACACATGCGCGAGTTTCGTAGAACGATTGTTTGCATTTACGGTCAAGGTTTCTCTCAATTAGTCCCTAGGCTAAAACTAAGGTCGTGTATGCAATGCCTTTAAATTATGACATTAATTTAATTCAAGAACTTCGTAATTGAAAGCTTTTCCACTCACCTCGTGTACATTCATAGTAGCGACGACATTGTGTGTAGTGGCTGCTGCCAACGCTTCGTGTTCGCGACTAGTCTTGGCTTCGTTGTGTACAGACTCGCGAGTGCATTTTGGGGCCATTTTTCACTCACACACAATAATAAGCTCACGAGGAAAATTTAAAAAAACTGACACAATTTTCGCATATAGATTGAGGTTAGCGTAGAGTGCGAATATGAATTTCCGTTACAATTACCCTATTATTTTTGAAATTTAATCTAATTTACAATTTTTAAATTAAATCTAGAATTTCCTAATTTTCTAGGTATTTTAATGTAGATTTTATAAATTTCTGCATCTTCTTTAATTAAAAAGTTATTTTTAACTCAAAAATTTGATTAAAATTTTCTAAAATGAGCAAAAATTATAGAAAAAATTCTCTAAATTCTAAAAAATTCAGAATTCTACAAAAATTTCTAGAATCTTAATTTTATTAATTTTATTTAATTAAATTAGCTTGATTTTTAACTCTAATTAAGTGATTTTTTACCCTTAATTAATTCAAAATTAGATTTTCATTATTTTTCCTCGATCCTTACACTAATCTTCACACATGGTACTCACATCACTTTTTAATTTTAAGATTCTCTAATTTTTCCTAATTTATTTTCATAATTAGGAAAAGTAATTAATTTTTAATAATTATATATTAATAGATTTTTTAGCATTTCTTTATTGCATCATACTTATATGCTATCTAATTTCGCAAGAAAAATATCAATTCTTGCTAATTGTGCATAATTTTGCTAATCATGATTAGCGCTCGCTAATTACAATTTGGCAAATTAAGCATAATTAGACACACACACACACATAGAATGCTTTTATATATTACATTGAGTGTATAAATGCTCATGCATGCTTTAAGTAAAGAAATTGACTAGATACATAAGAGGATTTTGATTAATGTAGAGAGAAGGAGAGTAATTGAGCTCTAATTGAGCTTAATTAAGAGACTAAGAAATTAATCTAGTGCCGAAATTCATTAATTTGCAGCAATTTAGAGGATATGCAACTTGAAAATTACAACATTACCTTAGCTCTTATGGTCCTTGCTACTTCGTTGTCAACTTCTCTCTAAATCTAATGAGCGATTAGGAAATTAGGGTTTTCCCTAATGTGAAACTCTAATCTCACAAACCCTAACCCTAATTTCTCTAAAGCTTAACCCTAAAATTTCTCTCAAATTTTGCTCTAAAATTTTCTCTAAAAATGGCTAAGGATGGGGTATTTATATAGGGGAGTGCAGGGCCTTAGTGAGAGGGTGTTAGGAGCAGTTAACTGAGCCCATTCTCTCTCTAGAAGAGGTGCCTTCTCACATGCTCGTGACACTTGGCAATGGTTGCCTCATGCACCACACATGCCCAAGCCATGTGCCCAAAACCATGGTTTTTGCCCTAAGCCTTTTCACCATTCAATTTTGCATTATTCCCAACAATTCCTCATTAATTGAATTGAGTCTAATGTGCACATACTTTGTTCGTTTTCCGATCCGTTTCGACCAATGGGTATGCTCACACATATAGCACAAGACTCCTTTGCGAATACGGTAATTACTCTTCAAAAAATGTAAAAAAAGAAAACTGAATTTGTACACTTTTTAAAACTCAATTCTCTTTAAAGTTCTCGTAAGAAAAAGATTCGCAATAGCACAACCTCGGGTTGGGATATTACATTCTCCCCAACATAAGGACTTGAGATGTCGTCATCTCGCAAAGAACTGAGGGTAATCCTCGAGAAGTGAAACTTGGTCTTTCCATGTCGCATCCTTGGTTGGGTAGTCCTTTCATTGTACCAAATGCTCTCTTAGGATTCGGTTCCTAAGAATCCTTTCCCGAGTCTCCACTATATCTTTCAGGTTGTAACTCAAGAATACTCTGACTTGGCATGACAATCTGCTCATCGTCAAGTACATGATATGGGTTCGGTATGTAAGGTTTTAACAGACTTACATGAAAAACATTATGTACCTTGAGATGTGCCAGTAGGTCCAGTTTGTAGGCTTGGGATCCTATCCTTTTGGTAATAGTGTAGGGTCTACAATACCTATCCTTTTGGTAATAGTGTAGGGTCTACAATACCTTGCACTGAGCTTCTTATACTTCCCTAGGGATAGTGAACTTCTTTTGGGTCGTACTGAAAGGAAAACTTTCTCCCCTCTGCAAATTGTCTATCCGATCTCTTCGCATCAACGTACTGCTTCATCGTAGTCTATTATCTACCTCGCAGGGGAAACACGGTCTCTTAAAGCCTCTAACTATTAATCGAGATTTGCGACCTCAAGATTACAGTAAATAAACCTTGCACTTGGTTCATAGAGTTAACGCCTTTTTCCCCATGAAGTGTGAGGCACGGCCGTTAACCTTTCCCCTAAAACAAGTTTTATTTGGGTTTCTCATCCTTACGACACTCCTACGGATCTAGAATTGTTGGAAGGCTATCTGACGTATCGGATCCACCCGGCCATGAATTGGAGTCGTCGGGACTACCAATTCCCCACTTTCCTTAAAGGGTCTAGTGTTTCCTAATTACTACCACAGTGTTTTAAATATACAAATAGGTTCCTTTACTTTATTTACGATACTTTGTTCATTAAAACAGCCTTTCAAACGTTTCAAACAAGATAAGACATTGTTTACCGACAACAATCCCTACTTTGATTTAAATTCATTGTTCAATTACAATCATTCACTTTTATTTAATGATGCTGCCTCCATCAGCGTTTCTGCGTCCCAACATGGCCTGTCGAGGCGTCTGAGTTCATCCACAGGACAACCCTTTCCCGGGCTTCCAGTGCCTTTCCATTGCACAACCCATTCGGGCTTCCAGTGCCTTTCCATTGCACAACCCATCCGGGCTTCCAGTGCCTTTCCATTGCGCGGCTTTCCGAGCTCCTGCGCTTCCAATCAACTCGGCCTCAGGTGCTATGCTAATACACTAGAAGATCTAAAATCCGGCGATACCAACGAGGGTAGCTAACATCTCATCCTAAGGGACTAAGGGATTTTTAATTGACTCATAGCCCCCGCTAAGTCCCCTTGCCCCTCAGAGATGCTCCTCTCTTGGTGGGCTTATTGGCACCACTCGTCTCTTGCCCAAGAAAAATGAGTAGCTCATCCTATCTCAAGCTACGATGTGCTAGCCTTCCACAGTGGGGAAATGTCCCAATGGGGTGGAGGATACACCCATAGGACTTATTCACACAACCAAAGCCGTCCATTCTGCCCAGCTGGCGAGAATTCAATTTTACCCATTAGAACTTTCCTTATTTAAAAAATTTTCTTTTTTTGCCAAACAAATTTGGGAAATTCAAACACTTCCATTTGGGAAGATCAAACATTCTTTTGAATTTAAAATACTTTAAAACATATGCGCGAGTTTCGTGGGATGATTGTCCGCATTTATGGTCAAGGGTTTCTCTCAATTAGTCCCTAGGCTAAGACTAAGGTCGCATATTCAATGCCTTTAAATTATGACATTAATTTAATTCAAGAACTTCGTAATTGAAAGCTTTTCCACTCATCTCGTGTACATTCGTAGTAGCGACGACATTGTGTGTAGTGGTTGCTCCCAATGCTTCCTGTTCGCGGCTAGTTCCGGCTTCATTGTGTATGGACTCGCGAGCGCGTTTTGGGGCCATTTTTCACTCACACACAATAATAAGCTCACGAGAAAAATTAAAAAAAAACTAACACAATTTCCGCATATAGATTGAGGTTAACGTAGAGTGAGAATAAGAATTTTCGTTACAATTACCTTATTATTTTTGAAATTTAATCTAATTTTCGATTTTTCAAATAAAACTAGAATTTCCTAATTTTCTAGGTATTTTAATGCAGATTTTATTAATTTTTACATCTTTTTTAATTAAAAAGTCATTTTAACTCAAAATTTTGATTAAAAAATCCTAAATATAGCAAAATTATAGGAAAAATTCTCTAAATTCTAAAAATTCAGAATTCTGCAAAATTTTCTAGAATCTTAATTTTTTATAATTTTCTTAATTTATTTAATTAAATTAGCTCGAATTTTAACTCTAATTAAGTGATTTTCTATCCTTAATTAATTCAAAATTAGATTTTCATAATTTTCCCTCAATCCTTATACTAATCTTCACACATGGTACTCACATTACTTTTTAATTTTAAGATTCTCTAATTTTCCATTATTTCTTTTCATAATTAGAAAAAGTAATTAATTTTTAATAATTCGATATTAATAGATTTTTGAGCATTTCTTTATTGCATCATAATTATATGCTATCTAATTTTCCAAAAAAAATATCAATTCTTGCTAATTGTGCATAATTTTGCTAATTCATATTAGTGCTCGCTAATTACAATTTGGTAAATTAAGCATAATTAGACACACACATGCGCATAGAATGCTTTTATATATTACATTGAGTGTATAAATGCTCATGCATGCTTTAATTAAAGAAATTGACTAGATACATAAATTGATTTTGATTAATGTAGAGAGAAGGAGAGTAATTGAGCTCTAATTGAGCTTAATTAAGAGACTAAGAAATTAATCTAGTGCCGAAATTCATTAATTTGCAGCAATTAAGAGGATATGCAACTTGAAAATTACAACATTACCTTAGCGCTTATGGTCCTTGCTACTTCATTGTCAACTTCTCTCTAAATGTAATGAGTGATTAGGAAATTAGGGTTTTCCCTAATGTGAAACCCTAATCTGACAAATCCTAACCCATATTTCTCTAAAGCTTAACCCTAAATTTGCTCTCAAATTTTGCTCTAAAATTTTCTCTAAAAATGACTAAGGATGGGGTCTTTATATAGGGGAGTGCAAGGCCTTAGTGAGAGGGTGTTAGGAGCAGTTAACTAAGCCCATTCTCTCTCTAGAAGAGGCGCCTTCTCACATGCTCTTGACACTTGGCAATGGTTGCCTCATGGACCACACATGCCCATACCATGTGCCCAAAACCATGGTTTTTGCCCTAAGCCTTTTCACCATTCAATTTTGCATTATTCCCAGCAATTCCTCATTAATTGAATTGAGTCTAATGTGCACATACTTTGTCCGTTTTCCGATCCGTTTCGACCAATGAGTACGCATACACATATAGCACAAGATTCCTTTGCGAATACGATAATTACTCCTTCAAAAAAAGTACAAAAAGAAATCTGAATTGGTACACTTTTAAAAACTCAATTCTCTTTAAAGTTCTCGTAAGAAAAAGATTCAAAATAGCACAACCTCGGGTTGGGATATTACATTCTCCCCAACATAAGGACTCGAGATGCCCTCATCTTGCAAAGAACTAAGGGTAATCCTTGAGAAGTGAAACTTCGTCTTCCCATGTCGCATCCTCGGTTGGGTAGTCCTTCCATTGTACCAAATTCTCTCTTAGGATTCGGTTCCTAAGAATCCTTTCTCGAGTCTCCACTATTCTTTGAGGTTGTAACTCAAGAATACTCTGACTTGGCATGACAATCTGCTCATCGTCAAGTACATGATCTGGGTTCGGTATGTAAGGTTTTAACAGACTTACATGAAAAACATTATGTACCTTAAGATGTGCCGGTAGGTCAAGTTTGTAGGCTTGGGATCCTATCCTTTTGGTAATAGTGTAGGGTCCACAATACCTTGCATTGAGCTTCTTGTACTTCCCTAGGGATAGTGAACTTCTTTTGGGTCATACTTGAAGGAAAAATTTATCGCCCTTTGCAAATTGTCTATCCGATCTCTTCGCATCAGCGTACTGCTTCTGCCTGTCGCGGGCTGCTTGGATATCCTTGCGGATAGGTCTCGTTTGCTCAGACATGTCTTCAATCATTCTCTTTGAAGCTTCTACTCTCAAGGTTGGATCATAAAAATTTAGCGGTGAAAGACATTCCTAGCCGTAGAATGCACAAAATGGAGTCAAACCTATGCTTCACTGAAGTGATGAATTATAAGCGAATTCCACTAAAGGAAGGTATTGGATCCATTTGGTAGCTTCTATGTTACAGTAGGCTCTCAGAATATCTTCAGTCACTTGATTGACCCGCTCTGTCTTTCCATCTGTCTGTGGATGGTAAGCTGTACTAAAGCATAACTGAGTTCCGATAGCGTGAAATAAGGAAGTCCAGAACTTCGATGTGAACTTAGCATCTCGATCGCTAATAATCCGCTTTGGTAACCTGTGTAATCTGAAAATTTCCTTTATGAAAAGACGGGCGATATCAGAAGCAGTGTGCGTCACCTTAACTGAGATAAGGTGAGCTACTTTAGTCAACATATCAACCACTACCATGATTGAATTAAATCCTCCTTGTACACTGGCTAATCCTGTGACAAAGTCCATGCTTATGAATTCCTACTTCATTTCAGGTATGTCTAGAGGCTGAAGCTTTCCGAGGAGTAGAACTCGTTCTACTTTGTTCCTTTGGCATGAGAGACATTGTCGCACGTAGCGTAAAACATCGCCTTTCAATCCTACCCAATGATAACTTTTCCTAACTGCATTTAGCGTTTTTGCATAACCTGGGTGTCCTGAAGTTGGAGTATCATGGGCTTCGTATAGGATTGCTTTCTTCAAAGAAGGTTCCTTTGGTACACACAACCTATGTCTAAAGTATAGACATTCATCATCACAAGCATAATTCCTGATCAACCTCTTCTCCTTATCATTGCTCCCTCCTTCCATAACCATCTTTAAGAACTTCTTGTATTCTGGATCTGCTCTGGATGCTTCCTTTACTTTGTTGATGATGGGGTTGTCAAGTACCGATATTGCTCCATTAAACGACTTCCTGCTTAAAGAATATGCTACCACATTCTCCTTTCATGTTCTATAAACAATATCAAAGTCGAATTCCTGAAGAAGTTCTACCCATCTTCGCTGTGTCGCATATTCAAAGTGGGTTGCATGAAAATCCACTTTAAACTCTTATGATCGGTGACAAGCTGAAACTTTTGCCCAAGAATGTCTCCATAACTTTAGTGCATGAATGACAACTAAAAGCTCTAAATCATGGATCGAATAATTCCTCTCATGAATTTTCAGCTTTCAGGAAGTGAAAGCGACTGGCCTCCCTTCCTGAACAAGAACTCCTCCTACGGCAATTCCACTAGCATCAGTGACACTTCAAATGGTTTAGAGAAATCTGGCAGCTTTAAGCATGGAGCAGTTGTGATGTATCCTTTTAACTCATCAAAACTATCTTGGTGCTGTGGCTCCCATACAATCATGTTTCCCTTTTTAAGAAGGTTTGTCAATGGTGCTGCAATAAGAGCATAATCCTTGATGAAGGTTCTATACCATCCGTTGATACCCAAGAATCCTCTCGTTTCACTCACGGTTTTGGGTTGAGGCCATTCAACAATGTCCTTAACCTTAGCCGGATTAACTGAAATTCCTTCCTTAGACACGATGAATCCGAGATAATCAATCTGAGGCGTGAAGAAAGCACACTTGCTTTTCTTCGCATATAACTTGTGTTGTCGTAGCAGTTGTAATACTTTCCTGACGTGCTCTTCATGATCTTCCTCTATCTTTGAATAGATTAGGATGTCATAAAAAAATACTAGAACAAAATCGTCCAAGTATGGTCTGAAGATATCCTGCATTAGTCCATTAAATGTTGCTGGTGCGTTTGTCAATCCAAAAGACATTACAGTAAACTCGTAATGACCGTAACGCGTATTGAAAGCTGTCTTTGGTATATCTTCTTCTTTCACTCGGATTTGATAATACCCTGACCTTAAGTCGATCTTTGAAAAGACCTTTGCTCCGTGAAGCCTGTCAAGTAGGCCGTCGATTCTGGGAATCGGGTACTTGTTCTTGACTGTCACTTGATTTAACCCTCGGTAATCGATGCAGAGACAAAAACTTCCATCCTTTTTCTTCTAAAAAAGAACTGGTGCTCCCCATGGTGAATTACTCGGTCAAATGAACCCCTGTTCAATCAACTGTCGTAATTGTTCCTTCAATTCAATTGCTTCAGGGAGAGACATTTTGTACGGCCTTTTTGAAATTGGTTCACTTCCTAGAAAAACTTCTATCCCATGATCTATCTCACGAGAAGGTGGTAGATCGGTAAGATCTTCAGGAAAAACATCTGAGAACTCTTGAAGCCATACAGGTTCGTTCCCGCATTTTAAATCATCAGTTTTATTGATCTTTACTACGAAGATTTGCTGCCCTGACCTTGCTCCTTTAAGCAAACGCTTTGCTTTGACTAGATGAACTTTGGATTTCCCATTTTTCCCTTGAACTAAGGTTTCCTGCCCTTCATTATCCCAAAATGAAAAACTCCCTAAGGCACAATGGATACTTGCATGAGTGGCAGTAAGCCAATCCATTCCCAAAATTCCATCATACACTCCTATGGGTAGCGTTCGGAAATAAGCTGACATTGATTTCCCCCCTAATGCAAAGTCTAGGGTTCCCACTGCATGATGAGACACGACTTCCTTTCCATTTGCTAACTCTATTGTCATTGGTTTGACTTGGTACTGATTCAAACCCAATCTTCTTAAGCATTTCGGAGAAAGAAAAGAATGGGTACTTCCACAATTGATGAGAAGCTGAAATTCCTCACCTTGGCGGTTCGCAAGAGCTTGGATTACTGCGTATTGTTGCCGCGCTCCTGGATTATCAATAGTCCCAAAAAGACGATTCGTTCCATTTTCCTCATTCTCTAGTGTCGGTTCCTCTTCAATTTCTTGGATTCGAGCAACGCGACCACGCCCTCTTCCACGGGCTCCAGCTACTCTTCGACGGCCTCTTCCTCTTCCACCCACTCGTCCTCCTTGTCGAATTGGTAAGGTTGGACCTGGTTTATACACATTTCTAGAGACTGCTGCAATTTGATTTACAAGCCTGGGGCACTTGTTCCGATAATGCCCTTCTTCATTACATTCCCAACATCTTCCTCTCTCTTGAACCTGGATCCTTGACCCAACTACATAAACTCTAGGATTCGGTGGGGGTACCGGTCCCATGTTGATCCTCTAGTTGCTGTTCCTGTGGACTTGAGTCGGCGCACTAAAATTCATCTTCTTAAACCCTCCAGACTTCTGTTGCTCTTTTGCCAGTGGCTTCGCTCTAATAAGAGCATCCTGCAAAGATACGGGTCGCATGGCTTCTATTCTGGAATCCAAAGGTGCATTCAGGCCGTGACAAAACCTTGCAATCTGTTGTTCACTTGACATCTGCGGTGCGTAACGTCACAGTGTCACAAACTTAGGATAGTACTCCTCTAGAGTCATTATCCCTTGACGGAGACTAAAGAATTCGTTCATCTTTATGGTTTGGTGAGTAGGAGGTAAGTATCTCTCTTTTACAGCCCTCTTGATCTACTCCCACATCTGAGAATTCTCCGTTACTCCTTGGTCCCGACACTGCTGTTTCCACCATAATTTGGCATCATTGGTGAGTCGAAACATGCCAAGCGTGGATTGGTTCGCAGCTGAAGTTCCTGTAGCTGTGAAGTAATCATCCGTTGCTTTTTGTCCATACTTCTGCGTCTCGCTCAATGTCCTTTCCTTCACCCTTGAAGGAGGGTGGTTGCATCTGCTTAAGCAGAAGCTTCTTCTCCTAGGTTTCCGTATAAAGTGCCGGGGCGGGTTCATCCTGCGTCCAACAGACTAGGGTGAAAATCTATTTATTTAACGTAACACGCAATTATAAGACTTAAAGGTACACAATTAAGAGACATCTTTAAAACTCCACTCAAGACAGTTTTATTTCATGAATTGTCTTATTACAAAGCTTTACGGGCTCTCGGCTCCGTCTTTATTACAATCTCATAAAGATTTTCTATGGGTTAACACTACACCCATGCCATTTCGAAGCTTCCATTTCCTTAAAAACGAGAGGTTCTACCATTACATCCAAGATACGTGGCTACACGGTCTTCAGTAGGGATGAATGAGAACAAGCGCACGATCTTCAATTCTTCGGCCCATCGCATGCGTCGAAGGACTAATGAGATATGGTCAATGCGATCCGCTTGGATTTGGTAATAAGTTGCCCCTCTACTCCATCCCATCGCCCTGAACATACGCCAGCGCCTATACGGATCCGCAAATGGGAAAGGAGATGATATGCTCTCAACAATCCTCATCATCTGCTCTTGAACGTTGAGGTCAGAAGATGCACGAGCAGCTATGAATATGACATTAAATATGTAAAACCTACGATACACTGCATTTGAATCCTAACCAAGAATTTCCGAATCACTCTTAGTAATGAATCTCTAAATACAAAAATTCTCTTAGAATAAAAACCAAGACTTCTAGTCTAACCTACGGCTCAGATACCATTTGTGAGGTGCCGACCCCAACTCGGGGAAGACTAACCTTTGATAGCCTAATAGACTTTTAGTACGTATGCGTTTGTCGACCTCCCTCGTCCCGATTGGAATACCGAAGGGATTACGAGTAACCAACGTAGTCTATTATCTACCTCGCAGGGGAAACACGGTCTCTTAAAGCCTCTAACTGTTAATCGAGATCTGCGACCTCAAGATTACAGTAAATAAACCTTGCACTCGGTTCATAGAGTTAACGTCTTTTTCCCCATCAAGTGTGAGGCACGGCCGTTAACCTTTCCCCTGAAACAAGTTTCATTTGGGTTCTCATCCTTACCGTCTCCTACGGACCTAGAATTGTTGGAAAGCTATTCGACTTATTGGATCCACTCGGCCATGAATCGGAGTCGTCGGGACTACCAATTCCCCACTTTCCTTGAAGGGTCCAGTGTTTCCTAATTACTACCACATTGTTTTACATATACAAACAAGTTCCTTTACTTTATTTACGATACTTTTTTCGTTAAAATAGCCTTTCAAACGTTTCAAACAAGATAAGACATTGTTTATTGAAAACAGTCCCTACTTTGATTTAAATTCATTGTTCAATTACAATCATTCACTTTTATTTATCGACACTGCCTCCATCCGTGTTTTTGCGTCCTCGCATGGCCTGTCGAGGCGTCCGAGTTCATCTACAGCACAACCCTTTCCCGGGCTTCCAGTGCCTTTCCATTGCACAACCCATCCGGGCTTCCAATGCCTTTCCATTGCGTGGCTTTCTCAGCTCCTGCGCTTCCAATCGACTCGGCCTCAGGCACTATGCTAATACACCAAAAGATCTAGAACCCGGCGGTACCAACGAGGGTAGCTAACATATTGTCCTAAGCAATTAAGGGATTTTTAATTGACTCATAGCCCCCGCTAAGTCCCCTTGCCCCTCGGAGATGCTCCTCGCTTGGCGGGCTTATTGGCACCACTCGTCTCTTGCCCAAGAAAAACGAGCAGCTCATCCCATCTCAAGCTACGATGCGCTAGCCTTCCAGAGTGGGGAAATGTTCCAATGGGGTGGAGGATATGCCCATAGGACTTATTCACACGACCGAAGCCGTCAATTTTGCCCAGCTGGCGAGAATTCAATTTTACCCATTAGAAATTTTCTTATTTAAAAAATTTGCTTATTTTGCCAAACAAATTTGGAAAATTCAAACACTTCCATTTGGGAAGATTAAACATTCTTTTGAACTTAAAATACTTTAAAACACATGCGCGAGTTTCGTGGGACGATTGTCCGCATTTACGATCAAGGTTTCTCTTCATTAGTCCCTAGGCTAAGACTAAGGTTGCGTATGCAATGCCTTTCAATTATGACATTAATTTAATTCAAGAACTTCGTAATTGAAAGCTTTTCCACTCACCTTGTGTACATTTGTAGTAGCGACGACATTGTGTGTAGTGGCTGCTCCCAACGCTTCGTGTTCGTGGCTGGTCCCGGCTTCGTTGTGTACGGACTCGCGAGCGCGTTTTGGGGCCATTTTTCACTCACACACAATAATAAGCTCACGAGGAAAATTAAAAAAAACTGACACAATTTTTGCATATATATTGAGGTTAGCGTAGAGTGCGAATATGAATTTCCATTACAATTATCCTATTATTTTTGAAATTTAATCTAATTTCCACTTTTTGAAATAAAACTAGAATTTCCTAATTTTCTAGGTATTTTAATGTAGATTTTATAAATTTATGCATCTTCTTTAATTAAAAAGTCATTTTTAACTCAAAAACTTGATTAAAAATTCCAAAAATCAACAAAAATTATAGAAAAAATTCTCTAAATTTTGAAAATTAAGAATTGTACAGAAATTACCAGAATTATAATTTTCTATAATTTTTGTAATTTTATTAAATTAAATTAGCTCGATTTTTAACTCTAATTAAGTGATTTTCTACCCTTAATTAATTCAAAATTAGATTTTCATAATTTTTCCTCGATCCTTACACTAATTTTCACACATGGTACTCATATCACTTGTTAATTTTAAGATTCTCTCATTTTTTATAATTTCTTTCCATAATTAGGAAAAGTAATTAATTTTTAATAATTAGATATTAATAGATTTTTGAGCGTTTCTTTATTGCATCATACTTATATGCTATCTAATTTCGCAACAAAAATATCAAATCTTGCTAATTATGCATAATTTCACTAATCGTGATTACGCTCTCTAATTATAATTTGGCAAATTGAGCATAATTAAACACACACACATGCATAGAATGCTTTTATATATTACATTGAGTGTATAAATGCTCATGCATGCTTTAATTAAAGAAATTGACTAGATACGTAAGAGGATTTTGATTAATGTAGAGAGAAGGAGAGTAATTGAGGTCTAATTGAGCTTAATTAAGAGAGTAAGAAATTAATCTAATGCTGAAATTCATTAATTTGCAGCAATTAAGAGGATATGCAACTTGAAATTTACAAGATTACCTTAGCGCTTATGGTCCTTGCTCCTTGCTGTCAACTTCTCTCTAAATCTAATGAGTGATTAGAAAATTAGGGTTTTTCCTAATGTGAAACCCTAATCTCACAAACTCTAACCCTAATTTCTCTAAAGATTAACCCTAAATTTTCTCTCAAATTTTGCTCTAAAATTTTCTCTAAAAATGGCTAAGGATGGGGTCTTAATATAGGGGAGTGCAGGGCCTTAGTGAGAGGGTGTTAGGAGCAATTAACTGAGCCCATTCTCTCTCTAGAAGGGGCGCCTTGTCACATGCTCTTGACACTTGGCAGTGGTTGCCTCATGCACCACACATGCCCAAACCATGTGCCCAAAACCGTATTCACAAATGCGTGCAAATTCGGCTTTCTTTTTGTACATTTTTTGAAGGAGTAATTACCGTATTCACAAAGGAGTCTTGTGCTATATGTGCGTGCGTACTCATTGGTCGAAAAGGATCGAAAAATGGACAAATTATGTGCACATTAGACTCAATTCAATTAATGAGAAATTGCCAAGAAAAATGCAAAATTGAATGGTGAAAAGGCTTAGGGCAAAAACCATGGTTTTGGGCACATGGTTTGGGCATGTGTGGTGTATGAGGCAACCATTGCCAAGTGTCAGGAGCATGTGAGAAGGCGCCTCTTCTAGAGAGAGAATGGGCTCAGTTAACTGCTCCTAACACTCTCTCACTAAGGCCCTGCACTCCCCTATATAAAGACCCCATCCTTAGCCATTTTTGGAAAAAAAATTTATAGCAAAATTTCAGAGCAAATTTAGGATTAAGCTTTAGAGAAATTAGGGTTAGGGTTTGTGAGATTAGGGCTTCACATTAGGGAAAATCCTAATTTCCTAATCACTCATTAGATTTAGAGAGAAGTTGACAGCAAAGGAGCAAGGTCCATAAGCGCTAAGGTAATCTTGCAATGTTCAAGTTGCATATCCTCTTAATTGCTGCAAATTAATGAATTTCAGCATTAGATTAGTTTCTTATTCTCTTGATTAAGCTCAATTAGAGCTCAATTACTCTCCTTCTCTCTACATTAATCAAAATCCTCTTACGTATCTAGTCAATTTCTTTAATTAAAGCATGCATAAGCATTTATACACTCAATATAAAGGCCCCATCCTTAGCCATTTTTGGAGAAAAATTTTATAGCAAAATTTGAGAGCAAATTTAGGGTTAAGCTTTAGAGAAATTAGGGTTAGGGTTTGTGAGATTAGGGTTTCACATTAGGGAAAACCCTAATTTCCTAATCACTCATTAGATTTAGAGAGAAGTTGACATGAAGGAGCAAGGTTCATAAGCGCTAAGGTAATCTTGCAATTTTCAAGTTGCATATCCTCTTAATTGCTGCAAATTAATGAATTTCAGCATTAGATTAGTTTCTTATTCTCTTGATTAAGCTCAATTAGAGCTCAATTACTCTCCTTCTCTCTACATTAATCAAAATCCTCTTACGTATCTAGTCAATTTCTTTAATTAAAGCATGCATAAGCATTTATACACTCAATGTAATAAATAAAAGCATTCTATGCATGTGTGTGTCTAATTATGCTTAATTTTCCAAATTGTAATTAGTAAGTGCTAATCACGATTAGCAAAATTATGCACAATTAGCAAGAGTTGATATTTTTCTTGCGAAATTAGATAGCATATAAGTATGATGCAATAAAGAAACACTCAAAAATCTATTAATATCTAATTATTAAAAATTAATTACTTTTTATAATTATGAAAAGAAATTAGAGAAAATTAGAGAATCTTAAAATTAAAAAGTGATATGAGTACCATGTGTAAAGATTAGTGTAAGGATCGAGGAAAAATTATGAAAATCTAATTTTGAATTAATTAAGGGTAGAAAATCACTTAATTAGAGTTAAAAATTGAGCTAATTTAATTAATTAAAATTAAGAAAATTATAGAAAATTAGAATTCTACAAAATTCTGAATTTTCAGAATTTAGAGAATTTTTCGTATAATTTTTGCTAATTTCAAGAATTTTTAATCAAATTTTTGAGTTAAAATGACTTTTTAATTAAAGAAAAAAGCAAAATTAATAAAATCTGCATTAAAATACCTAGAAATTTGGGAAATTCTAGTTTTATTCCAAAAATTGAAAATTAGATTAAATTTCAAAATAATAAGGTAATTGTAACGGAAATTCATATTCGCACTCTATGCTAACCTTAATCTATATGCGAAAATTGTCTCAGTTTTTTTTAAATTTTCCTCGTGAGCTTATTATTGTGTGTGAGTGAAAAATGGCCCCAAAACGCGCTTGCGAGTCCGTACACAACGAAGCCGGGACTAGCTGCGAACACGAAGCATTGGGAGCAGCCACTACACACAATGTTGTCGCTACTACGAATGTACACGAGGTGAGTGGAAAAGCTTTCAATTACGAAGTTCTTGAATTAAATTAAAGTCATAATTTAAAGGCATTGCATATGCGACCTTAGTCTTAGCCTAGGGACTAATTAAGAGAAACCTTGACCGTAAATGCGGACAATCGTCCCACGAAACTCGCGCATGTGTTTTAAAGTAATTTAAGTTCAAAAGAGTGTTTGATCTTCCCAAATGGAAGTGTTTGAATTTCCCAAATTTGTTTGGCAAAAATCAAATTTTTAAATAAGGAAAGTTCTAATGGGTAAAATTGAATTCTCGCCAGCTGGGTGGAATTGACGGCTTCGGCCATGTGAATAAGTTCTATGGGCGTAACCTCCACCCCATTGGGACGTTTCACCACTCTGGAAGGCTAGTGCATCGTAGTTTGAGATGGGATGAGCTGCTCGTTTTTCTTGGGCAAGAGATGAGTGACTAAATGAATATGGTTGTTTGTGCTATTACATAAGAGGTATGTTTTGTATTATGTTATTACATGAGAGGGATGTTTTGTATTATAATGTTTTGAGAGAGATAGAGATAGAGGGAGTACACCCTATGATCCCGATCATATATGCCTATTAAAGATGCCTCTGGGGCATAGAAAATATATCTATGTAGGCCTAGAAAGAGACCCCTATGGCCAAAGGACCATAGGGGCATGAATGAGTGTATATCAAGCTCAAAAAGTCCCCTTTCAAAAAAGTGGGCCATTATGAGCCTATGTGATTCGATGGTTATGAGCCTAGAAAGGACACCTATAGATATATAATAAGTGTTTCCTATTGATCCCTATAGCCATCTGGATTACTTGTGTAGACCTATGGATGAGTGGTCATACCATAAAGTTTCCTTTTAATAGAAGTGTTCTTTCAAGGCCTATGACTAGTTGGCCATATGCCCATATGTGGGGAAGAGATCTCTTATTAAGCCATATAGCCATGAGTCCCTAGGACTTTGAATGAGTGAATACCATTAGGTTTAAAGTCTTGATAGAGGTGTCCTTTCTAGGACTATGACTAGGTGGTCATATGCTTAGAAAGAGGTCTGATATTGAGCCCTATGCTCTTCAGCCATAGGACTATAGAGCTCCTGTATCACTTAAGCTCCAATTCCTTAACCCTGTTGCACTTTAGATGTTATTGTTTTTCTTGGTAGATGAACTACCTATTTGTTTACATGAATTAATCTTTAGGAGTAGTTAAATGCTTATAACTTGTTATTGTCATTAGATGGAGCCATAAACACATTAAAGAAGGGCAATATTGAAGGAAGAGCGTGCTTGGTTTCTGCAACACTACTCTCGTGAGCTTTGCAAAAGTGTAGCTTTGGCATTGGCAAAGGATCTTAAGGATTGCTCCGAGATAGACATACCCTGGCCAGAGACTACATATGATTTGGCCAAAGACTACATAGGATTTGTTTCCCACTTCAAAAATCTTGAAGTTTTAGTTATATATTTTGAAATTTATGAAGAAATGTCTTCTCAAAATAGTCAAATCTTCTCTTCAACCCATGGTGAAAAAGGCTTTTATTCTACCACAAGCTCTACTAAGAAATGCCATGCGCTTTCGCTTGTTCCAATTCCGATGTGAAATGCTCCTATGGGTTCACCAATCTCTCTCTCTCTCTCTCTCTCTCTCTCTCTCTAACTAGGCCCATGGTCCCATAGGTTGCATGCAGGTAAGAGCTTTGCCTGATGCTTGTATCTCGACAACCTAGCCACATGAGAGAAAAAAGAGGCAGTAAAGAAAGGAGGGAAGCACACTAGTTGCAGAAGGAAAGGAAGGCTGCTTGCTTGCTGCTTGCTGCCGTCTGCCTAGCCTATAGTGAGAGACTCATACGATAAGTAGCAAGCAAAGCCTCGAGGATCCATGTACACTTTATCCTAGGTGGTAGAGTCATTATCAAGAGCCTATCCCTCCATGTTCCTTGTCCTCTCTCTCTCTCTCTCTCTCTCTCTCTCTCTCTCTCTCTCTCTTTTGGAATGTCCAAAAGATATTCTTGGATGATATCGATCATTTGGATGGTAATTTAAAATTGGTTTTAGCTAAGGAGAAGTTAGGTCTTGTGCATTTTTTTCATGTGACACACCCAAAAAATGTGAGAGTTTCTCTTGATGTAATGCATCATAGAATGAGTGTCTTGGTTGAGATCATACCAAGTATAAGACTATGGTCTTGCCATCCATGCTAGTGATATGTGTGAGATTTGTTATTGAATAACATTATGTTTTATTCTTTAACAAAGAGAGAGTGATAGAGTAAGAGAGGAAACCCTAATACTATTTGGCAATAAGAGCCCTTTGACCCTTATGGCCACTCGGCCATAAGCATGGGAAAGAGACCCCTGTTCTCATTAGGTTAGTGGGCTATGATTGAATGTACACTCAAATATTTCTATAACGTTTTGACCATAGTGTTAAAAGGATATGATTGAGTCATATGATCCTTTGGCCATAGGTATAGAAATGCATTTGTTGTAGATCCCTATGGCCCTTTGGCCACAAGGCTATGATTGAGTGTATACTATAATGTATCTATGGTGATTTAGCTGGTAGGCTAAATGGCGGTGATTGAGTCCTATGGCCCTTTCGCCAACAATAGGGCTAGGAAAGCTTTCTTCTATAGCCATGTGGTCTTTAAGATGTGATTGTGTGTGTACTATTGAGAAATAGACAAATGATGTATGCTCCAAGAGGAGCTGTCCTGAATCCCATATGCATAGTGAGGAGAGTGGAACAATTCAAAGCCTATAAAGCATTGTACTTGACTATGAAATGAACACAATATCATGATGCTTTGTACTTTTAGTTAAGTGTCTGTCATTGTCAATTCTACACAAGATTGTGTTTATGAGTCCAAGCTAATCTATCTTGGAACCTAATTCACTTGTGTAATAGTTTATCTCTACTTGTCCATGTCATTATGAACTTGTTCTTCATCTTTGATCCACCATAGCTTGTGTCATGTCCTAGATCCGCATCATTTAACATGGTATCAGAGCCCAGTTGGGCATGGCACAGCTCATACTCTAAATCTCTAGTCTCCCTTCACCTCTAGTGATCTCTAACCAGCTCACATTCAGCTCACATCTTCAGCTTCAACTTCAAATCTCAGTTGGACCTTGTGGCAGCCATATCCAGACTGCACCTACCCACCTTGGAGCTCTTGGATCTCTCTCTACGAGCCATATCTTTAGGTGATTCCTTCTGGAGGTATCTTCCCTTGCTCAAGACGCTTCATCCTAGCACTTCAATCAACGACATTACTGCTTCCTAGCTCCAGCATTACACAAATCGAAACACGCTGTCCTGTTTGCGCCTGTCCATGGTCGTACTGCTGACGCCAATCGTACGGTTCGAAATCGACCCTGTGAGCATAGGGCTTTTGAAGCTCACTATGCAAGCCTACTCCCCATACAATATCTTGGGCAATGGTGAACTCGTTGAGCTGCATGAACTGAAAGAACGGTCGGCTGTCTGAAACCCTAGAAGAAGCCATATCCAGAGATTTGAAAAGCTTGGTAACCTTGTTCTTTTTCTCATTACCATCATCAACAGTGATTTTGATCACTGAGGAATAATCTCTGAAGCTCATTACTAGTCTGGAAGTGTCCAAGGAAGCTTAGAAGCCACCCACGAAGTTCCTGAGAGGAAGCAAATCAAGTACCGACTAGTATCCATTAACACTCAACTAGTGTCAATTGACACTGATTCTCTTGTGTCTCTTGACACATTAAAATACAATTTTTTGCTGGTTAACTGAAGATTAGCAACATGGTAGAGCTTGAGCAAATAGCAAAGTTCAATGGAGAAGGTTTCCATGCCTGGAAGGAAAAGACCATGTATCACCTAATGCGGAAAGACTTGTGGGACCTGTTTTAAGATGATGCAGATAACAAGAAGGAAGATGCAGGTTTGTTAAAGAAGACCAGTTCAAATCCAAAGAATGGAAGAAGATGAATAATAAGGCACTAGGCATCATTGCCTGGGGATTAAATGATGATGTGTTACATCATATATCTGGCATTAGAAATGCTAGAACCGCCTGGGAGGAACTTGATAAAATGTTTGGTACTCAAGCAAAGAATTCAAAGGTAAAACTTCTCATGCAGTTTTATAAACTGGATATCAAAGATAGTGCTTCTATGACCATACACATTAATAAGTTTAAGAGTTTAAAAACTCAGCTTGCATCTCTTAAAAAGAATATTGAGGAAGATGAAGCAATAGCCGTATTGCTTGCAAGTGTAAACAAGGATCCATATGAAAATCTTGTGTCCACTTTGAGTAATGTTCCAAGCCTCACACTTAAAGATATTGAGCACTCACTGCTCGATGAAGAAGGCAAAGTAAAAACCAAGAATGCAAAAGACAATGTCTCATCATCTAGGGAAAATCTTTTGTACACCAAAGGAGCTGCTGGACCTAAAGGAAGAGGTCGAGGATTCATCAACAACAATAACAAGGATCGGATTACATGTCACTATTGCGGTAAGACTGGCCATGTAGCCAGTGAATGTTTCCACAAGAAGAGAGCCCAACAATTGCAAAGTGATCATCACCAGAACCAATACATGGAAGAAAGAGAAGAAGAAGAATATGCTTCCACTACCATCAACAACTCTGACAGATTGTTTTGAAGAACTTTCATTGTATCTTTCATATGTTTTTCCCACAATGGATCTTTCTTTTCCTTAGTAAATTTGATTTGTACAACCCTTGCCAAGATGTAAAGTCTCAAGCTTTAACTTGACTAGGCTGCCTATGAACTAGTCTTCCGGGCCATGTTATCATGAAGGGGGGGCAAAAGCCAGCAAGTGTAGGGACTCATCATTTGAGAGGGGGTGTTGAGAAATAGACAAATGATGTATGCTCCAAGAGGAGCTGTCCTAAATCCCATATGCACAGTGAGGAGAGTGGAACAACTCAAAGCCTATAAAGCATTGTACTTGACTATGAAATGAACACAATATCATGATGCTTTGTACTTTCAGTTAAGTGTCTGTCATTGTCAATTCTACACAATATTTGTTTATGAGTCCAAGCTAATCTATCTTGGAACCTAATTCACTTGTGTAATAGTTTATCTCTACTTGTCCATGTCATTATGAACTTGGTCTTCATCTTTGATCCACCATAGCTTGTGTCATGTCCTAGATCCGCATCATTTAACATGTACTCTAATAGTTTGATGGTGATGTTTGAGTCCTCTAGCCTAAGGACCATAGAGGTATGGGCCTCATTTCACTCAAACAGGTTCCACATTCATGACTATATAGATTAATGTTGAAAATCTACAACTAAGTTATCATTGTCCTAAAAAAGAGACTTGTATAGTAAGTGTCATGGCCCTTTTAATAGTTGTATGTCCCTTTGGATGGCTAGAAAAGAGATATCTATAGCCATAATAAGTATTTCTTGTTGAGCCCTATGGCTCTTTGGCCATAGGGTTATGAATGAATATACACTCAAATAGATCTAATGCCCTTTGGCCACCATAATGCTAAAGGACTATGAATGAGTCATATGGCTCGTTGGCCATAGACTATGGGACTAACACCCTCTTAGATAGTTTTGGAAAATCCAGCAAGTTTGGTACCAGTTTGGAGGTCTCCATGACCCATTTCCCCACTTAACTTGGGAAAATCCCATACATTCAAGGAGTGCTTATTTTGAATAACTTGGATTGCAATTGTTGAGAAAAATAACAGGAGTGTGTTTTGAATAACTTCGATTGCAATTATTGTGTATTTTGTTTATTGTAGTATTGAAATATGAGACAATATTATTTAGTTGTTGTAGGCAAAGACATAACTTCTCATGATATTAGTGGTGTTAAGAAACACCATTTTTGTGTTTGTAAGAGCATTGATGTAGATGAGGCATACGATATCATTCTTCAATTGAATTGTTGATGAAGTCCTTCCATCCACATTTGTTTAATCATACCTGCATAATGTTATAAAAGCAATATCCAAGACCAACGAAGGAACAACACTCCAATTTAACAATAAAGATAATGCTAGATGGATAGCATGAACAATTAAAATAGAAACCCTATGACCACATGGTCATAGGCCTTACCATACACTATACTTTATTACATAAGTAAAATTGTATGAAAAAAATGGTAATTGATATTATGCTTAAAAATCAAGCATGGGCTGGCTATAGTGATTGACTTTAGCATAGGAAGAACACAAGTAATCTAGTATTCAATTGTTACAAGCAAGCTTGCCTGAGTTTTTTCTACTACACTGGATGGGATTTTAATTATTTCTGGAATCTTTTTCCCCCTTGGAATCCATGACCAAACCACATCATCAACAAGCTCCCATCACTTTGGGTCTTGCAAGTTGGAACACCAGCTCTTTTCCCACATATAGTTCGCCTAATGTTGGGTTCTTTTTCCCTGTGTTTTGGTGCCCAATATTGAACTAAGATATTCTTATAGTTAGGAGATGATATGTCTAGCTGGACATCTGATTCTACAACTCCTAGCCATATTGGGTACTCAGGCTCCCCTGGCCTCACAAGAATAAAGTCACCTTTATGCACATCAATGTGTGGTTTGAAAGCATCCTTAGGCCTTCCATTTAAAGGACCACAATAGTGTTCATTCCACTCCTCATATCCTTAGAACTCATCTATCTCCTCTTCTACTTCTTGCATATAATGGGTTCCTACAGTTTTCGGCCAAAAATTTGTGTATTTACCAATACGTTTGTTGGTTGGCTTCTGTAGCTTGTCAACCATATCCTTCCAATAAGAAATGACTGGCTAAATGTACTGTGTGCTCTCTACTTCCTTTCCTTTCTTTTGAGACCATTTTTGCCAAAAATGTAGGTAGCTTTTGATTCCTTCAACAAATGCCGCATTGTCCCTCACATAATCAGTAATAGGCAACACATTAGGGCATCCTAATGGTAGCATTGGTTTCCCTTCATTGTCTCTCTTCCACAACTCAATTCCCCCTTGCCTAGGCAGCCACTCAGGTGACTTAGTGGGATCTCACCTTGCATAAAAAATCAAAATTGCAAGGGTTTGGAGTGTCCCACTAGATTTTCTCCCCCATCACATATGTATCCATCAACAAAGGCTTTGAAGTTCGGTACTTTTTTCAGCAAAAAAGGTGTCGGTGATGAGCTTTCACATTGCCTGAATGTATCCATAAGATGTGGAAATGTGAATGTCATACTAATATGCAACTTCTCTGAGAATCTGCTAAACAATGCATCTATGTCCTCATGTGTATTCCCCACCATTAAAAAACCCAACATCAATGTTTTGAAAACCCTTTTGGACACTAGCAAGGACAAGTAAGCAAACAAATAACGGTTCTTATTTTCTACTGCTACACAATTATCTAATTGCAGCAAAATATTTTCTGGTAATGTACGAAACACAAGTTTGGTTATTGAATTTGAAGTTTGTTGAGTAGACTCTATTTGTAGGTTTTGAGAACATTGAGTACCTTGAGTATCATCATTGAGGCTATAAGAATTGGGATACATACTTGAAGTTTCTTCATTACCACTTGTAGTTATAAGAGATCTTTCATTACTCGAATTGATGAAGTCACCCATGCCTCTTGTTTTGTAATGGCGATCTAGAGCCTTTCTTGAGTTCAATGATTTGAATAATGTGACATCGCAGGTTGGCATACCATCATTGCATAAGTCTCCAAGGCCATGTGCTTCAATTCTTTCTAGATTCTATAAACACAATGCTAATGATCTGATTGTGGCATTGGGAGGGCCACATACCATTTAATGAGAAATGACCATACATTCCATGCCCATGTCCATGTGTTATCATACATGTCAAGGAGACCTGTAATTGATATGCACTATCAAAATCCTTAGATTTCACATGCAATCTAGGTATCGATGTCTTCATTTGGTCCATCTTATCATGAATAATACATAAATATTTGTCGCGCTGCATCTCTAAAAACTTGCGCCATGTGTAGTAGACATTTCTACAACTTTGTTGTTGCTTCATATGTACTCTCAAATCTTCTTTGAGATGCATGGTAATGTCCTCATCCTTTGTTGATTCCAATTGAGCCTTAATTCTACTACAGATACTGCACTTGGAGAACTCACTTGTTTTTGACAAAGTGACATGCTTATACTCTATATTCCAAATCCTGTTGAATGTGGTGCTAGACATAGGCTTATAATTTAAATTGTCAAGAGTTTTTTTGACATCTTGCAAAATATCAACTTGCTTGTATGTGTTTGGTACCACAAGCAAGGTCTCCCTTGTGCCATCTTCCATTGTCCTACACTTATGGGGCATTCTCTCTGAGCTAGTGTCTATAAAACTCTGTATGAGTGCCCTCCCCATTTTTGTGTGATCTCTCCCTTTTCGTATCAACCCCTCATTCCCATGCACCGCACGATGCACACCATTCTCATGATGTTCCCTGTACCTATAGAATGATGTTTTTAAAATGCTGTGCATTTCGTACCACGCTCTGCAACACACCTCCTCACCATTCAAAGAAAATACATAACCTTTCTTCCCACATGGGAAATCACGATAAGCAACCTACAGGGTGTCATACACGTAGTTTGTTCTCTTTTGTAAGCTTTAACTCCAGAACTCTTTGTGCAAAACCTGGACATTATCACGTTTTGCACATTGACAACAACTATTTACACAACAATCAATGGTTGATAGTAACTGCACTGATTCTATTGATATTTTTTTGCTTTTTTTGGATGTCACTAAAGATGTCCTTGGCTATCTATTTACAAAGCAATACTTTCGTTTCCTTGATAGTGGCTTTGCAAAGATGGCATCCCCATTGTGCATGTCATATGTATCATTTTCTTTAGATAAGGTCTCATACTGTAGCAAAGCTCACCCATCAAGCATAGTGATTTGTTCGATAGGCCAAATGAGAAGCCTAACACTACAAACATCTTCTATGGGGGTACTTGACTCACCATCAAATGTTCCATCCACTCCCACTCCTACATTATTGCCACCCAACAACTCGAAGTTAACTGAATCATAGGGATATACGTACATAATGACTCCCTTCCCAACCTTTTTTGTTCTTTCCTTGATCCCATAAGTGACATGGTTTGTCCTTCCAGGCATCACGATAGCTAAGCCCATTAAACTATGTTAAAGATATTCCATCCTCAGCATCTCCAGCTGATATACGAGTACCATCCTACTACATCACACGTCCACTCTCTTTTGCCTGCATATGAGTACCATCCTGTTGCATCACACATCCACCCTCTTTTGCCTACATATGAGTCCCATTCTGCTGCATCACATATACACCCTGCAATGACTCAACACTCCATCTGACAGTGCCCTGAGTTGCATCCAAAACCCTCAATGCATCCATAGTGGGAAAGAGAAGAATCACATCCTTATCGACACATATCTCAACCACAAGTGATACATTGCCTTCCCCAATAACTGTACCAGAGCAATAGGTAGTAGGGTGTGTTTCCCACACTCTACCAATAAATCGAGCATCAATATACATTCCAACTTTATCACCACAATTGAATCCCATCCCTGCACACAATTGATTTAAATGTGATTAGCAGGCGAATCCTTCTGATTAGATGCAGGCCATATGACCACAAAGATATAGGAATGTAAAGGAGACCCACTAGCAACCCCTATGGCCCTTAGGCCACAAGGTCAAGATATAGGGATTCTTCACATTTTAATATAGGGATTCTTCACATTAAAATGTGAAGAGAAAACCCAATGTTTGACATTAGGAAAAGTTTGGACCTCAAAAGGGCCCTATGGCTTGAGGGCAAATTTTGCATGGACCAATAGGATTTGGTTGGTGGTAACAAATTGGGCCCACTTGGGGAATTCTAAGATCTTCGAATGGCCATAACTTAGGCGTTTCAAATCCAAATTGAGCGCTTTAGTGTGCATCAGGATCGCTTCAGGAAGCTCTTTCCATAGATATGTTACATGATATGATTTTGGTGCTTTTATCACTGAGTGCCATGTGGCAATCCGTGCCCCTTTACTCTCATTAGTCCCCCCTTACAAGGCCCTTTTGAGGTCCAAAGTTTTCCTAATAAGTGACCCCACTAGCAACCCCTATGGCCATAGGGTCAAGAGATACGGGGTCCTCACTAATAATTTGCATATATCTTGAATCAAAACACATATCACCATGGAGACATAGGAATGTATAGGAGACCCAATAGCAACCCCGGGTCAAGATATCGGGATTCTTCACGTTAAAATGTGAAGAGAAAACCCAAAGTTTGAGTGACCACTAGCACAACCCCTATGGCCATAGGGTCAAGACATAGGGAGTCTCCACTAACACGTTGCATATATCTTGAATCATTTGTAGGAGAAGAGGAAACCCATATGAGCACGGAGACATAAGAATGTATAGGAGACCCACTAGCAACCCCTATGGCCATAGGGTCAAGATATAGGGATTCTTCACGTTAAAATGTGAAGAGAAAACCCAATGTTTGAGTGACCACTAGCAACCTCTATGGCCCTTAGGCCATAGGGTCAAGATATAGGGAGTCTTCATTAACAAGTTGCATATATCTTGAATCATTAATAGGAGAAGAGGAAACCCATATGACCACGGAGACATAGGAATGTATAGGAGACCCACTAGCAACCCCTAGGGCCTTAAGGCCATAGGGTCAAGATATAGGGATTCTTCAGTCTTTTCTAGGAGAAGAGGAAAGCCATATGACCACCACGGAGACATAGGAATGTATGGGAGACCCACTAGCAACCCCTATGGGTCAAGATATAGGGATTCTTCACGTTAAAATGTGAAGAGAAAACCCAATGTGTGAGTGACCACTAGCAACCCCTATGGCCTAGGGTCAAGAGATAGGGAGTCTTCACTAACAATTTGCATATATCTTGAATCATTTGTAGGAGAAGAGGAAACCCATATCACACAGAGACATAGGAATGTATAGGAGACCCAATAGCAACCCCTATGGCCTAAAAGGGTCAAGATATAGGGATTCTTCACGTTAAAATGTGGAGAAATCCCAAAGTTTGAGTGACCACTAGCAACCCTTATGGCCCTTAGGCCATAGGGTCAAGACATAGGGAGTCTTCACCAACACGTTGCATATATCTTGAATCATTTGTAGGAGGAGAGGAAATCCATATGACCACAGAGACATAGGATTATATAGGAGACCCACTAGCAACCCCTATGGCTCTTAGGCCATAGGATCAAGATACAGGGATTCTTCACGTTAAAATGTGACATGAAAACCCAATGTTTGAGTGACCACTAGCAACCCGGCCATAGGGTCAAGATATTGGGAGTCTTCACTAACAAGTTGCATATATCTTGAATCATTTCTAAGATAAGAGGAAACCCATATGACCACGGAGACATAGGAATGTATAGGAGACCCACTAGCAACCCCTATGGCCTTTAGGCCAAAGGGTCAAGCTATAGGGATGTAGGAGAAGAGGAAAGCCATATGACCACCACGGAGACATAGGAATTTATGGGAGACCCACTAGTAATTGCGCAGGCGGTAATAAGTGAGGCAGTAAACGCGTAATGGATAATCACCAATAAACACAATATCTAGCGCGGTAAAAAGTGTGGTAATATTTTTTTGCATTTTAACAAAATAATATGGATGACCATTTGGATGGGTCCATGTAGGACCCATCCAAATGGTCATCCACATGTTTTGTAATTATTAAATATTAACTTACGGCTTGAAGATTCCCAACCACCGTGTTGAACTCGTCTTGATTTACATACCCATTCTAAAGAGGGAATAGCCATGTTTTGTACTCTGTGTGACCCTCTCAATTCTTTACAAGCCCAAGGAGAGGGCCACTGAGTTGAAGGAAATGGAGACGCTTGATGTGAAGCCCAAGGAGAGGGTCGGTATGAATGAAACGGGGACTCTCAATGACTCCAGCCTCTCAAGAGAAGAAGACCTATCTCAACCCCACCCCTCACCTCTTGCCAAAATTTCGACAGAGTCTCCTTTGTACAAAGAGTGAAAAACCCATTTTTTGACCACCGTAATCGAGGGCTCCCACAGGGGATTTAAAGTGAGCATTTTTAATTGAAAAGAAAGAGAATGAATGCTTTACCAAAAATGACAAAGTCAGATCTTGGGCTCCATCCAAGAATGATAGGAAGAGGGGGAAGGGAATTCTAGACCCCGTCCTTCCTATCTTCCTTGGATGAATCTGCTTGTTACTCTTCGGGGGGAGAGGCCAAATGCGCTATGCATAGAGCCCAAATCCACTACATTTGTGACATGCGCATAGAGCCCATTAGCCCAAATGTGCATGTGTAGCGCATATGGGCTACGCATAGAGCCCAAATGCGCTACATATGCACATGTGGGCTACATATGCGCATTGTGTAGCCCATATGTGCTACACATGCGCATTTGGGCTACACATAGAGCCCAAATGTGCTACATGAGCACAGTTGGGCTACATGAGCGCATTTGGGCTATGCATAGAGCCCAAATGTGCAGCACATGCGCATTTGGACTCTTTGGGTAGCCCAAATGTGCTCACAAGCGCATTTGGGCTATGTATAGAGCCCAAATACGCTACATATACACATTTGGACTACATATGCACATTGTGTAGCCCAGATGCCCTACACATGCACATTTGGGCTCTATGCGTAGCCCTAATGCGCATGTGTAGTGCATATGGGCTACGCATAGAGCCCAAATGCGCTACACATGCGCATATGGGCTATGCATAGAGCCCAAATGTGCTACACATGCGCATTTGGGCTACACATAGGTATTGGGTAGCCCATATGTGCTACACATGTGCATTTGGGCTCTATGCGTAGCCCATATTCGCATGTGTAGCACATTTGGGCTCTATGCATAGCCCAAATGCACACAAGCACATTTGGGCTATGCATAGAGTATATAAACCCTCTATATCACGTGCGTTCATGGACTATTTTAAAAACCTCTTATCTATCAAATCTTTAGGAATATGTCACACACTTTTTCTATTGAATCTATGAATACCCCCTTTAAATGGCACCCTTCTATATGTAAAAAATGTGTAAAAAAGGGATTTTAAACATCCCTTCTTTTGAACCCACATGATACACTTACATATTTATGAGTAACCCCCCCCTGAGTGATGAATTAACTCATCTCATCACGAATGAGACCTATTTCTCTTTGGTATTCTTCTTGTGTGATCACACCTATCTCTATAAAATGAATCCAGGTATCTAGTTCATAATGGTTTCTTCGGTAATGAACCTCTATCCTTTTTGGTTGATGACCTACAATTGCCTCTTGCATTGGTTTTCTAGATTGGAAAAGAGTTGTGAAGTGTGTCGCAAACACAATCAAAGTCCACTTGGTTCTAGTATGTCCAATTCAAGAAGTAGTTTTTGTAAGTAGAATCAAGAGGCTGCCTAAGTTAGCTATTTAAAGGAGGCATTATTCATTGAGAATTGGCCCCCGAGTTTATTATAAGACCTCATAGTAGAGGCTCTGATTATCACCCTCAATATCATCATCTATCTCAGGAGCATGACCAAAGAATGATAGACGGCTTCCCCCTGAGCTACTACATTGAGGACAAGATTTGGAACCAGAGTCCGAGGAGGCACAAGAACCTAAGTTATGTGGATTCCTTGAACTACGATGAGAGATATCTTGTGAACTCCATACGGGTGACCAACGTTATCCTTCAAGCAATGGAGATGGTATATTACTAGGAATAGGAGATTGGAAATTACTAGGAGCTGCTCTAGGAAAAGGAGATTGCAAATTACTAGGAGACACATTAGGAAGAGGAGATTGCAAATTACTAGGAGATGCATATTAAAGAGATCTCCTCTCGCATTTGATAAGCACACAAAAGATCTCGGTCATCTTAGATGGGTGTGTGACAGGTGGCTTGTAGATCCTAGAAATAAGAAATACATTGCGTAAAAAAATGGTAAAATGTATAAACTCAAAAGGAGATAAACATTATGTTCACTGCATGTATGAGGACACTTACATTTCATAGCTTAATATTAAAGAGATTGCAAATTAATAGGAGATGCATATTAAAGAGATCTCATGCCTCATCTCCTTGTGACTACACAAGCACATAAAGTGTGTGTAGTTGTTTGACAAACCAAACCAAACCAAAGAAAATCTATGCTACTAGCGTTCTTAATCTCAAGGGGTTCACTATATGTAAGCCCTTTATATCACATGCGTTTAGGGACTATTTTAAAAACCCCTTATCCGTGAATTCTTTAGGAATAGGTCACACCCTTTTTATATTCAATATATGAATACCCCCTTTAGATGGCACCCTTCTATATGTAAAAGAAGTGTAAAAAAGGAATTTAAACCATCCCTTCTTTTAAACCCACATGATATACTTACATATTTATGAGTAACCCCCCTCCCCCCCCCCCCGAGTGCTGAATTAACTCATCTCATATCACAAATGAAACCTTGGTATTATTCTTGTGTGATCACACCTGTCTTTATAAAATGAATCTAGGTATCTAGTTTATAGTGGTTTCTTCGATAATGCACCTCTATCGTTTTTGGCTAACAACCTACAATTGCCTCCTGTATTGGTTTCCTAGATTGGGAAAATAGTTGTGAAGTGTGTCGTAAAAACAATCAAAGTCCACTTGCTTTTGGTCTATCCAATTCAAGAAGTAGTTCTTGCAAGTAGAATCAAGAGGCTGCTTAAGTTAGCTATGTGAAGGAGGCATTGAGAACTGAGAATTGGCCCCCCATTTTATTGCAAGACCTCATAGTAGAGGCGGTGATTATCAGCCTCAATATCATCATCTATCTCACGAGCATGGCCAAAGAATGGTAGACAACTTCCCCCTTGAGCTACTACATTGAGGAGAAGATCTAGAACCAAAGTCGAAGGAGGCACGAGAACCTGAATTACGTGGATTCCTTGAACTACAATAAGAGATATCTTCTAAAGTGCATATGGGTGACCAACATTATCCTTCAAGAAATGGAGACGGTATATTACTAGGAATAGGATATTGGGAATTACTAGGAGCTACACTAGGAAAAAGAGATTACAAATTACTAGGAGGTACACTAGGAAGAGGAGATTGCAAGTTACTAGGAGGTGCTGATTAAAGAGGTGTTGGCTATGTAAATCCTGTAGTTATAGGAGGGAATGACTAAATTTTTGGAGATAGAAATGATAAACTTGCCCCATACCCTCCTAGTGAGGCTAGATGCTATGGACTATAGCATGCACTAAGGACTTGTGAGAATCAAAACATCTCCTCTCACATTTGATAAACATACAGAAGATCGAGGTCATCTTTGATGGGTGTGATAGGTGGATTGCAGATCCTAAAAATAAGAGATACATTGTGTAAAAAGAGGGTAAATTATATATACTCAAAAGGAGAAAAACATTATGTTCATAGTGTGCATGTATGAGGACACTTACGTTTAATAGCTTAGTGAAGCTAAATTGGCCTCCAAGGTGCCATTTAGAATGACAGTCCTCATCAGTCATCTGAAACAAGTATTAAGAAGATGCATCAAAAAGCACTCGCTGCATGGGCTCTTCCATGAATGCATTTCCACTTATGTAGCACAAATATGCTAACACATGAGTAAATGTGCACTATATAAACATAAAGTTGGGAAATTTGGAGAGAAAATTCATATATGCGAAGGCCATATATGCTTGTGTAGCACATATGGTGTGTTTAGAGCTCTTGTGCACTCTCCAAACACACCATATATGCTACATCAATGCATATGGCTTTTGTATAAAGGCCATATATGCTCATGTAGTGTATATGGTGTATTAGGAGAGTGCATGTGCTCTCTAATTACACCATATATGCTATATTAGCACATATGGCCTTTACATAAATTCTTCATAACGAATTCGATTGACATGTATGGTTCTAGGATGTAGAGGTTGTGGTCCTAAAAGTGGTGGTGGTAAGGGTGTAGTCTGGCTAGCATGCTGGTTCCTTATTACCAATTACTACGATGGTTGCTTAGTAGTAGTGGCAGACATGATAGGAGGTAATTGTGGTGGAGCAGGAAAAGCTAATGGAATTCTATTTGCTTACATTCACTAATGTGCTATAACATGACTCATAACCATACTTTCCATAAAAGTTACAAATACCATTAAACTTGGCCCTAAAGGTTAGGCATTCACTAGTCCTATAAACACCATAGCATATCGAGCATCATTGTTACTTTCTTTATGGGTACATATGGGTGTTCTGAGGAGCATGGTTTACCTTAAGCGTATCTTGGATGGCTTTGGTAAAGTCTGTCATGGACATATTAAAATATATTTTGCTCCTTAGCACTAACTTTTATGGTCATCGAATCATGTCTAGATGCTACAGAGGAAATATATTTAGCCTCGGATTAGACTTAGTTTCCCTTGATCATTAGATTATCTTCCAAGTGAATAGAATTTGCTATGATGTCATCCCAATTAGAGATACCTCTAATGACTAAGCCATTTTTTATCTCCTCATATTTAATTCCATGGATGAATCTGTGAAGGAATTGGTTATTCGTGAAGTGTTCATGTGCAGTGCAATGAGAGTGGACCTATTTGAGGCAGCTAATGAAATCTCTAACCAACTCTCCTTCTTCCTTCCCAACTCTTTGAAGTTGTGAAACAACTCCCCAAAGCACTCCTTCATGAACAAACTACTTCAAGAATAATCTCGTAAGGTTTATTGACTAAGTGCGTTCTTGAACTCTGAGAGTTCTACCTGCTTTACCGTTAGATAAAGCTTCACATACTTGTTCAAAAACTTCAAGGTGTCTCCTAGCATCTCCATCTTCATTGAATTTATGCATGGTCTTAGTAATTTGGAATGCTTTACTTCATGTGCCTCTCTCAATCGGCTCTTTCATACTATCTGTAATGGTTTTACCCATAATCTGAGAAAAGGCTGCCAAATCATTGAGATGAGTTGGAGCCGATGTGGTGCTAGTATAGTAAGTACTACTGGTGCCGCATAAGGTCATATCTATAGGCACAATCACAAGTATTGATTTTGGAAAACCAAAGCCTAGTGGGGTTAGTCTTGGTGGTACAAAACCAGAGATGTTGCTACTATTGGTGGGTACATGGGTGGTGTGTATGCTTTAGCAGCATGGAATGTGGGTCCTACTGTGGGATACGGTACAAAATTCAGTATGGCTCGACTCGAGTAATAAGTGGTATGAGGTGGTTGTGAAGCATAAGAAATTGGGGTGTTAGGAGGTGCAGGTGTTGCACGATTAGCATGAATTACAACATGATTAGCATAAGTAGTTGGGGTGCTAGGAGGTGTAGGTGTTGCACGATTAGCATGAATTATAACACCATGGGTTGTGCATATTTGTGTCAATTGTGGGGACTGATGTAGGTAAATAGCTAGCTCATAGTGGCGTAGTGTCAGCCATGGATGTCACAAACTTGTGCACTTTCAATAGTGCTCATTACTGGGATAGGCGTGAAAGTTGAAGTCTCTCCTAGAGGGAAATTACTAAGGTCTAGAAAAGAAAAACTACCACTCATCGTTTTATATGAATGAGTATCATTGGTGGGATTCATTGAGATTCCAAGCGAGTGTAATGTATCCATTATTGACCCCTTTATATATACTACATACCCAATTAAAAAAATGTGAAAGAAATAGTAGGATTTAAGTGGGACGTCCATTTTTCGGGCGAAAATTTTCGAGCGTCCAAGCAAAGGGGAAAAATGTCATGTTAAATGGGTCAAAGATATAAATTATCTAAATTTTTCAAAAGTAGTTTCCCTTTGAACTATCTTTTTAAAGATATTTTTTCTAGATAAACATTAATTTTCATAAATTCAAAAGTGAAATGATCACATTAGATGAATTAAACATCAAGGTATTTTGAGCTACCTATAGTAGTTCTAAGAGAACTTTACCTTTCACATAAATCACAGCTCTCTAGAAAACTATCACAAGTTATTTTGATATCATTTAACAAGGATAGTTCTCCGAAGAACTAATTTTTTGGAAAGGTCCTCAACGGGCAGTTCGTTGGCGATTTCAAAAGTGTCATGGCTTTCACGTTTGATATCAAAACATAGTCATACAGCCACTCAAATTGAATGGAAAACATCATTTGAGCTCATCTAGACAATAAAATACATTGAAATCTATAATATAGAGCTCTAATTTCATAAATTTAATATTTGATCATATAATAATAACATTAGTTTTTAATGTAAGATTTCTTTCCTCTTAACCACACACACATCCAAGTGCCGAGGTTGTTATGATATTTTTCATTTTTAAGAGAATAGGTTTTTTAGGAATCCAATTTCTCCAAAATTTAATTCCAAAATTTCCTTCTTCTTGAAATTTTTTAGGAAATTACATCTTAAAGACTCTTTATTGAGCATATATTTTTCAAGAAGTAGCATATATGGACAAATAATAGCTCATAAAGAAAGGAATATGATGAACTTTTACACTATCAGAGAGAAAATATAAATTAATTTTCTGAAGGTAAGTTAGTGAACTTAGAGTTTCCTAGAGAACTGTGTATATCTAATAGTATGAATTTTCTTACTCAAAAATTACCCCCTTGGAGTTTTTCGTTTAGAAGGTTGACATACCCGAGTTTGAGTAAGAAAGGAAAGATTCTCTTCCAAAATATTGTGGATAGGGAGAAAGAATGTAAGTGGAATTAGCACGAAAGGGAAAAATGAGAAAACTTTTCATTCCAAGAGCACCCAATGGAGGAGAGAGAATGTGAGCAATTTAGCAAGTCTTAAAAAGAGTGGTAAAACTCATTTTTAGTAGATTCTGAGCCAATCAAACAAAGAACTACAAGAAGAGAGGCGCCTCTTGTTGCTAAAATGAGCCCTACATAGTCACCTGGCCCCCTAGAGACTAAAATAAGCCCTACATAGTCATGTGGCCCCCTAGAGGCTATATAAATACCCCCCTACACATATTTTAGGTTACATAGTGTCCTTGGCTCCCTAGAGGCTAAAATAAGCCCTACACAATCACCTAGCCCCCACTATGAGAGGATGGGGAGCTTTCCTCTCTTCTTACCACGCTTAGGAGAGAGAAATTGAAGAAGAGTAGAGAGAAAGAGGCCTTCCACCTTATTGGTGCATTACCGCGCATATTACCGCGATTTTTATCACGAATATTACCGTGCTTATTACCGCACTTATTACCACGGTCCTGGAAATTTAAAAAAAAAGGGTATTCCCTGCACCACGGGCTCATTTTGCCACATGGTGCAAGAAAACCCTCAACAAGCTCACACAGGTATGCCCCTACTCCCCTCCCTTACTCTCCCCCTTGTTCTCCCCCCATCTCCCCCCTGTCACACACACACACACACACACAAGGAGAGGAGGGAGAGTTAGGTATGCTCCCTTGCTCTCCTCCCTCTCATGTTCCCTACCCCCTTTCTTTCCTTCTCCCTCCCACCCACACACATATGCACACAACACACACACACACACCCACATTGATGAGAGAGAGAGAGAGAGAGAGAGAGAGAGAGAGTTCTCTTCCCCTTCTCTCTTTCTCACTCCCACCACACACACGCACTCACACAACACAACACACACACACACATGGCAATGAGAGAGAGAGAGAGAGAGAGAGAATGAGATACGGAGAGAGAGAGAGAGAGAGAGAATGAGATACAGAGAGATAGTTCTCTACCCCTTCTCTCTTTCTCACTCCTACCAACACACACACGCACACATTTGGGCTCTATGGGTAGCCCAAATGCGCATATGTTACACATTTGGGCTCTATGCATAGCCCAAATGCGCTCATGTAGCACATTTGGGCTCTATGCGTAGCCCATATGTGCTACACATGCGCATTTGGGCTATGCACAGAGCCCAAATGCATATGTGTAGCGCATATGGGCAACACAATGCGCATATGTAGCCCAAATGTGCATATGTAGCGCATTTGGGCTCTATGCATAGCCCAAATACGCATGTGAGCGCATTTGGGCTATGCATAGAGCCCAAATGTGCTACACATGCGCATATGGGCTACGCAGAGCCCAAATGCGCATGTGTAGCACATATGGTCTACACAATGTGCATGTGTAGCCCAAATGTGCATATGTAGCACATTTGGGCTCTATGCATAGCCCATATGCTCATGTGTAGCGCATTTGGGCTCTATGTGTAGCCCAAATGCGCATGTGTAGCATAGCCCATATGCACTACACATGCGCATTTGGGCTACGCATAGAGACTAAATGTGCATGTGTAGCACATATGGGCTACGCATAGAGCATATGTATCCCAAATGCGCATATGTAGCGCATTTGGGCTTTATGCATAGCCCAAATGCGCATGTGAGCACATTTGGGCTACGCATAGAGCCTAATGCACTACACATGCGCATATGGGCAATGCATAGAGCCCAAATGCACATGTGTAGCGCATATGGGCTACACAATGCGCATGTGTAGCCCAAATGCGCATATGTAGCGCATTTGGGCTCTATGCGTAGCCCAAATCATGTAGCGCATTTGGGCTCTATGCATAGCCCAAATGTGCATGTGTAGCGCATTTGGGCTCTACATAGAGCCCAAATGCGCTATACATGCACATGTGGGCTACGCATAGAGCCCAAATGGGCATGTGTAGCACATACAGTTCCTACATGGACCCATCCAAATGGTCATCCATATTATTTTTTTAAAATGCAAGAAAATATTAGCCTGCTTTTACTGCGGTGCATATGGGCTACACAATGTGCATGTGTAGCCCAAATGCACATATGTAGCGCATTTGGGTTCTGTGTAGTGCATATGGGCTACATGCGTAACCCATATGCGCTACACATGCGCATTTAGGCTACGCATAGAGCCCAAATGTGCTTGTGTAGTGCATATGGGCTACACAATGCGCATATGTAGCCCAAATGTGCAAATGTAGCGCATTTTGGCTCTATGCATAGCCCAAATGCGCATGTGAGCGCATTTGGGCTACACATAGAGCCTAATGCACTACACATGTGCATAAGGGATATGCATAGAGCCCAAATGCGCATGTGTAGCCCATATGGGCTACACAATGCGCATGTGTAGTCCAAATGTGCATATGTAGCAGATTTGGGCTCTATGCGTGGCCTAAATGTGCTCATGTAGCTCATTTGGGCTCTATGCGTAGCCCATATGCACTTCACAAGCACATACGTAGCGCATTTGGGCTTGATGTGTAGCCCAAATGCACATGTGTATGCATTTGGGCTACAGATAAAGCCCAAATGACATGCGCATCTGGGCTATGCATAGAGCCGAAATGCGCATGTGTAGCACATATGGGCTACACAATGCGCATGTGTAGCCCAAATGCGCATATGTAGCAGATTTGGGCTCTATGCGTAGCCCAAATGCGCTCAAATGCGCTCATGTAGCGCATTTGGGCTCTATACGTAGCCCATATGCGCTTCACATGTGCACATGTAGCACATTTGAGGTCTATGCATAGCCCAAATGCACATGTGAACATATTTGGGCTACGCATAGAGCCCAAAGGCGCTACTCATGCGCATATGGGCTATGCATAGAGCCCAAATACGCATGTGTAGCGCATATGGGCTACACAATGCCCATGTGTAGCCCAAATGCGCATGTGTAGCGCATATGGGCTACACAATGCACATATGTAGCCCAAATGGGCATATGTAGTGCATTTGGGCGACAAGTGCTTGACAGGCTATCTATAGAATACCAATAACCTCAGCGTGCATCTTGTCACGATTTGAGCAGCTGAAAAGGCATAACAAATCCGATACGAGATTACGAAGCTGAGACCTCTCGTGTTGTTCTCTACACAGCGGGGTCACGAGAGTGGCATGCATTGCGCCCATTCATTGCAGGTACAGGTACAGGGTCGAAGAGCAGGTGCAAGTACACATCCACATCCACGTCAACATCGACATCCTCATTCTCGTAGGTTGTGATCACCTTGCGTGTTCACACGTAGTCGCTTTTGGATTGCACATCTTACATCTACGTGGTCACTTGATGTATGTGATATTGTGGGTCCATTTTTGGACATCCGCTTAACGCGGTACAGTCACTTACTACTGTGGTAATGTATGACTCATGTGGTGGATGTACATGGATATTCCTGCAGCCTTGTGTGAGGGTCGAGTAAGGTTTTTTTGAAGCCCTGTCGGTGTGAGTGCTGGGTAAAGCATCACAGGGTGGATTAGGTACTAGAGGGTGCCCTCGAGTAGCCTCGCCAAAGACCTCACATGTCTCTTTTGAGCCGTGGGATGACGGATGTATATCTTATGTGGTACAGGACATCATATGGATTGCATTGCTGATTTGCCATGTGGCATTGTTTACGCACTCTATGCATTGTCAATGACACGGTATATGCATTTAGGATACCCTATGCGACAGTTGTCATTTTGACAGTCAGTTTATGCATTTGGTATTGAGTGGTTTATGGTTATATTGTCGGTATATTGCCGAAATACTGCCGAAAATCTGCTGGATTTTTCATAGGCTTACAATGTATACCGCACATTGATTGGTCATTATCTTGGTTGCCCATTGAGAGCACATTATGGCTTCTTCATCGTCAGAGCATTCTTTGTTCAACATAGAGAAGTTGGAGGGCAATAACAATTTCTCGTTTTGGAAGGCACAGATTTACAATGTCTTAGTGCAGAAGAAGCAAGTGAGGCCAATCAAGTTGCAGGGTGTTAAACCAAATGACATGACTGATTTAGACTGGCAGGATCTTGACGAGCTTGCTATGTCCACTATTATGATTACTTTCTCCAAAAGTGTGTACTTCAATGTGAAGGGGGAGACCATAGCTTATGGTGTTTGGCAAAAGCTATGCAATCTTTATGAGAAGCAGAGTGTGGCTAGCCAGGTTTACTGGCTAAAGAAGTTGTTTGATTTGAGCACGAAAGAGGGTACAACAGTGTCCGCACACTTGAATGAGTTCAACACTATTTTCAACCAGCTTGAAGATCAAAAGATCAAATTTGAGGATGGTGTCAAAGCTATGTTCCTACTTGTGACATTGCCTGAGAGTTGGGATACATTTAGAACAGCCGTTAGCGATTCGGCACCTACCATTGGGCTTACATGCGTTGATGTGGAGAGTAGCCTTCTCACTGAGGAAGTCAATAGGAAGAACAACCATGTGAACAAGGGTTCTAGTGCATTGATTGTGAGAGGCAGGTCCCATACTAGGGGGAAGTCTCAAGAGAGAGGCAAGTCTCGTAGCAAATCTCGTTCCAAAAAGGACGTCGAGTGCTTTCATTGTGGAAAGAAAGGGCACATAAAGAAGAATTGCTACCAATGGAAGAAAGAGAAGAAAGGGGACAAAGAAGACAAAGAGGACAACAAGCACAAGGAAGATAAAGTCAAAGCAAAGGTTCAAGAGGTGAACAAAGTGATTGAGACACTTGATAGTGATGATGGAGATATATGCTATGCATCTGCACTTTTGTGTGATTCTCTCATCACATCCGATACGTCAACACGATAGGATTGGCTTCTTGACTCAGGTGCATCTTTTCATGTGACTCCTCATAGGGAGTGGTTTGCTACCTATGATGGCAGTAGGAGGGGATGTGTCCACTTGGGTGATGACTATGTGTGTGACATTGTTGGAGTGGAAGATGTGCATCTTGCATTCCCAAATGGTTCTACTTTTGTTTTGCATGACGTACACCATGTGCCGAAGCTCACAAAGAGCTTGATTTCCTTAGGGCAGCTTGATGACTATGGTTTTCACACCACTTTTGGTTCACATTCGTGGAAGATTTGTAAGGGTTCACTTGTTATTGCAAAGGGACCCAAATGTGGGACTTTGTATCCCTTATATGTGTTAGGTGTGAAGAACAATGTAATCGCTATTACCGAGCAACCAAGTGTTACTTTGTGGCATCGCCGGTTGGGCCATATGAGCCACTCCACCTTGCTTGTAATCCACGGCTCCCATGTGTTCTAGCCAAGATCTATCGCACTCCATCCGCATGACTCCTTTTTCACCCCAATTCGTCCTTTCCTTCTTGGGTCTCAGGTCTGCCTTGATTTGTTCTATCATTCTCCCTTCTGTGTCATACTCTACTGTATCTATCCCTTGCTCACTTTCATCTCCTATAGAGCAGAAGTTCTCATATTCCTCGTCGTCAGAGTCTTGCTCTTCAGACCATCATTCTCAGATGAGGAAGAACTATATCGACAGGCTGCTAAAGCTGCAATCATGCCAACGGAGGATCCAATTGTGCCACTCTACATGATGGCAGGAAGCTCACTCAACCCAAGGAAACTAGTCTCATTCCATATCCCCAGCAATAAGCTAGAGCTTTAGGAAATCATAGAGTATCTGACAGACACACTGAAGGGCAACTTGGCTGCCAACCTAAAGCCTCTATGTGATCTGTTGACTAAGCTAGAATGGAAATGGACCAAAGTCCACGACCTGAATTTGTTATACAATTGGGCTTTAGTGACCGACGACAAGGAGAATGAAGAGGAAAGCTTAGGCGATGTGCAACAGATGCAAGCATAGGATTATTGTGGCCATAGAGCTGCTTCACCCAGTGCGGCAATGGATTTTCCAGTGGGGTGATGTCAGGTTGGTGAACTTTTTCCTCATCATCTGAAGATGATGCTTCCTCCTCCTTAAGGATAGGGACAACTCTCGGGATAGGTTTATAGTGGACTACTTCCTTGCTTGATGATAAAGTGGACGAACTTGCATTCTTCTCCTCCACTGTATGCGGCTCCTCCTTGAACACCACAACCAAAAAGGAATGGAAATATTGTCTCGTTTTGGTTATGTCCCATCTCTTGACTTTGATAAGTTTTCTACGTGTGAGCAGTGCATTTATGGCAAGCAAACCAAGTTGTCGCATAAGAGGATTGGTAAACGAAAAAGTGAGCCACTAGAGTTGGTTCATAGTGATTTGTGTGGGCCTATGCCTACTATTCGTTAGAAGGTGCATCATATTTTTCTACATTCATTGATGATTACTCACGGAAGGTGTGGGTTTTTCCTCTTTGTAGCAAGGATGGTGTTTTTACGGCATTCCAAAAGTTTTTGGCATATGTTGAGAATCAGTGTGGGAAGAAGCTTAAGTGTTTGCGCACTGACAATGGTGGTGAGTATATGTTAAAAGCCTTTCAAGAGTTTTGTGACTCAAGAGGCATTAAGAGGGAATTGACAGCTCCCTACAACCCACCACAGAATGGTGTTGCTGAGAGAATGAATAGATCTATCCAAGAGAAGGTGTTGAGCATGCTATCCAATGCGGGTCTACCTCATGGATTTTGGGCTGAGGCTGTAAAAGTAGCAGTGCATTTGATCAATTGCTCACCCAGTAAGCCTTTGGATGGGAAAGTGCCTGAAGAGGCATGGACAAATAGACCTCCCAGTTACAAGCATCTTAGAGTGTTTGGTTGCGAAGCATACATGCATGTATGCAAGGAGAATCGCACCAAACTAGCCCCAAAGTCCAGAAAATGCATCTTTGTTGGCTATGGTGATAACGGTGAGATGGGTTACCATTTATGGGATCTCGAAGCTCGAAAGTTAATATGCAGCCATGATGTCATATTTCTTGAGGACAAAATGCATAAAGATCCGATCAAGACTAAAGAGGTGCGACATGTTATCTTCTAAGAAGCTGGACAACTAGCAAATGAGTGGATTTTAGCACCTAATGGTGGGCAAAACATTGAAAATCCGGTTGGGATTGATGCCCCATTGGATCAGTAGGTTAATGGTGACAATATGCAACTGGGAGAGGCCATTCCACAAGCCAAAATGCATGAATATAATCATGGACAGCCGGCTACAAATGTGGACATTCCGCTTAGAAGGTCTACTCGTGTCACCCGTATACCTCAAAGATTTGATGATTATGTCATGATCACTAATTGCAATGAGCCCTCGTGCAATGAGGAGGCTATGAGAAGTGATGATAAGTGGAAGTGGGAGAGAGCCATGAAATCCAAGATGGATTCTCTTATCAAGAATGCTACATGGGATTTGGTGCAATTGCCTAAAGGGAAAAAGGTGCTTCCATGCAAATGGGTTTACAAGAGGAAAGTCAATGCTGGAGATACTTTTCCTAAGTACAAAGCACGTTTGGTTGCTAAAGGTTTTAAGCAAGAGCAGGGCATTGACTTTGATGAGATATTTTCACCTATAGTGAAGATGACTACACTGCGTACCATGCTTGGTTTGGTTGCAAGTGAAGATATGGAACTTGTCCAAATGGATGCCAAGACAGCTTTCTTGTGCATGAGGATATCTATATGCAACAACGACCTGGTTATGCTATCCATGATAAAGAGAAGTTTGTGTGTAAACTCAAGAAGAGTCTTTATGGACTGAAACAAGCACCAAGGTGATGGTATCACAAGTTTGGTGCATTCATGAGGTCCCAAGGGTACAAAAGAAGTGAAGTGGATCACTGCCTATACACGAAGAAGCTATTGGATGGAAGTCTTCTCATTTTGATCCTTTATGTGGATGACATGCTTATTTCCGGGAAGCATACTTATGATGTGGATGCTCTTAAGGCTGAGTTGCATATGACCTTTGACATGAAGGATTTGGGTGAAGCTAATCACATTCTTGCCATGCACATATAACTCAGGGACAAAATGTAGAAACAAATTTGTTTGTCGCAAAACGAGTATATATGCAAGGTATTAAAGCGTTTCAATATGGAGAGGGGGGAGTCATTAGGTACTCCGTTACCTCCATATGTGAAATTTAGCCAAGCAAACAGTCCCAAATCGGATAAGGAGCGGGCTGAGATGGCCAAGATACCTTATGCATCAGCAGTGGGTAGTCTTATGTATGCCATGGTTTCTACTCGTCAAGATATTGCATTTGCCGTGGGAGTAGTGATGATGAGTAGATATATGGTTGATCCTGGCAAGAAGCATTGGGAGGTAGTGAAGGGTATCATGAGGTACTTGAAGGGTACTAAGGATATGTGCATATTTTTTGGAAGTCGAGATGCATCTATTGTGGGATACATAGATGCGGATTTTGCAGTGAATGTGTTGAGTGTTGAAATAACCTATTTTTTGGCTGATTTTTGTTGTTTTTAAGAGCTGAACGGTTGATTTTATGAGATGATTGATTGGTTTGGAAGTGGTTTGAGAGTGTTTTGGATAGGTTGGAATGGTTTTATTAAGCTCATGATCTTTATTAATAGAGATGTGAAGTTCTGTTGATGATATGATATGTTCTATTTGGTCCGGATAACTTTCTATTGAGCTTCTGTTTTGTTCTGTTTTCTCTCTATATGGAAGGATGGAGTATTTATTGATAGGGTTTGAGATTGTTTGGAAGATTATTGAGTGATTTTTGATGGTTTGGAATGGTTTTGGTATGAGTTATGTGGTTCTGATGCTTTCTGTTGACCTTCTGTAACTCTCTGTTGAGCTTCTATAGACATTCTGGATGCCTTTGTATGTGTTCTGTTGGATGAGAGTGTAGCTTGGGAAAGTTTTCTAGCCTTTGAAAGAGGTGAATACAAGTGCAAAAGAGCTAAAAGAAGTCAAATAAGTAGCTGCTAAAGACTCAAGTAAAGACTGGAGTGAAGTGACAGTGGTGAGCTATGAAGAGTCACTATAGTGGCTCTGGTGCCTCTTCATATCAGACATACCTCTCGGGAGGTGCATCCATGACCTAAGAAGGATTATTGAGGGTTATTATTGAGTGATTGTAGTGAGGATATGATGTACTATTGATAGAGAGAGAGAGAGAGAGTCAGACATAGTCAAATCTATCAAAACAGTGTAATTGTATACGAGAGATTGAGAGAGAGAACTATGAAGACATTGAAGATTAATAATATGTGATTGATTTCCATTCAAAGATGGTTTATTCCTTTGTTTTCTTTTTTCTATTGAATAATTCTATGAAGATGTTGGAGAATATGGGCGATTCTATCAAATCCGTGTGAGATATCTACTATGATGTTACGTGAAGATTTGTTATTTTCTTTGTTTTGATGATCAAAAGAATGAAATAAAAGATTGTTGATGTTACAAGATAGATTTTCTTGCAAGAGAATTCCCTTTTCCTTGGTGTTCCTCTTGGGGCTCCATGTTTTTGGTGCGTAGCTGGGGAAACTTGCCATCAACAAGCACCAGAAGAGGCTGAAAATGAAGAAAATGGCATTGCCAAGAAGAGAAGAATTCAATGGATGTTTGTAAAGTTCCTTCTTCCACTGAGAGTTGGAATTTCTCATAATCAAAGCTACTTTCCACAAGAAGTTCATCCCACAATGGCGGAAACATATCACCATCCTAATGCATGCTCTATGTGGTGGACAGTTTCCTCTTCCTATTGAAGCAGCAGCAACTTGCATCTTGGTGGCAAACTGTTTGGGAACAAACTGAAGAGCAGAAACAGAGAGGATGACCATCCATGGAAGATTTGGCATTCATTGAGAAGTTTCCAGACATCATCAAGTGGGAGATTGTGAAGAAGCTTTAGGAGTCTTGGTCTGTAGAGGTTCACGAAGACAAGAAAGAAAAGAGTTGGAATTTGTTCATGGATGCTCAACAGAAAGATACATGGGATTATTGCACTGATAATCTTCCGTTTGTTCAATTAGCAACCCACTAGAAGTTGGTAGACAGAGTGTTCTTTACAACATACACTGTTGAAACCATTAGAAGCTGGCATTACTATGATGATGGCACCACCACAATGCTTAGATGTATGCATTTTGATACCTTCAGAACCGAATACCTTTCTTTGTGCAGTGGCATGAAAGCAGAATTCAAAGATGTTGAAAAGGAAGAAGTAGAAGAAATGTTGGCAAGAGAGTCCTCTAGAGACTGAAGCCTTCTGTTATCCCTCTGTGGAGCACTAACAACATAGTGGAGCCAACCCCCTGATGAATGACGCAACAAAGAGGCAAGCATTAGAACGAGTCTAGAGGTATGTGAGAAGAGAGAAGGCAAGAATCAAAGCCGAGAATGAGCTCGCAAGAGAGGCCGCCTTTGACGCCCTTGTGGCACTCTTTACAGAAGTCCCAATGGCACATCAAGCCCTTCCTCCTCCTACTGGAGGTCCACTTCCAAGCTAGATCCGTCCTGAAAATATTGATGACAGGCCAGCGAATGTAGTTCCATTGCCAGTTTTTAAGGGAGAGTACAATGAAGACCCCGATCTTCATGTAGTAGAGTTTGTGGTAGCATGTGTGGCTAACAATGCCAGAACCACTGAGCATTGGTTAGCAATATTCCCCGCCACTTTCAAGGATGCGGCGTTTTAGTGGTATGAGAGACAAGCAGCAGGAACTTTTGGCACATGGGATGACCTGAAGTTGGCCTTCCTCACTAAATTCAGGCGTGAAGGTTTTGAAGAGCGGATACGAGAGGAATTTATGAATCTAAGTTAGTCCTCTGGAGAAAGAGTAGAAGCTTATGTCTCACGAATGGAATCCATCTTGAAGAGATGGACTAACCATAATCTAGATGATGGCATTCAGAAGGGGGTGTTTCTCAGAGGATTACAACCAGAAGTTCGTAAGTTTGTGGAGCTGCAAAGACTAGCCACATTACAAGCTGTAATAGAAGGTGCAAGTCTGTACAATGAAGTGGAAGCTAGATTGGCGATGAATCCAGGAGGAGGAGTCCTACCTCCTCTGATGCCAAGAACGATGTACCCACCAAATGTAGTCGCAGGGATAGTCCCCTACCCCTACCAACAGATGCCCCAGTATCACAGTACAGTGCACCAAATCCACAGTGCCCACAATCAATGCCTCAAATGATGGTTCAACCACAACAACAATAGTCCCAACCAATTTTCCCAATGCCAAATCAGCAGCAACAGTGGAACCCTACCAACTGGAGCCAATAGCCAACAGTTTAAATAGAAGCTCTCAATCAGAATCAGAACAGAGACCCCTCTGCACCAACCCAACCTGTTTATGCAGTGATTACAGAGACTCCTCAAAACCCTACTGCTAGTACCTCTGGAGGAGAAAGCTTAAAGGATTATTTATCCAACTCAGTTGAAAATATCAAAAAGTAGTTGATGGATGTGATTACAGAGCAACTACAAACACTGAAAGTGAATACCGCTAGCATATCCAACGTTGCAGGAGTCGGAAGAGATGTGATGCGGTCAAATACTTGGTGTGGTAAGTGTCATCAAGCAGGCCATTTAGCCACTAAATGTACACGAAAACCAACCATTCCTGGAGCTTTTTTTTCCTACTATTTTCGGAAGAACCATACAGAGGATATTTGCTCTCTGAAGGAGATGCATGATAGGAGAAGGAAGGAAGAAGATGTAAGATTCAACTTGCTGGAATCCAAAATGACAACACAGGATATTGGACCAAAGCCTAGAGAGTTTGGTCCTAATTTCGGTCCAAGGATGTTTCCCTCCCAAAGTTATAGAGGAAGACAATCTCGTGGTGGTCAGAGATCAGAAGTGGAGTGTTACAGATGCGGAGAAAAGGGACACATTTCACCAAATTGTCCAAATCCCAGAAGGTCAGTGGATTACAAGTCCTTATGCAGTCGATGCAAAGAAGAAGGCCACACTGCAAAAGACTGTCCAAGCCCAGCCCCAGTGAAAAATAGTGCTACTAATAATCTGGCCAAGGCCCAAGAGCCTACCTCCAATTTAGTGGAATTGGAAGTTGCTACCATCACGCGTGCAAAGAAGAAGGAACCACCTATCCAGAAAGAAAATAATCCTCCTGCCAGAACAGTGAAGTTCAATCTTCCACCAGAAGAATAGAACAGAACAGAGCCTTACAGTGCCGTACAGAGCACTACAGTGCCACAAAGAGTCACAGAGACAATTCCAGAGACAGGACCATAGGTCCAGGAGATAGAAGAGGAGGAGGTGCCACAAGTGGCAGAAGAAGTCCCCATGATGCTCTTGTCGGAAGAAAAAAGAAAAATGAAAATGGGTGTTGCCCCCTTCCCTAACCGGTTAGAGAAGCTAGTGGATCCTATTAAGGAATAAGATCTGGTCAGAGATCCAGATACCTTTAAACCAAACCTCACATTCTGATAATTATTGATGTTGGCTCCCAGTTGCTAGAAAATGTTCAAAAGTATACTGACAAGAAGACGTGGCTAAAGGATTGCTCCCTCAACAGCAACAAAGTCCAATAAAGCTCCAGAGCCTGTAAAAGAAGTGAATGTGGCTAACACCTTTCTAGATCCGGGTACCCCAAAGACTGGCATGTGGATAGAAGACTGCTTTATTGCAAATGCACTGATTGATGGTGGTTCATCAGTGAACATTATGACGGATGTGACAATGAAGGATCTAGGCCTACAAGGTGTGCAACCAACCCAATGGCTCATCAGGCTGGCGGATCAGAGCAGAATCAAGCCTTTGGGCATTCTCCCATATGTGAAGACTACAGTGGCTGGAAAAGATTATTGGCTAACCTATCTGGTGGTGAAGCCAAACTCTTATGGTACATCCTACCCTCTGTTACTGGGCAGACCATGGCTTTTTGAAGCCAGAGCAAGGACGGATTGGCTCAAAGGAACCTTGACCTTGGGTAGAGGACCCAATAAAGTGGTGCTCAACCTATATGGTGCTCAAAAAGGACATGGATCCACCTCCTTGGAATTATCTTCTAACTCCCCCAATGAGGCTACAGATGGAACATCAACAGACGAAGATACTGTCAAACAAGTCCTTCCCAAGAAAATAGTGGCACGTGCCTTAACAGTGGATACGATAGGCCAACTCCTAAAAGATGCAAAGCCCTTATCAATGGGTGAATACTTCCTGCCTGAACCAGGAACGATTTCCGAAATCACTTCTAACAGTGAGATAGAAGCATGGATATACTACTCTCCCTGTTACATGGCCATAGCAGAGCCAGAGATAGAGGCAGAAGATGAAATAGAGAACCTATTCTTCTCTTACAAAGCTCCTACAGAGACAGATACAGAGACAAAGACCGAAGAGGATGGAGATGATATTGAAGAAGAAGGTTATGAAAGCGAGATGGAAGAATCTATCCCACCTGAAGAGGATACATATGAAGAAGAAGTTCCAGAAGCATCGGAAGTAGACGAGCTCATGCTGTGGGACAGAATGGCGATGGTACCATTTGGTCTGGTAAATGGATTTTCTCATATGCAAAATCCTTATAAGAAATGGTTAAAGAAGACCAAGCCATCTTTCAGCAGTGGCTCATGCCGCCCTCACCCACCTTTGCCAAAGAAATATGATGATGATGCACCGTGCCAACAAGCACCGGTCCCACAAACCCAACAGGTATCCGAGGGTCCCTGTTATGTGATGTTCCTAGACGCGTCATCAGAAGATGAGTCTTCAAGCCAAGAGGTAACTAATCTTGAAACCAAACCTGAAATGGCTCTAATCCCATTTCAACATCTCAAGGAGCAACTTGAGTCTCCACTAAAAGAAGAAGTTGGGTCTAGTGGGACATCAGAAGAGGACACCACCCCCTTGAAGGAGTCGGATCTGTACCCAGAAGCAGTCCGTGGGACCTTCATCCGTGAAGTAGAAGGTGAAAGGCAGTTAACTTTTGTGGATGCAGATGGCACTGAACGCCATTTGAAGGTGGGTAGCAGCCTACCAGAAGAGGAGTTGTCAACTTTGTACAACTTGTTGAAAGAGAATTTGGATGTGTTTGCGTGGTCCTACAAAGACCTAAAGGGGATTGATCCCACAATATGTCAGCATCATATTGATTTGGAGCCTGATGCCAAGCCAGTACGGCAACGACAGAGGCGAATGAACCTGAATTATTCCACATTGGTGAAAGCAGAGCTGCTGAAGCTTCTAGAAGCCGAGTTCATCCATCCAGTGGCAAATAGTGAATGGGTCTCACCCATCGTGGTTGTACCCAAGAAGAATGACAAGCTTCGTATATGTGTGGATTTCCGCAAGTTGAATTTCAAGACGAAGAAGGATCACTTTTCTATCCCTTTCACAGACTAACTATTGGACACAGTGGCAGGACATGAGCTTTATTTCCTTTTGGATGGATTCAGTGGATATAACCAAGTGCAGATAGTAGAAGAAGACCAATCCAAAACAACCTTCACCACAGAATGGGGGACCTACGCTTACCGAGTGATGCTGTTTGGGCTCTGCAATGCCCCTGCTACTTTCCAATGAGTCATGATGGCCACATTCCAAAATCATCTGCACGACTTTATTGAGGTATATTTGGATGACTTCTGTGTCTATAGATTGATCCGTGAACATTGGGGACATTTGGAACAATGCTTTGACCGATGCCGGGAGTATGGGATTTCCCTCAACCCCGACAAATGCATCTTTGGGGTCTCTTCTGGAGTTCAGTTAGGCCACATTGTCTCTGCACAAGGGATATTAATAGACCCTGCAAAGATTGAAAAGATTGCAGCTCTGACAGCACCCACCAACCTCAAACAACTGAGGGGATTCCTAGGCCATGTGGGCTACTACAAAAGGTTCATAGCCCATTTTGCAACAAAGGCAACCTCCCTGCACAAGAGGAAAGATGCAGAGTTTGTTTGGACGGAAGAATGTGACATAGCCTTCAACACTCTGAACTAGTGTTTGATTGAGGCACCCATTCTGCAGCCTCCTGATTAGACGAAGGAGTTTCATGTGTACACTGATGCATCCATCGAAGACTTAGGCGCAGTTCTATGTCAAAAGGGCCCCTCGAAATTAGATCAACCGATCTATTACGCAAGCTGAAAAGTCACTGATAGGGAATGGAACTATACAGTGACAGAGCTGGAGTGCTTGGCAATGGTGTTTTCCCTAGAGAAGTTTCGCCACTACCTTCTATCTACCCACTTTAAATTTTATGTGGATCACGAGGCCCTGTTCTTCCTGATGAACAAAGCAGATGTGAAGGGAAGAATGATGAGATGGCTCCTTCTATTCCAGGAGTTTGACTTTGAGGTAATTACCAAACCTGGTCGTTCCCATGTTCTGGCTGATCATCTGTTGCGTATCCCACAGATTGCAGACGAGGAGCAGGATGATCTAGACCTCCCTGATGCTTCCCTATTCCTGGTAGAAACTGTAACCCCCTGGTATGCAGACATCGCCAATCTGCTGGCAACCCAACAGTACCCTCCTGGTATTTCTAGTCGGGAAAGGAAGAAGCTTATGTTAGAATCATCCTCCTACACCCTGTTAGGCGGTGCACTGTACAAGAAGGGCAAAGATGAAGTGCTCAGAAGATGTGTTGTAGGAGATGAGATTGGGATTGTTTTGAAGGCTTGCCATGACGAGCCATATGGAGGCTACTTTTCAGGAGAAGCTACAGCCAGGAAAGCTCTGTTAGCAGGTTACTAGTGGCCGACCCTCCACAAGGATGCCTATGATTACTGTAAGCGATGTGATGCTTGTCAGAGAATGGGGAAACCCACCAAAACAAGTGCCATGCCATTGCAACCTATCCTTTCCTTGAAGCCTTTCGAGAAGTGGGGCATCAACTTTGTTGGCCCAATCGATCCTCCCACCAAACGGAAGCAAAACAGATACATCTTGGTATGTATGGATTATGTCACAAAGTGGTGTGAAGCTAAAGCCCTAAAGTGGGATGATGGTAACAATGTGGCCCTGTTCATGTACCAGAATATCATCACCCGTTTTGGTAGTCCCCCGGAGCTGGTAAGTGACAGAGGCACTCATTTCATTAATGAAGTCATGGAAGAGTTGACAGAGTTGTATAAGATCCGCCATCGCAAGTCCACTCCTTATTACCCTAGAGCCAACGGCCAAGTCGAAGTCACGAATCACATCCTCTGCTTGATTCTGACAAGAATAATTGCCGCACATCGTCGTGATTGGGATGATCGACTTACAGAGGCCCTCTGGGCGTACAGAACCTCCCATAAAGCACCAACAGGATAGACACCCTTCTAGCTAGTGTATGGTACATAAGCTGTTTTCCCTGCTGAACTGGAATTGCCCTCTTTGCGAGTGGCTATCAAAGAGCGTTTAGGGGACGCTGCTTCACTACAATGCCGTCTCCTGCACTTGGAATGTTTGGATGAAACTCGCAGGATGGCTCTACAGTGCATGGAAGCCATGCAAGCTCGACGTAAGGCTTACCATGACAGCTTCATCAAGCACAAGGAGTTCAAGGAAGGTGATTTGGTCCTAGCTTATGATTCAGCATTTGGCAAGTTTCCTGGCAAGCTTCAACAGTGGTGGATGGGCCCTTATAAGGTACTTGCTATCAACCCTAATGGCTCTATCCAAGTGCAGACCGTTGATGCCTCTGATGATCCCTTCCTGATCAATGGATATCGCCTAAAGAAGTACTTCCCTCCTTAGGGATCTTGACAATCGTGGTCACCCGATCCTTTCCCCCGCTGGCGTGGCACTGTACCTCTTTTGATGCTACTTCTGATAGCCGTTCTTCAGCCACTCCTGATGAGGTGGACGCAACCCTCTGTCCCCTCAGCCCCACCTTCCAACCCTAATCTCTTAACCTCTATTTTCCACCAGCGATAGTGATGAGGTGGGTTCTGACAAATGGTATTTTCACCATTCCCTTATATGTATATATATATATATATATATATACATATCGGTCATAGAAGAAAAGGACTTCGGTCCTTGTCATGCCGATCTATTCTTCGAGAAAAGGTGGAGACACCCTCGGGAATAGGAGGAAATAAAACAACCAAACAAAAAAAAAAACAAAGAAAAGAAGAAAAGAAAAAAATTGTTATGGGAGAAAAGGAAGCAATTCCTTGTTATAGCAGGCCTCGCTCCAAGAAAAGGTGGCAGACACCCTTGGGCGAGAAGCTGGCTGTGGAAAAGGTGGCAACACCCAGCAATCCAGAAAGTGGATTCATCAATTGACATCCTCAAGATCTAGTTCCGAAGCTTCCTCCCTTGGTACGTTGTGTCCTGTGCCTTTCTGCAGAGCATTTTACAGAGTCCTCTAGCAAACACCATGTTCCTATCTAACCCCACGTTCGATCTGATGGCTACCTCCTTGGGTATGCCTCTTCAACAACTGACGACACGATCTTCATCGATAAAAAATTGAGTGATGCGAGCTTTCATCCTAACCGGATGGGGAAGTGAGTATGGTTGCCCTCTGTAACTATCAACAGAGAGTGAGACAGAGGGTGGGGCGAGAGACCAGTCTTTTCCCTTTAAATCAAATGAGAGGTGAGAAGTGTGAATGAAGTGTTGCACGCAGGGATGGGCCTCTCAACGCACAAAGCACGATTTGTTCTTGTGCACTGCACCATAAGGCTCCCTGGCCTTCCTTCTCGCACTATATGCTGGCACAGGGTGGGATGCACAGTTGCACCATCAAATGCGCACAAGGCATACAACCTCTGCACAAGTGACCGTGAGGATTACATCAATGGGTTTCAGGACATGGTTGCCCTCCTGTAACTATCAGCAGAGCGTGAGACAGAGGGTGGGCTGAGTGTGACTGGTGTTTCCTCAATCACTCATTGAGAGGTGAGATTTGAGGGACGTTACGACACTTGGAGTCAGGTACGTTCTCCTTTCCCTATGCACCCATGGGGTGGGTCTCTACCGTCATTACAAGACACGCCACCCTGTTCTGTACACTGCACTGTAAGGCTCCCTTGCCTTTCTCCTTTGCACATATGCCAGATGGGTTGGACGCACTGAAACTCCATCAATTGTGCACCCTCGCGTATTCCCTCTGCACCATTCCTTTGTTGCTTTCTAAATCGGGTGTGAGATATAGGTTTTCATCCTAATTTCCTTGAGTGATATTAGTCATGGAGTGAGTGACTACTCTTTCATTCCATATGAGTGATTATGCGTTGAGTGCAACATTCCTCATCATCGACGAATTTCCTGCGATTCCTTCAACCAGCTACCTCCCTGGGTGCTGCCGCATGGTCCCTGCCACATTGGACATGTGCTGTGAAGATGCCTTGGTACCTCCTGCCGCCGCCTGAGACACAGCACGCGACATCGACAATCGATTTCAACTATCGACAACATGGGCCAAGTTTTTCTAACCCTACACCTTCTGTTTCTCAGTGACGGTCATGTTTTAAGTGTGGGGATGTTAGCGGTTGGTCTGTTGAGAGGTCCTAGGTCCCTGTTGCTCGGTTAACCTTGTCCATTAAGGTCTTAAGTGTGGGGACGCGTCCCTGCGCGTCTACATTGTATATCCCTCTACATATGCCTCAACCTGCTACTACCCCTATGCTATGACTTGCTTTTACCCTGCTGGGGTCCCTTCCCCACCCACCCGTTCATTTTTCACCCACCCGCGGGGTTGTTCTCTTGCAGTTTTCCTTCATTCCCTGGTTTTGCTGTCCTGCCACGTGCATGCACCCTACGTTCACCGAAATCCAGATCCAACCTTATAGCCCTGTTCATACTTTGAACTGACCATTTTTCCTTTTTACCAACCCCTGTTCCGACATCCGGTTCTAAAGTTATTAATTTTTGAAGTATTTTGCGTAAATTGGTCAGTTTTCCATGTGAACGCACTTTTTTTGCTTCAGAACGGTGATCTGACATCATAGCCCTGACAACCACTTTCTCCCTACCATTTTTTCTTTTTACTTCTTGTCCTTCCGATGTCCGGTTCATCCGTTATTAATTTTTGCGGGTTTTCAACACATTTTCGTGCGTATTTTTTGCCCTTTTCCATGTGAACCTGTCCTATTTTCATCGAAATTCCATTTTGATGTGACGGACGTGTCCCGTCCACCTTCTCTCCCATCTTTCCTTCTTTTTCCACCCTATTCCAACCTCTGGATTTTTAGTTATTAATTTTTCCGTGTGTTTTCAAGTGTATTTTTAGTGTTTTTCACATGTGAACCCCTCCTTCTTCCGTCGTAACTACGTTCTAACATGACAACCCTATGCCACCCCTTCCTACGGACATTTTTCCTTTTTACTGCATGTCATTCCGGCAAGTGGTTCGTCCAATATTAATTTCTGATTCCATTTTCGGGTCTGTTTTTTGGGTTTTTCCCATGTGAACGTGTATTCTCTAAGTTGGAACCATGTTTTGACATGATAAGATTGTCGGGCACGTGCTTTTGCACATTTTTCCTTCTCCAGCCCCTCGTTCGGAGACACGGATCTTCCGATATTAACTTTCGTTTGTGTTTGTGAACCCGTTTTTTGTGTTTTTTGCATGTGAATGCTCTTTACCCCCCTCGGAACCCCCATTGCACGTTTCCTCTGTCTTCCCCCTGCCGTCCTACACACTTTTTGTTTTTACGACATTTTGTTTCAATGCCCGGATTGTGAGATATTAATTTTTCCTTGTTTATACGTGTTTCGCGCGTCTCGTCCCGCGCGTGAACACGCACGAATTCGATTTTACGCATCTCCACACGCCCCGGTCACGTCCGCGTGCCCCATACCGATGGCCCGATGCCAGTCTGATCCCATCACAATAATTTTTTTTTGCCCCGCCTTTAATTTTTTATTTAATTTATTATTTAAAAAAACAATTTATTATCTTTCTCTCTCCCCAGCACCCTCCCCTCTCCCCCCACCCCCCCTTTTCTCTCTCCCCGACCCCCAACCACCTCCCTCCCCATCTCTCCCCCCGCCTGTGTCCCCTTCTCCCTCCCATCCCTTCCTCCCATTCCCTTCCCCTTCTCCTCCTCATCTCCTCCCTTCTCTTCCTCATCTCCCGCCTTCTCCTCCCTCCCTCCTCTCCCGCCGCCTCCTCGTGGACACCCCCCGCCCCGGACGCTGCTCCGCCGAAGCCGTCCCCTCTAGCGCTGCTCGCCCGCCCCGCCTGGCTGGTGTCGCCACCCGCTCCTATGGAAGCTGCCCCCGCCCCTGGCTGTTGACGGACGCCCGCCATCCTTGGTCTGCTCGCCCTGCAACCGCTCGCCACCCCTTGCCACGCCATGCCTCCCCTGTCTGCCGCCCGCCATCTGCTCCACGGGCGCCTCCCTCCCCCTCCTCCTTCATTCTAACCCCCCACTACCAAAGCCCCCCCTGGTCACACATTCCCACCCCCCACAAGCCCCAATTCCACCCAATTCACCTCCCACCCACCTCCCAACCGCCCCATAAACCCCCCTCCGTAAGCCCATTTCCCACCTACCCACCGCAAAAGACCTCCAACCAACCAACGCCGACACCCACGCAGAAACCCGTCGAAACCCGCAGAAACCCTTCTCAACCCCCTGTCACGCACGAGATGTGTGCGCACGGAGTCCTATGTACGGGAGTCCGTTAGCGGCCATTCACACGCGGGGACGCGCGGTTGCTTGTCCGTGTGGTGGTGTGCACTAGCCACCTGTTCACACGCAGCTGACACACAATCCATTCCCGGGTACATATTTTTGAATTTTTAATTTCCAAACCCGAAAAACCTTAAAAATACATTTAAAATTCAAAACTTCATTGAAAATCAATTAAAATCCAAAAAAAATACAGGAAGTTCTTAAAACATTTCCAATATTTCTACAATCAATTGAAATATTTTTCCAAACTGAAAATCTCATAAAAAATTTCAAAAATTTTTAAAAGTAAAAATTCTTTCGAAAATACATACAAAGTGAGCAAACATTTATTAAAATTGGTAAAAATACCAATTTAACTATAGAAAAATTCTTGAAAATTTCATCAACTTCTTTGCTTATTTTTGGAATATTTTCTAAGTTAAAAATGTTGTGCCAATTTATTCCATTATTATTTTATGGCAAAAATGCTTCCTTAAATGCCTAAATTCATGAAAAATCCTCTTTAATTTCAAACACAAGCTGAAAAATCTGGAAAAATCCAGATACCTTGGTTTTCTTTTTGGATTGTTGACCTACATTTTGGGGATTGAGAAGTGCGCATTCATTGCATACACATACACCCACTTCTAGGTATTTTTTATTTTTTCCACTACCCCAAAATTCACGCTTAATTTTTAACATGAATCCTAAACACCACCATGGCATACGCGCTCGCGCCAAACACACCTTTTTCTAATTAAAATCAACCCGCCGTTCACTTAGCACGTGCTACGTGCGCTTCAGAGGCACCTTAATATTTTTAATAAAAATGAACCAGCCGTCACAAAAGAACATACTGGCAAAAAAACGCTCCACATCACCTTAATTTTTAATAAATGAATTTTCATTTAGAGACCTCAGTTTGGGTATCGAAGTTCGAGATTCGGATTAATGCACTGCTTTAACTTAATAATTTGTAATTAAAATTTTAAGAAGGAACCGCCGTTTTCTTATTAAGGTTTATCACTTAATTAAAAATTCACCCATTTCTTAATAATTCATAAAATGAACCCTTCATTAAATTAATTCCCCCTCACTGAACTTATTTTCTCCCTTTTTAGTGAACTCGCTTCGTGGGATGGGCGCGTACAAATCTATTAGTTGACACTGATGGGTGGTCAAGTTATGGTCCAGTCTTGATGTCTGTTTTTTTTTTTGTAGTCTGATTTGTCCATATGCTACGATTACGAGTATGGTGTGTAGTTTTTTCTTTATTGCCTGATACGGGGATTTGGGTGCTTGCATGTTGCATCGCATGAAGCTTCTAGTCGCATATGGTTGGTCGAGTCACGTTTTACCACCTTGGTTGATATCTTATCCTTGGTTTTTGTATGTTGTTTTGCAAGCATTCTCTTTGTTTGTCTGTGTTTGTGGTGTGTGTGTAACCATCTGAATGGCGCCCTCTCATACTCCTCCCCCGATCCAGTATGTTCCTTTGGCTTTACATGATTATTCTTTGTTACTGGATTCGGACGTTGTCGCTAAAGCGAGCTTGTCCAAGTTCGTGAGCCTTTCTTTCCCACTGGTTCCAGATGATCCTACCATTTGTGCGAGTTTTTAACCTCTTATAGTAAGAGGTCTGGTCCAGTTCGTAGCACTACTGTTCTTCTGACACCGAAGAGTCTAGGCAAGGCTCTTGGTCTGCCGTATCGTGGGGAGTTTGTCCCTGCTGCTAGACAGTTGTTCGCCAATGACGATATTTTGAAGCTGTTGCAGAAGTAGACTCAAGATGTTCTTGATCCGAAGAAGGTCATTACCACGTTAGGAGTCGATGTCTCCATGATTTCCAATCCCCTATGGAAACAACTATGCCAATTCCTTCAGGACAGGTTCATGCTTGCAAAATCCCCATCTCATTATCTTTCCAAGGAGTTGTTTACAGCTTCATGAATGATTTTGAAAGGCATAACTATTGATTGGAGTACCTACCTCCTCTCCAAGATGGATCACCACTTTATTCAAGCTACTCGAGGAAATGTGACTAATGCTACATTTGGGTCCTTCCTCTATGTCTTCTTGCTACATGCTGCCCTTGCAAAGGAAGTTGCTTTCCAATTGATCCTCAAGAAGTTCCTCCTCTGCCTCATAATGAAGATGATGATGTGATAATTGAGGATGATGATTCTCCTCCTCCCCTTGTCATTCAAAGAAAACGCCTCAAGAGGGTGGCTGAGTCAGTGCCTATTCCTCCTCCAGTTCCAGTGACAGTTCATGCCCAGTCTTGCAGCACCTTGCATGCATTCCTTCAAATGCTAAATCTTTTCAGAGTCCATAGATACGGGATGCTAGAACTTACTATTCCTTCTGTTCACCGCCTGGTAACAGGAGATGCTATTCCGTTCCTGTGCAAGGATATCTAGAGTTCTATTGAACTTTCGATGACTGCCTGTATCCAGCAATTATATTCTTCATTTTATGATGAAGTTCAGCAGTCTAAGGAGGAACTGAATAAGACCAATATTGAGTTAGCCTCTGCTCAAGACAAATTATCAAACCTTTGTACGCAAATGGAGTAGCAGAGTAAACTCATGGATACTCAGAAAGCTGAAATCTCTAAGTTGAAAGCTGAGTTGGCAGAAGCTAGGTCTCAAGTGATTGCTGTAACAGAGGAGAGGGATAAGTTACAGAAGGAGAGTCAAGAGATGAAGGAGGTGATAGCTACCCAAGCAGAGAAGTTTAAATCCACCACAGCTATCTTAGACCAGCGCAATGCTCAAATCCAGTAACTCAAAGATCAATTGGCTCAGTCTCGGTCTAATACACAAAGTCCTGTGCAACCAGTTTCTCTTTTATCCCCTGCAGACTTGGCAGCTCTTCAGAGACAGGCTACATTATGTTCCTTATTTCAGGCCAAGGTGGAAAGATTGCAATCTCACATGGATTTGTTATGGTCTTCTTTTGAGCAGTATCAAGAATATGTTCCACCAGATCATTCCTTTTTTGTCCATTATCAACAACAGAAGTTGGCCTTCTATATAAAACTTTCCACGATGGATTTACCTATTCCAGAGGATGGATGGAGTGGGGCCTAGTCATCTGATTTGCTGATAGAAGTAGTGAGGATGGTTTTTGAAGACTCTGTCACTCCAGATACGATGCTTCTGTCCTATATGTATTTGAGGGGTGATTTACTGATTCCAGATGATGAAGATCTGGCTTGGTATGTCGGAGATGTGGTATTGCAAGCTTCTTTGTATGTCCGAAATTTGGAGTTGAGGATTGATGAGATGTTCCAGGGATATTCTTCAAAGGTGGTTGAGTGTCCTAAGTTTTCATGGCACACTATGGTTGATGTTGTCATTTTGAATCACCGTCAGGTCAAAGCTTCAGCTCATGCCCAGAACATTGACCAAGTGAGGGTGTATCTTTTAGCCTATCTCTCCAACCAACCCCCATTTGATACTTCTTTCTTTGAAGCCTATCATCGTAGATCAGCTTTAGGTCCATCCTTACCATGCCTAACTCATTATCAACAAATGGCTCATAGGTATGATGTTTATATTTTCCTTTTTCAATCTAAGCGAAAGGTCATTTTACCCCTTCTTTTCCAACCTCAAGGATCTCCTCAAATTCCTATATTTACCCATTGTTCTTTTATTGAAGATCAAGTTTTTCTACCTCCTAATCCTTGTCCTTCCACATCCCCTGACATTCTATCAACTTTTCCTGCTTATCTTTTAACGCCTTTCTTAACCGAATCTTCTCAATTTTCAGCAAATCCATCTTTAATCCATTCTTCATTTTATGATTTTGCCTATCCATCGCTTCATCCTCTTTCATTAGTCCCTCTTCCGTCTCCTAACACTTCTATTCCTAATCCTCCTCAGTTGGTTAGTGGGTATCAAGGTTTTGATCAGAAGATTCTTTGAAGAAGAGGCTGGAGTTCAAATGATTTCCTTACTGGATCTCAAATCAATTGGCCATTGATCCCAGGAGAATGGATAGGCTTATCAAAATTATCTACATTTTGCTTGGCAATATTCTCAGTCTGCAGATCCTTTTGTGTGCTTAACTACTCATTTTACTTGGTACCTAGCGTATATGCATAGGCATTCTCATAATGATTCAAAATCCATTCCAAAGTTGTGCATGAATGTCAATGTGAGCATTGATTCCCAACAACTGGATATCTTGTACTTTCATGCCCTCTGTTTGCCTAGCAGATACCTTGTCTTATTGGAAAGGATGTGCTGCCTTCAATTCTTTCAGAATCCTCTTAAGACATTTGTAGATGAATCCTTGTCCATGGATCGTTTTTGAAATCACCAAGCCTTCAAAAGGGATCATCTTCATTGATACCTTTGCAATGTATTGTGGATGATTTTTAATGATAAATCTCTCTTTTTGGAGGAGTCATTCAGATGGTTGTGTTGTGTGTAGTGTTTGTGTTGTGGGTTAATTTATGTGGTAAGATCGTGGTGGTTGCCTATTCGATTTGCTTTTGTGTGAGCTACATTTTTGGATAATTGTGGTGATGGTGTTGCTGGTTGGATAGTTGAAGATGCTGACGCAGAAGAAGAAACCTCTTATATCCTTCACAAGTTTGTTGTGATTTCCAGTTTGATAAGAAGTGTTAATGTATAAAGGGTTTTCCTTTCGTTGTATTCTTTATATCAGATATAGGTTACAAGTTGGGGTCGTGGTTGGATGGAATGTTTTTGAAGATTTATTGAAGATCAAAGTTGAGCTCTTGAATGAACTTGTATTCCCTTTTTCTTGGGTCGCGAGGACGCTTCCTTATTAAGTGTGGGGATATATTGAGTGTTAAAATAACCTATTTTTTGGTTGATTTTTGTTGTTTTTGAGAGCTGAACGGTTGATTTTATGAGATGATTGATTGGTTTGGAAGTGGTTTGAGAGTGTTTTGGATAGGTTGGAATGGTTTTATTAAGCTCATGATGTTTATTAATAGAGATGTGAAGTTCTGTTGATGATCTGACATGTTCTGTTTGGTCCTGATAACTTTCTGTTGAGCTTCTGTTTTGTTCTGTTTTCTCTCTATATGGAAGGATGGAGTATCGATTGATAGGGTTTGAGATTTTTTGGAAGATTATTGAGTGATTTTTGATGGTTTGGAATGGTTTTGGTATGAGTTATGTGGTTCTGATGCTTTCTGTTGACCTTCTGTAACTCTCTATTGAGCTTCTGTGAGCCTCTGTAGACCTTCTGGATGCCTCTGCATGTGTTTTGTTGGATGAGAGTGTAGCTTGGGAAAGTTTTCTAGCCTTTGAAAGAGGTGAATACAAGTGTAAAAGAGCTAAAAGAAGTCAAAGAAGTAGCTGCTGAAGACTCAAGTCTTTGAGTGAAGTGACAGTGGTGAGCTATGAAGAGTCACTGCAGTGGCTCTGGTGCCTCTTCATATCAGACATACCTCTTGGGAGGTGCATCCACGACCTAAGAAGGATTATTGAGGGTTATTATTGAGTGATTGTAGTGAGAATATGATGTACTATTGATGGAGAGAGAGTGTGTGTGTCAGACATAGTCAAATCTATCAAAACAGTGTAACTGTATATGAGAGATTGAGAGAGAGAACTATGAAGACATTGAAGATTAATAATATGTGATTGATTTCCATTCAAAGATGGTTTATTCCTTTGTGTTCTTTGTTCTATTGAATAATTCTATGAAGATGTTGGAGAATATGGTTGATTCTATCAAATCCGTGGGAGATATCTACTATGATGCTGCATGAAGATTTGTTGTTTTCTTTGTTTTGATGATCAAAAGAATGAAATAAAATCTTGTTGATGTTACAAGATAGATTTTCTTGCAAGAGAATTCCCTTCTCCTTGGTGTTCCTCTTGGGGCTCTAGAATGCGGACAATAGGAAGTCCACCACTGGATATTTTTTCACTTTCACGGGTGGTGCAGTGTCTTGGATCTCTTGATTGCAAAAATGCATCGCTTTGTCTACCACTAAGACTGAGTATGTTGCTACCACAGAGGCATGCAAGGAAGATATATGGCTTGCTCATCTAGTGGGAGAGTTGGGCATTATAGGAGATATTCCAACTTTGCATTGTGACTGTCAGAGTGCTATTCAGCTAGCGCGGAATCCTGTTTTTCATGCAAAGACAAAGCCCATTGATGTGAAGTATCATTTTATTCGGGAGGTACTTAAGGACAAGCGCATCGAGCTTGTGAAGGTTCCTACAGATGAAAACCCTGCAGATCTTCTTACGAAGAGTCTACCTTCTGACAGGTTGCATATTGCAGAGATATGATGGGTATGGGATGAGGCCAATTTTTAGTCTTGATGTGGCCATGTATATCATCCTATACATATCTCTCTTAAGGACGTATTGTCTTTAAGTTGGAGGTTGTTGGGGTAAAGTCAATACTCAATAACATAATGTAGCATATATCTTTACTTTAATACATATGAGTGGTCAAGGGGGAGCCACTCACACACTGATGTGTGCTTATCCCCGTCAAGCAGGCCTCTCTCTATCTCTCTCTCATCTCTGTTGTACACACTCACGCATGCCTTCCGCCATAGCTAAAGCTCGTGGAGAAGCTTCCTACTCCCTCAACCCACTCACTATACGCCGATGGCTCTGCAACAATAGCAGTAACCCATATTATAGACAATTCAGTAAGTTAGGTAGTGGATATTAATCGAATCAGGCAACACACACACACACACACACACACACACACACATATATATGAATATATATATATATACATATACCAAAGTGGGAATAAATCTGTGTAAAAATTGCTTGTGTCTATTAAGCAGCTGAAAATCATGATGATGCTTCTTACGAAATTCTCGGCCTGGAGACTTCTTCTGCAGGTTGTTCCGCCCTAATTCTCGTCCTGCAATTGTTTAGGTGGTTGATTAGCAGGCAATTACAGCTAGATTGACGAATTATTTAGGTAATGCAGATCGACTCACCTACTACTTGAGCTTCATGACCTGCAGCAGTACGTGATGCTACAGCACAAACTGCAACGATGAGTAGTACTAGTAGTAGTTTCGCCATCTTATTATTCTGCCAAGGCGCAGTTGTGCTATATATCAGTACAAGTACATGTCGATAAGGAGACGCCCTTCATATACGTGAGCTTGTTTGAAATTGGTACGTACGTATGCTTACGTGTCACAGCTCAATGCCAAACGCACTAATACATATGCGGGACTATACATAGTGTACAATCGTGAGTTCTAAACTAAATCTGGGTTGACCTGCACTTTACGTTATTTATTACTTAATGCTCATAGCATTTCTAAAATCTCATAAAACTAATTCACAAATATTTATTAGTTAATGCTTATATCTAGAATCTCACAAAACTAATTCACAAATATATTGCCCTTTTCTTCTTCTTTGCTAAGCCCTAGCTTCCTTTGGCACATAAATCCACCACCAGGCCCACTAGCACATGCCACCTCATGTGGAGACTCGTGAGAAGTTGGAATGGCATGCGAGCAAGCAATATAATCATACCAAGTGCATGTAATACTTGACATTACATATTGCTGCAACCATAGAAACATAAGCACTAGTGCTCAGTTCTATCTTTTACCTAATAACGCTTCTTCTTCATGTTTTGATCTTTCTTGCGATTAGCATCCACCCCACTAGCTTTGGGAGATCCCATGCTACTAATAGATTGACCAAGGATACCCACGTGACTAATGGTATCTCTGCTAGAAGGAAAGAATATGGAATACAGCAAAAAGGATGATCTATATTACTATGCATAATGAATAGAATAAAAATATAATGAATGTCTTTGGCAAAAAGAAATGTCCAAACTTTGGAGCCTAGTATTGCTCAAGGCTACCCATCCACGTGCTCTATCTATAGTAAGAGAGAATTCCTACCTCCCAGAATGTGAGCCCGAATAAAATGTACCCTATTATCAAGTTCGATGATCACCTCATCATCCTAAGTAAGGCTCGAGCTCCAAAGTGTTCCAAATACCCACCATCAATAATTGGAACCATAGTATACATAGTGGGTTTAGGCCTTTAGCCTCTTCTAGGCACCCATCACCTAGGACCAACCCCTCTAGAGCAACAATTAGAGTAACCCTCTACATAGGTTTGCTTGTTTGGAGTAGCAATCTCATTATCACCACATATGGAATCTGCACATCACAAAAAGTTAGCAACAAAGGAACAACAATCATAAAACATCATACAACATGGCAATGAACTCAATCATCTATATACAGCATGAAAACAACAATCAAGCACCATGAAGGTCTCATACACTAAGCAATGCATGCCTTGGGGTCCTAGAATCTATCTTCCAGGCCAAGATACTCTTAACTAACCGGTCTCTCTAAATCTAACAAGTCTACCCTCAACCCTAAAGTCAATATCAAAAAGAAGAAAAAGGATAGATTCTCATCCTTGGGATAGTATTGCAAGGACCATCAATCTTTGCATATATGGGTCTGCTCACATTGGTCAAGGGCCCTTTTATCGCTACTCTTGAATAGTACCCTCCAAGCCTATGGAAACACATCCATTCTAGCACAAAAATATATACATATACTCTATATGTTTCCCCCACATATATATATATGTATATGCCATCATACCCACATGCATTGGTGTATACTAATATATACATATACTATACATATATACATACACTACTAGAGGATCTTTATCTATCGATGCTAGATTTTGACGGTAAGCCCTGATATCAAAATAGGCATCGTAAAATAGCATGAAAATTACCATGGAAATAAGAGTGGAAATAGGCATGGAAATTATCATTGAAATATGTGTGGAAATTACCGTCCAAAAAAACATAAAAAGGCATCAAAATTTCATTGTTCCACTTGCTCAAAAAGTTCAATATAATTCCATTCAAGCTCTTTAGCAACTCACAGAGTCAAAACCAGGAATTCTATAGGCAATATGGCATTCAGACTGAAAACCAAGTCATATGGTGTTGATCCAGTGATTGTTTTGTATGCGGGTTTATACACCCATAGAACATAGTGAAGCTTTTGATCTCAATCTATTCTTGACCCTTCCATAATTTTGGTAAGAGCCATACAGAGCATCTTATTAGTATGCTTCAGCTTCGCCATTAGCTTGAGGAGTGGACCTAACGATCATGAATTATTTAAGAAGAAATTCAATGACTTCATTCACAAAATGTACCCCTTGATTGCTTATGATCTCGATTGACAAGCCATATCTGATAGAGATATGCTCATATAGGAATTTAGCAGAAGTTCGAGCATCATTTTTTTCTTGTGCTTTGGTTTCAACCCACTTCATGAGATAATCAATTGTCACAATTATGTATTGTGCATGTGTGTGGTGAGCATGTGGCCCCACATCTCTTGACATATTCGTTTGAACCTTTAAACAAAGTAGCCCTCACAACAATTACTTTTACCATGGTGTCATTGGAAAAGTGTCCTATATTTCCCGAATGTGCATGGCCAAGAACTTTGAAGTAATCTGCCTCATTTACACATAACCTTAAATTTCCATTGTTTCCCCTTTTGTAGAGTTGTTATCCTACGAGTACATAGTTTGAGGCTTCAACCTCTATGGCTTTTTTCTATGTCTCGGGAATTTTATGTCTTCTTTTAAATATTGCACAATGAAATCCCTCCATTTAGGTGTGGGTGAGATCGAGAATAAAGTGGCATATACAATAGGAATAAATCGTAGACAATTCTTGGACTTTTTAAGATATTATTTAGTGTGTGAGCATAGTGTTGGCCATCAAAGGACTTTCATTATCACTCTTTTAGCCATGCATTGACTATCAATGTGTTGGTTACTCGTGCTTGTATGTGCATTGGCTAAAACTATTTTATACTCATCTAGACTAATGCATATTCTTAGGATGCCATTATGTGGCCAATTGTAGATTTATCTTGAGATAAGTGTGTAAGACTTACAATGTTCTATCATCTTGAACTTATCCCTAGTAGGTGGTGATGAATGAATTGGTTCTAGGGTAAGAATTTGAATGATAGGCTCAACCCATCTTGGAGTAGTCTCCACCATGAATAAATCTGAATCTAGTAAATCATCATCCACTCTAATGATTCCCTTGAAGTGATCCTAGAAAGGTGATATGCATGTTGATGCATCTTCCCTTATTTTATCGCTCCTGTAAAGTTAAATTCTAATAACATCACAAACCATCTCACTATTTTTCCCATGGCACATAGCTTGTTGATGAGATAGAGTAAGGCTTGATGGACGTCAACGAGGAAGAAAAATTTATTTGCAAGCAAATAATGTAAAAAATTCTCGATAGCATAAATCCTTATTAATCCTTCTATTTATATTATGGTGTAGTGTTTTTTAGCACTATTAAGTTCTCTAGTAGCATAGGACACATGAAAATCCATACTATTCTCACTCCGTTGATGAGCTTAATATACACCCTATAGGGAAAGTTCAAGCATCAATATATACGTGGAGAATTGTGTCCCAATCAGGAGCTTTAAGGATTGTTGCTGATATCAAAGCCTACTTGAGCTTCTCAAAAGCTTGTTGTTTTATGCTCCTTTTCTAACTAGGAGGACAATGGAAAGCGCTCATTTTGATATAGCAATCTCTACGACACCAATACCAAAGTATCAATACCAAGAGGGACCATAGCGACGAGTGACAGTCGGAGGCCACGTTAGGTTATCAATCTAGGTGTATCTACCAGGCTATGCAAATCTAAACCACCAGTAATACTCACAAGGTGCTAAGGACGATGCACTAACTAGGGACACTCAAGTCAACACCTAATGCATGGACATGGTTCCTAACACTACCTAGACACTCACTAAACTGTTAGACTCACCTAATGCAAAGTAATCACAGTTTTAACATGCAATCAAAGCTACGAGCTCTTGCTCAGATTTGCTAAGATCGGAAGCTATGAACTATGATATCTACACATGGGTAGGTGCTGCATGGTCTAAGGAAGCTAACCCTATGATCCCATCCAAATCCGGCAGTGTTTCAGTACCCAAAACTACCCGTGACATAATTTCTTATCACACGTTTTTGTGTCAAATTAGTGATGACTAATGATAGATCCCTAATCTATATACTAATAGGATCCCACAAGTGAAATATGGTGGGAAAGAGTTTCCTATAAGCAGCTATGGCCTCTCATAGTTCTCGCATACGCACGACACATATGATGCATGTAGTCAACTGAAATCATGCATAGAGCACATCAACACGTAGACAACACATAGGAGTACAGACATGCAAAAGCATTACAAGAAATTCTTGAAAACCCATTTGTGCATAGCAACAAGCGATGGAAATATCAACGCATTCTCTTTGAAGAGCTTTCTTTATTCTTGTATAAAAAAAGTGTCTTTTACATGTCCACTAGATGGCTAATATGCCCAAACCAGTGACCAAACTCTATTGTCTAAAACCATCTCTCCTAAGCTCTTTATATACAATTTGGAAACCAACTCGGTCCCGATATATTTACAATAGATGGTTCTTTACAAAATGTAGTCGGCAATGCTGATCCCGCAAAAATAGTAGTCCATCCAAAATTTGGCGAAACACTCCCCCCACCTAAACTTTGTCCGTCCTCGAACACGATATCCAAGGTCTTCAAAAAGATGTTGGCGATGAGTAGTTGGCCGTGTCTTCATTGGCTTTAGCTGAAGGGTCCTCTTGACAGTGCATATCCTGTGGCTCTTCAGATTTGTTCTTGGTGTTGTTATTCTTCTTGCCCGCGCAGGACAGCCTGGTGAATTGGGTTGCCCGTTTTTGCATCTTTTTAGGCCACATATCTCAGCGTGGGTTCTTTACATAGGGCTCGAAAACTTGTAGTCCTGACTTGATGAATCCCGTCACGAACATATCTTCTTCAAAAGTTTGCATATAGTAACTTGGCAAAAATTGGCACCTTGCATAGAAGCCCATGATTTGGTTCCTAGAGGGTCCCTTGTTTAGATCAAAAGTGAGGGATTATTTACCCTCTAGCATATGTTCCCACGGTCTATTATTAGGTAACTCTTTAATAAATGTCTCAGTACATAGAATAAGCAAGTGGGCTATTTTTACTAGCATTCTACATGTTAGATCTGGTACGCCCTTGTACATATGTATTGCGTGCTGTAAGGTAGATAAAAAATACTTACAAGAATAGAATCTATTTGCCTTGGGTAGAAGAGGGAAGTTCAAAAAATCTTGATGTTGCTTTATAATAAGCTCATACTGTGACCATGTGTACCATCTCTTCACGGGGCAGAAGGTTGGATCTATTCGGTAGGCCCTCTAAGCATTGGCATATTCCAACATGGCCACATTGTGCTTGATAATCCAAGACATCCGCCATAGCAGTTGGTTGGCTAGAGGCATGTCTCCATTGATCTCTTCATCTTTAATGGCTTGTATCCTCGAAGCTCTTCCAACCTGCACTTTGGCATGAGCTTTTTCATGTGCATCTCTTTCTCCAACTTTAGCAAGATGAGAGGCAGGGTAGTCTAGTTATGAGTGCTATAGAGATCATCCACATTTTTGAATTTGAGCTTCGCTATCTCTACAATCTTCAGCTTCGAGTGCAGATCTTTGATCTTTTGCATATCTACCTTCTGTATCAATCTGTCTTTTCAGTCTTTTGATGAGCTCCTTTGTATAGCTCCCTTGAGGCTCTGAGGTGGTTGTTCTTCTACCGATCCCAAGTTTGGAATGGACTCTTCATGATGCGTGGGCAGGGACGACATCCTCTCTTCCTCAGGTGAAGCCACATAGTCACACGTAACATATTCAGCGCCAGTGGAATGGCCGCCTGGATTGTTACTTTTGTTGGTTGTAGGGCTGCTTATTCTCTCTATTCTTTAAGCATCTTCTGTTCCTTTTGAGAGCTAGCCACTATTTGTGCACCTTTGTCAGCTAACTACTTCCTGAGCTCTAGCATCTGTCTTTGAAGGTCCTCTTTTTCCCTCTGCATCTGCTTAATTTTGTTATCTTGAGTAGGGGCTACTGGAGGCATGATCGATAGACTCATCAGCTCTTGAAGTTGACTTTGTGTCATTTGGATGTTGCGAAGAGCTATTTGATGAGTCGCCTTCAAGTTTGTCAGCTCAATGCTCTCCGGTCTCCATTCTTCCTTCATCGTTTCACATGCCCTTTTCCACCCAGCTGGCAACTTCTTCTATTTTTGCAAGGTGAGCGACTTGAAGCTCCTTCAACAACCTCTATTGCTCTTCATTTGCAGCTTTTACTTTTTCTACTTCTGTCCTCACTAGCACCGCATCGATCTCAGTAGTTGATTTTAACTTAGACTGTTGAGCATACGCTTCCTGCATGTTCTGTACTTGTTGATGAAGACCTTGGATCCAAGCCTGCATATTAAAATTGAAATCTTTGCCTGACAAGGCTTGAGCCATCATCAGTTGTTCTTTGGCCCCCACTGTAGGTCCTTTTTGCCTTGCTTCAACCACTGTCACCCTTGGAAGCATCATTAATCTTTCTGGGACAAGCTCTAGTACCGCTTCTATGGTGGTGGCCAACATCAACTGTCACTTCTTGTATCACCATTGTTGGATCTGTCGAGGCCTTACTCACTGTCCTTGGCATCTCTACATCTTGAATCACCACTATTTCTTCACTGATAGATTGAGGGCTCTAAGGAGGAGTAGGATGCGGGTCTCTTTGCGAGGTAACCTCCTCCTTGACCTCGAAATCTGGTAGCTCAGCTGAAAGGGTCATGTGCTCTGGACGGATTTGATTGAGAGAGTCCATTGGCACTTCCAGGGGAGGAGTCACTGTGGGCTCCTGCCTCCTGTCATTCCGGTTCATCGTCCTCATTTCTTCCTCCCTATTTACCTGCTATTGAGCTACTTGCCTCTCTAGCCCTTGTAGTTGGGTGAATTTATGATAACCATCCCAAGTCTGTTCCACTTCTTGTACTCTTCTCCTTTTCTTTGGCTGAGAGGAGCTGATCACTCTCGCAATGCGTTCGACTTCCTCCTCTATGTTGATTGTCTCTGTGGGCATGGCGGGCTTCTACGGGGTGTAGGTTCACATTGCCTACCCTTACGCTTCTACGGGGTGTAGGTTCCTCCTGGGGATGGTCCTGTTGCTCCTCTTCCTGAGCCTCTGATGTAGCTGCTGGGGCTTCTCTTTGTATAGCTTGGCTACAGTCTTGAATTTCAACATGGACCATCTCATCGGCAGATAACTGGCCTCAATTCATCCCTCATGCCTAAAGCCTCATAAGAAATTTTGGTAAGCACGGCTCCATTTCCAATATAATTTATCTTTTGATAGCTCTTCATGGAAGCCGCCTTCTTCAAGTCCTTGAGGATCTTGGTCCCCCAATTGCCTTTAGTGGCCCTACCATGCTTGAGTACATTTGTAAACACATATGCTAGATGAGCATCGAGATGAGTGTACTTTTATGGCTTATAAAAATGGAAGTGTTGTTGATGGATTTGTAGCGCGAGCTTAATCCTGTCATCCCTTAGCTCATCAGCATATACACTTCCACGCAGCTTGCTTGTTTTGAAGGTTGTCTACCTTTCTCTCTGATTCAGCTTCATGGAGCTGGTCTCATAATTTCCCTCTTGTAGCTTCAAAGCTCTAACTATTGTCTCAACGCGGTGAGGTTCACCATGACTTGCTCTCCATCTTTGCTGGTCAATGAGCAGTTGCCATCCTCTTTCAAGGTGCTGATCAACTCGTCCTCTTTTGGCATCCACTTCACAAGGCTTCATTTGAAAATATTCTTCAAAGCCTATCTGTTCATATAATCTTCTGCACTTAGGGGAGATCTATAAGGGATGCATACTTTTAGTCGGCGGGCACATGACACGTCTTTCTACATTGTCCTCTCCCAAGAATCTTGCTTTCATCGCACATAAGTGTTGCTTGCTGCCAACACTTCTTAATCTACATAGCATTTCTATATAATCTCTTTGTGGTACAGGGTGAATGGCTCTGATGAGTTCTTTTTGGTGACCACTTCTTCCTTCCTCTTGCAATAGACTGTGGATCTGGAGGTAGGCTTGCTTGGAGTATCCATTCTGGAAACACAGCAATTTGCAGTGTTTATTAGTATTCTTTTAAAAATCACATTGATGCGATGAAGAGTGCACTGAATTAGTGAATTAGTCAGTTAATGTCTAATGCAAAATTCCCAATCCAGCACTTCTCTTGATTGCTAAACATTATTTTGTCGAAAAATGTTTAAGGATACAAAAATGTCTAAATTGCTCATAACTTGATCTGTAGGAGTCCATTCTTGATAATTTTGACATGTATGGGACCCTAGAGGCCTAAGACTTACTGTATGGTATCAGAAAAGGCAAATGATGAGTGGTGACACATACGCGTATGTGTCAAAAGTACTCCTTTTGACAAATGAATGACACAAAGTTGTTGCCCTTGATGTCCTAGTGCTAACCATGCTTGCCCCCTGTTGAAAAGATCAGTTTTGCCATGCCCCAAAGTTGAAATCTGGTGCTGACGGAGACATGGAGCAAATATGGCCTTTCCCTATGATTAGATGATCAATGCAAGATGTAAATGCATATTTGTGACCTTCTATGTGTGTACTTCACTGCTATCACCTCAAAATTTTGCCCAATTCTACCCTCTTGACACATACACATATGTGTCAAAAGTGTTGATTTTGAAGATTTGACTTCATGGGTGTGTTGCCTATGCCATGTGGATGCCTTCTATGCTAGCCCAATAAAAAATGAACACTTGGAAGACCCCCATGCACTGATTCTGGTGTTTGTAGTGTCCTTGAGCGTATTCTGGCCTAATTTGACTTTTGAGGTATCAGAACAAGGGGCTTTTTGGAAATTTCACTTCCCAAGGGTGCACCTATACTAGAGCAACCCTCCCATGTACTTGCATGTCAAATGTGACCACTGATATGTGAATAGAACCATATCTAGTGTTTCAGAGTCGCTGACTGAATCTGGCCCTGATCTCCCCATCTATGAAGGTTTTGAGAAAGGGGAATACATATTCTGGATGTCCATGCCATTGGGAAGGAGGCTATGTCATCAGTTTCTCCATTCGAGTTGCTTTGACACATACACGTATGTGTCAAAAGTGGTCAGATGGTGCTTTGTCCTGCTTGAAACCCACGCCCATTTCAAATTGGTTCATTTTTTAAGCCCTTAAGGTTAGCTTTGGTGTTTTTTGCAGTTTTCCTGTTTTTGGCCCTATTTTGTTAGTTTTGGGTGTCTAGGTCTGTGGTTAGTGTGTGTAGCATGTTCCCAAACGATATACAAACATGTGTACACAGTTTGTTTACATACATAATGTGTGTAGAGCCGCTAAACTCTCCTGATGTGTCTCTCTAGCTCCATGCACTCTCTGTGTGCTCTCTGCTCACAGCAGCTTTGAAGTGTAGTGGGACTGAATGTGCTCTATATAGTATATATAAGCTCTGTACGATTGGCCTCAACGATTAGTAGAGTAGGTAAAGAGAACAGAAGCTCTGAAAAATTAGGCAGCTCTCTTTGTAAGCTCTCTCCTCAAAGACTAAGTACTTGATAATGAATAGTAGTTTTGCTAATATGTCCTTGAGCTCTTAGAAGACTTACCTCATGTCCCCAATTTTACCTCACCGATAGGTTAGTTGACATTCAATGCCCCTATTTTGGCTATATGCGTTCCCTCTGAATCCTGATCTACAGCTCTAGATCTGAAGGTTAAGCGATGTGCTTAAACTGCTTTCTGTAGCTTTGTCACCGAACTGTGTTCTATCAATTTTGTCGCGATCTGTGTGCGATCTTGTGTTGACTTGCTGTTTTTATTTTTGAGTTTTCTTTTAATTTTTATGGATTTTTAAAGATAAATAGTCAAACAAATAGCATAATTTCTAGTAATTATCCTATTAGACATAAATTGAAACTTCCAAGCCTATAATTATGTTCAATAGATGCATGTTAGCATCGTAATTTTTCATAGCCATTCGACCCTGTTTGGGTCCTTTTTGCTCATAATTACGTGCTGTGTTTTGGGCATAATTTGGCTTGTTTTGAAAAGAAATAAAAGCAAATATTAATTATTTACAATAAAGCACAGTTATCATTACAATTTGAAAGTACATCAAAGCAAAAATAACAACAACTTGGCCACATGCCGATGAACTAGCCTAATGCTCAAGACATTCTCTCTATATAACTCACGCACCCATCTCACAATTTACCTGTCTCGCACTCGTGCTCCCACCACCTAATCGAAGCACTATGTGTGACGACCCGCTTTAGGCTTAGGAGTGTGCAATGGTCGAAAAGATCTGTGCCTATGCAAGGCCATGTAGTGTGACCCTATTCATGCTTTTGAACAGATATGTAATTGGAAAGACATGCTGTGCGAGAAAGACAATCATGCGACAATGTGTTCCATGGGCTTTCATTAACGAGGCTTTCTAACCTAGTTGTTGATCTATCGAAGACAAATTCACTGCTTTGCACCTTCTTATGGTTCTTGGAATTGTGGCTAGCTTTTCGTAGCCTTATTATGTTCTTACCAATTCCAACCATTTTTGCTGGGTAGGAGCACTGACGAGAACCCAAACAACTTGAGTTATAAGTCCAAAGCTCTAAAGTGCATGTGTTTGTTGGCTTTTGTAACCTCTTTTGTCAATTAATGTACATGTTTTGATGGTTCGAAGATTGCTTTATGCTTTGGTTGCCATACCATCTTGGATTTCTTGCATTCTGGTTGTATCTCTGATGGCTTTGGCAATGAATCCTTTGGTTTGCGATCCTGTTGTACCTGTTTTGTATATCTTGGAGAATATACCTGCGTTTGATTACTCTCGTCTATTATATTTTTGCGCCAGACTTGTCCAGATTATCGTAGATGTTTGGATTGATTGCTCCTTGTTGTCAATTCGATCTGTTTTGTCTTGTTTGTTAAGGACACTTTAAGTTGTTCTTTGGGCACCTATGCCATGCCTCCACAAGTGCGAAAGACCTTTGTTTTTGGCACCCATTGTCCTTCTTGTGCACTCTTCTTTGACTGAAGGCTCCTTCTTGAAGACCAACCTTTTCCACAAGCGTTCGAGCACTTGTTTAGCTTTTCCCATGGGTTGAGAAGCTTTGCTTTTGGGGATCCATCTGTATGTGGATCATGGTTGTCCTATTATCAACGACTTCTTTAACCATTGCTTGGTTACTTGGGTTTGCCACTTTGGGGAAGAACCTTTTTGAGCTTTGGTCCATTCGAAGGATCTTTCTTGTACCTTGCTGTTTTGTTTTCTGTGGTAGACTTTTCACCTGCGTTTGTTGGTGTGGGCGTGGACAACTCTTCACCTTTTCGAACCCACCTCTGTGTGGTTTTTCTTTGACTCTTGTTGGTTCGTAGTGGTGCTGATGGAGATATTTGTGGTGCTTTTGCTTTAGGATTTTCCTGTATGCGAAGAGAGTCCACTTGGGAGTGTTCCTTTGTGTTAGCAATCTCTTTGACTGCTACTACATAAGCTTCATCTGGCTCCCTTAGCGGTATCCACAACCTGTTTGTCGGTACTCTGACAATGAATCAATCTTTTTCCCCGATTGGAGAAGCAGTTATGTTTTCGTTGCCATATCCTTCCTAGTATAATTGGAACGTCTTGTATTCCAACTTGGGTGACAAAGAACTTATCCCTGCAAATTAGTTCACTGACATACAACAATGAATCACATACTCCATGCACTTTGGTCGTATGAACTGTGAAAGCTTTAAACATCGCTTTAGTTTCTTTGATGCTCACATTCATTAACTTCTAGAAAAATTCGTAGGAGATGGTGTTTCCATCTACTCCAAAATCAATAAACGCATAAGTTTGTATTCTTTCAATGCCAATTTGTACAGCAATGAATGGTAGAGGTGTCTCATCATGTGATGTTTCAAGTTCGTCCTCCTCAACCATAGTAAACTTATTCTACTTAGAGATTCCATTTGCTAACGGAATCACTCCTCTCAACTTGTTCTTTCTAGCTCGTTCTTTGGCCTCTTCTTGAGCCATATCTACCACAAGTTTCTTCTTCTCTTGTTGCCACTTGGCATTATGCAATCTGTCCAATTCCGCTTGTGTGAAACGGAGTGTAATATTTCTTAATACGACATCCATTGATCCAATTGGGCATTTCTTCTCTATCCAAGGTCGATAATTTAACTGCCCCACTTGAAGATAGTCTTGAGATCACATACAGACCTTGTCCCCTCTTAGTGACTTTGGCTTAAAATTGTTTAAGAGTATAAACCAGAACAAGATCACCTAGTTTAAAATCTTTGTTGATGATGTGACTATCGTGGAACTTCTTCTACTGTCTTTCCAATGCATACATCCCTCCTACCACGGCCAGTCTAGTTTCATCGAGTCTTTCAAGTCTCATAGACAGTTTGTGTCCAGTCCAATTCAACTCCTTGGCCACTCATAAAGTAGGAATTAGAAATTCCATGGGAAGTATTGCTTCAAGGCCGTACATCATGTTAAATGGTGTTGTTTTGATCATCGTTTTGTAGGCTAGTCTATATGCCCATATGGCTGAATGTAGCTTCAACTCCCAATCACTCTTTGATCCACTTACAATCTTTGTCAATACAGCTCCAAGTATCTTGTTGGTGCTTTCAACTTGGCCATTGGCTTACGGGTGATAAAATGCCAAGCTTCTTGTGAATCACCATGAATTCACTTACTAAATTTTCAATTACTTTGTTCAAGAAATGCGAACCTCGATCACTCATAATCTCAATTGGTAGACCGTATCTTGTGAACACATATTCATGCAAGAACTTTGCTGTGGTGTGGGCATCATTCTTCTACGTAGCCTTAGCTTCTACCTACTTCACTACATAGTCTGTCGCAACAATGATGTACTGAGCATGTGTGCGAGCTACTGGAGGGTCTATTGGTCCTACAAAATCAATGCCCCATTTGGCAAACGCTTGTGCTCCCATCATTGGTCTCAAAGGCATCTCATCTCTTCGTATTGGTGCGTTATATCTTTGACATTCGTCACATCATTTCATGTATTCATTGGCATCATAGAAAACGGTTGGCCACCATAATTCAGAGTGCATTATTGCTTTAGTTGTCACATCTGCTAAGAAATTACCTCCCGAGATACTTGAATTAGCAGAGTAAAGCACTCTCAAGTATTCATTTTATGTCATACATATTCTCAACATACCGTCTTTTCCTCTGAAATAGAGTTGGTTGGCAATGATACAGAAATCTTGAGCCTATTTTTGTAGGCATCGTTGCCGTAACTTACTCATTTTCTCTGGGAAGACGTTAGTAGACAAGAATTCTACTAATGACTCTACCCATTTCGGTGTGATAGTAGACATTTGAAAGAGAGTGACGCAATTCAATTCCACAGGGCTTGGCCCCATCTAGCATGAGCATTCTCTAACAAAGTTATACACATATCTTTTCATGGTAGGCCAGTAGTAGACACCCATTCAGTCTATTCTTTTGAAGGTTTATTCAGGAGCCACATGAATGTTTCCTATTGCTATGTGAGCTTGCTCCAGATACGAAACAGCTTCCTCTCTTTCTATGCAAAGTCTAAGAACTTTATCTCTCCCTTGTTTGTACAATCTACCTACGATCATCGAAAAATGTCGTGTCTGCTGGATTAATGTGAGATTGATTTCCAATGAGATCGTGGGGCGTAAGGTACCAATAGTCAGCATTGGCACAAATGCTCTACTCCACTCCGAAATCATCTCTACATTAAACACCACCTATTTTTTGATGTGCTATTGCTAGAAGTTCCTTTGGGAAAGATTCATAAAATTTGAGAAGCTAGAGGATTAGTTCGATCTGAGAAGCCTTTATTGGGTTTAGGTTCTTGGTTAAAGTTCCTGTCAGGGTCCTAAGAGTTGTGAACATTCAAAAGATTTAGGTTTGAGGGTTGACGTAGATTAGGGTTTGGCGGACAATCTTTAGCACAATGTTTGGGATCAAGACAATTAAGGCACAAATCCTCTCTGAAGACCTTCTCTTTAAGGAAAATAGGTAGCTAACTTATCTCCCATTGAGGATATCAAGACATAGTTGAAGAAGAATTATCAGAATAGGGCGTATGTAGTAGAGTAAATCAACAAATTTTTGGATTGTGCTAAAGGAAATTGTGCATTAGGGGAACTTTGAGGTCATTTTTTTGCCCTGTAAGAAATACTAGAGAGAGAAAATCAAATGGAAATAAAGAAATAGAAAGTTATAATAACATTATATTTTTAGAGGGGTAAATCCTTGAATTTTTACTAGTGAGACCCTTGGTTTGTCAGCTTTTCGGCCATTTAATGCTCTCTCTAAATTCAAAACATCAAAGATCTTGTGTCACATCAAAACATTCCAAGATCTTTTTCCCTCCTCTCTCGAAATTCAAACTTTCCTCTCTCTCTCTCTCTCTCTCTCTCTCTCTCTCTCTCTCTCTCTCTTTCTCTCTTCTTCTTTGCTCCCCATGAGATTTTTAAAATTTCACCTATTCAGCCCATCTTCTTCTTTGTTCTCTCAAACCTGCAAACTTGCTATTAGTATGGTGGAAAGAGAAGAGAACTCTAGCAAAAGGGCCCTTTATCATCTTCACATTGAGCTAGAAAGAGAATATGAGCCTCTTCATAAAAGGAGTAAAGTTTATACTGTCCCAAGGTCTGCACTACATACCTTGTGATTGCAATAGAGTAAGAATTTAGATTAATGGACAGATGGTGGCTTGTATCCCATAGATCCTATTAGAAAAACTAGCCCCCCATTTTTTAATAGTTCATCATTGATGCGATTTGTTGGCGATGGTTATGGTGGGCTTCTTGGCTATACACAGAATCTTCCAGCCGAGAGATATATCTTAAGATTGGAAAGTCACTTGCTAAATTAATAGAAGGACTCATTGTGTCAACAACTTGTAGAGTGCAAGGAGAAGATTATGGGTCTTGAGAAAAGCTTGAATACAGTAAGGAGAAAACAAACAAAGCTTGGATATCAACAAAGGCAAAGAAGACTCAAGAATATAGAGAATCTAAAGCGTGGAGGTGGAGGTTGTGGCAAACATATATAAGCAGTAAGTTAAGGACATTTCTCTCTTCATGGTTTAAATAGATTATTGTATTTAATTTTGGTGGTTCTTTTTAGGTCAATATTTTTGTTTCTAATGTAGTATTTACATTGTTCTTTGTAGGTTATTACTCCAACCATATAAGGAATAGAAAGACGTGCTTAGAGCATCACAACACTATAGTGATGTCCTTCCTCCAATGCTAGTTGGGAATATAATGGAGGAGAAATGTTCAAGAAGGCAAAGAAGCAGTGTGTCTGAATACTTTCTTGAAAAGTTCTTGTTTGGAGCCAGGGGAAGTCCAAAGAACTGAAGGAGAAGAAGCTGAAAGCCTCTTTGTTGCCAAAGCCATCATCAATTAGATAGGTTTGTTAATCTATTAATAATAAGGTTATGGAGATGCTGGGGAAGCCCTTCCATATCACAGATACTTATGTTGGTAAGAAAAAAGACCTTAAATTTGATGAATTCAATAATATATTCTTTGATCTTCTTACTTTACAAAGAGCTATGATTAAATTTTATGACTTTTCCCATGAAGAGGCCAATGGGGTTGCAAAGTTTGTGATCAAGCTAAATGAGTCTGAGATTCTGAAGTCTAGAAAGCTTGAAAGGGTTTCAATAACTCTTATGAATAGAGCTCTTTTAACAGAAGGTGATTTATTCTTGAAAAAGGATCCAAAGCACTTTAGTGTTCAGACAAAGCAGCATATTTTGGTGGCTTGGGGCTTTTGAGGTGGATTCTGAGGATTTCAACATACTGCATTGGGATTTCCATCACACAACTATACCAGAGGTTATCAAAGTCTAGCAAGTAGGAGAAGAATTGTATGTTGAGGGTTTTGGGAGATACAAGGTGGAGTGGCATATGGCAGGTGATTTAAAGACTTTGAAATGTATGTATAATGTGTCAAAGGGGGCAAATGTTTGTACTGTATGTCTGCAGCAGTAGCAGCTGGGGAATGTAAGTCTTCAAATAGGAGCAAAACCCATTGACAGACATGTAAAGGACAATGGGCTCCAAGCAATTCTTGATATTCCTCTTACACATGTTCATATATGCACATTACATGCCCTTTGTAGGGTTATAGAAAAGCTAGTGCATCTCTATATAGGCTTTTCATGGAAGCTCCAACCATTATCTGCTAGACAAGAGGCCATTAAAAAAGTTGTGGGCACCCATGCCATGTCCCTGCAAGTGCAAAAGACCTTTGTTTTTGGCACCCATTGTCCTTCTTGTGCTCTTTTCTTCGATTGAAAGCCCTCCCTTGAAGAGCAGTGTTTCTTACAAGCGTTTAACGTTATTTCTGGGTGGAGAAGCTTTGCCTTTGGGGATCCACATATATGTAGATCTAGGTTGTGTGTTGATTAATGACTTTCTCATCCATTTCTTCGTTACTATGCTTTGGCTTTATGGATGAACCTTTTTGAGTCTTGATCCATTCAGAGGCTCTTTCTTGTACCTTGCCCTTTTGTTCTATTTAGTAAATGCTATTCCTAGAAATCCCTCTATTGGTGGTGTGAAGGCAAGGAGATTTCTAGGATTCCATGGAGAAATAGGAAAGATTAGGTCAAGAACAGGTGTATCCAACATCAAGTGGAATCAGTGGAAATCACTACACAATGCAATAAAAGATCATGGTGATGATGGCCAGGCCCGTAATAGGAAGGCAGCAGTGTGGAAGGCATTAGACACAATATTTTTCTTCTGCGATAATACATTTTGGTAAGAGGGGGACCTGTTTGAGTATAAGAGGTAGCTCAATAAGTTCAAAAAATCCATGATAGAAGCATGGAGTGGTCAGCACTTTACACACTACATGAGATGTATTTTCCTACTTTACCCTTGGTTACTTATAAAAGGAATAATTTCAATTTTATTTTATGATTCAATCAAGTGACTCCATGCTTCTTCCGAATCTTACTCCCTGGTTTACAGCATATACTTTACAATCATACTCCCTGGTTTGTGAAAGAATATGGAAGTTTATCTATCTGGTCAACTCAAGGCATGGAGAAGTCCCATTATCAAGCAAGATCCAGATATTTCAGACACACAAGACATGGTGGTGGAAAAAACAAAGCAAACGATCTATTAGAAGTCTTCCAATGGTTTTACAAACAATACTGGCATAAACAAAGTCAAAGGAGGCCAAAGTGTTATATGAGAGCTCAGATACAACAAGGACTATACAAATTTACTGAAAATAGACAGAGAGCATATAGGAGGCTAGATGCAAGAGAAAAGTTTTTACAATGGCTTGAAACTAAGCAAAGGAGGCAAAAGATGGACTTCAAGGCAGAGCTTGACTTGATGATGGATTTCCTTGCTCTTCTTTGGTGCTGTCTTTAATCTCCCACTCTATCGATCCTCTGCACTTCAAAAGCTCTTGTTTCCTATATCCCACTAGATTTTTCATATTCTCTGCACTACCTATATGTGCAAGGACATATGCACCTAGAGTAGCATAGTATGCTATCCTAGAGGCTAAAACACCAGGCATATAGCCAAAGACCCTAATAGCTTCCTGCTTCTCTACAAGTATTATTTTTTCCACTCCCCTATGCAAGGGTTGAGATCCAACAACCCTTGAGAGGGCCTGCAAAGCTAGAAATGGAACTCCTGGATTTGTGCTAAATTTGTTGTGGTAAATTATAACTGTATATGTATTTATGTCACCTATGTAGTGACCCAAGCTTTGATTTCTGCCTGTGCCATGGGCCTTGAACCTTTTGCTCTCCCCAAGAACTTATTTGGGTCTTCAATGTCAATCTACAAAAATAAAAATCTTAATTTAGATACTTTGTTTCAATCCTTCATGTGAAAAAATATCAAATACAAACTTATACCTATGGATTTTCATCATTTTCTATCAGCTCAGTTGAGTGAAGATTTATTGAGTTCTTTGGTTGAGTCTCTTGTGGCACTATTTCCTGAGCATTTTCAAATTCCATATCTTGAATATTTGTCTCCTTTGAATTTCTTGAAATTCCTCTTCTAATGGAAGGCCTTTGCTTTCATAAGGCACTCAAAGATCTGTGAAATATTGCCCTACTATAGCTTTATCCAATAAAATTATCACCCTGGGTATACAATGTAGAGATGGGATCTATTGAACTATCTATAAAGCCTCTATCATTTTGGCCCCACTTTGCAAGGATGGCTAAATAATAGTCTTCCCTCAAGTCATAAAGATGTTGTATGTCATTGAGCAGGACATAATCTTTGTTGTTGATTCTGTAGCTTGGAAATGTTGGAATAGCCTGCAAAGGGTTTTCCAAGTCAATATCATCATCATTGATATTCTGCTCAACCTTGGTTAAATTATGGGTCTTGAATTTTGCAATATCAAAAACCCTCCAAGTTCTCCTCTCTTCCTGTTCCTTTTGAAGCTCCTCAGCTGCATCATCAACCTCCTGTGCCTCAACATCAGCTGTCTCTACCTCTCCCTTTGCTTTAGATTTGGGAAGACTCTCTGATATCCATTGAAAGAATACAAGAAGTGCCATATCCTTTTCTAGAATCTAGTAATTACCATTGACACGCCACTCACATTTCTCCAATATCCTCTTGAAATCATTTTCAAGGAGATTCCACTTGTGGGGACAGGAAAATGACTTAGAGATATAGCTTGCCTCAACAACATCGGAGAAGTGGACATAATTGTCAACCCTATGTGTTGAGAATCAGCAATCACACTCAAACAGCCTCTTTGTATGGAGTCTCAGGGTCAAGGATATGCAGGCTAACTTATCCCATATGCACAATGGTGCCTACTGCAGTTTCCTACTTTCCTATAAAGCATTGTACTTGCTTCCTTTCTTAATGCAATGATAGTACTCTTTTCTTTTCAGTGAAGTGTCAATGTCATTGTCCACATACACAAGATTGTGTTTATGAGTCCAAGTCTCAATCTTGGAACCTAATTCACTTGTGTAACAAACAGTGTCCTTGTCTTCTCCATCATGAGTCCACACTTCTCATTTCATCCTCCATAGCTTCCGGTTTTGCCATGCTTTAGATCCTGCATTTCTCACATGGTATCAGAGCCCAGTTGGGCATGGCATTGTTTGTCTAGCCTCTCTTGATTCCTTTCAACCTTAGTCTAGCTCAATGTCAGCTCATGACTTCATCTCCCAACTCTACTCTCACTGAAGCTTCCATGGCAGCCATAGCCAGCAGCACCCTGTCAGATTGAGCTGCTTATATCTCACTCCACAGGTCAAATCTCTTGAAGCTTCCTTCTGGAAAAGTATTCCCCAACTCACAAAGCTTCCTATATCACATCAATCCACGACATTGGACCATCTGGAGCTCAGCATTGTGAAAATCCTCAATCTCTGCTCTGTGTCTGCCATAGCCAGACATGACTTACCTTACTTGGAGCTTCCATAACTCTTCAACCAGGCCATTTCAGCCCACGATTTCTTCTAGGGAGTTGTTCCTCTGCTCAAGGCGCTTGATCCAGGCACAAAAATGGACTGCATTACTGCGCCCTGGCTCCAGCATTGCAGAAATCGTGGAATCCTGTCAGAACTGCGCCTGCTTCTGTTCGACGTGTCTGGGTGCTTCATATAGGCCACAATCTCGATGATTATGATAGGGCTTTGGTAGCCCATGAAGTCAGCTTCCTAGGCATGTAAATTTTTTTGAAAATGATCAAGTGTAGCTCCTGCAAACTGAAAAAAACCAGGCCCCTGTCTCAGAAACCCTAATTCCACCATAGCCAAAGCTTCAAAATTCTGACATTTTTCACTGTTTCTCTCACTGAAGTTATCAACAGTGATTTTAATCACTGAGCAATACTCTCTGAAGTTCATTAAAGTATTGTCACTCAGATCTGAAGGTATCAGTATCAAATCAAGAAGGGGAAGATCACTTGGATTTTAAAAGAGTAAAAGATTTTTGTAGATTTGGTATTCATTGACACTCAGTTAGTGTTTTTTAGCACTTGTGTCTCTCAACCAATTCTTCTGTTGCTCAAATCTAGTAAGTCTGAAGTTGATTTGCTACTGTTCCAGTAAGTCTAACATGGGCAAAGACTCTCCAAATGCTCGATTCAAAGGAGTCGGGTTCCACACTTGGCAAACCCGCATCAAGCTCATCCTGATGAAGAAGGGTCTCTGGGCCATCACAAATGGCAAAGAGAAGAAACCTCGGGATGCGGACCTTGCAACTACTTGGCAAAAGAATGATGACAGAGCACAGGCCATTATCAAACTGGAGCTAGACGACAGTTATATCCATCATGTGGATAACTGTGAGACCTCACAAGATACATGGAAAAGACTTGACACCCTGTTCGGTGCACAATCTAAATCATCAAAGTATGGTCTCCTAATTGAGTTCTTCAGGCTTGAAATGAAGTCCAGCACATCACTTGCCACACATCTTAATTAGATGGAAGGACTCCTAACCCAACTTGCAGGAATCAACATTAAAATGGATGAAGATGTTTGCATCGGTGTTCTACTTAAGAGCTTGCCTCCTGAATATAATAATGTATCAGCAACTTTAATCAACATGCCAAATCCTGAACTTGTTGATATCCAGGCATCACTGTTAGAAGAAGAAAAGAAGCTAAAAACTAAAGAACCAAGTACCTCTAGAGATGAGCATGCATTATATGTTGGCAACAGGTACAAAGGCAAGAAGGATCAGCTCTTCTGTGACTTCTGCAAAAGGACCGGACACACCGAGAAGTTCTGCCACGCAAGAAAGAGATCCCAAAAGGCCTATCTAGTCGCAGTCAAAGAAGAAGAAGAAAATGGAGCAAAGGAAGAAGAAGATGAAGATGAAGACCACCAGGATCGGAAGGACAAGACTCATCAGTCCTTGTACTCTCATAATTCTGATAGACTGTTTTAAAAGCCTTGTACTTCCTTGCCCTAATGCTTCCTGCCATAAGCTTTGTAAACTCCTTATGTAACTTGGCATTACAGTCCCTGTACACTTTGTGAGGCCCCTGTTACAGCCTCTGGATGTCCACCATGTTTATGGTACCCACACTTAGCTTTTTTGTGACAGCCTCTGGTGTTTTGCCATGTCTGTGGTATGCCCACACTTTGCAGGTGGTTCTCATTACAGCCTCTACACACTTTGTGCCTTTTCTAGTTGTGATTGAGGAGGGGTGTTGAGAATCAGCAATCACACTCAAACAGCCTCTTTGTATGGAGTCTCAGGGTCAAGGATATGCAGGCTAACTTATCCCATATGCACAATGGTGCCTACTGCAGTTTCCTACTTTCCTATAAAGCATTGTACTTGCTTCCTTTCTTAATGCAATGATAGTACTCTTTTCTTTTCAGTGAAGTGTCAATGTCATTGTCCACATACACAAGATTGTGTTTATGAGTCCAAGTCTCAATCTTGGAACCTAATTCACTTGTGTAACAAACAGTGTCCTTGTCTTCTCCATCATGAGTCCACACTTCTCATTTCATCCTCCATAGCTTCCGATTTTGCCATGCTCTAGATCCCGCATTTCTCACACTATGATCCCTTGTGAAGAGGAGAAATACCTCTAACAAATCCATGAACCTATTTGAAAGGGATTGAAGGAGAGAATTGAGGTCCATTGGTGTGTTGAACATCTGTTGACAATTTAGATACATTTCCAGTACTCATAAGGAATTCAAAAACTTTGACCTCTGGAGCATCTTCAACATCCTCAACCTCTAGATCTGCAAATGAGAGCTTACTCTTACTCATCCTTGTAAATCTTGAGGAAAGGTAGATATTATTGAGCTGCACGAAAATGGAAGGGAAGGTAAAAAGAGGTATGTGAGGAATTCGAATAGCTCAACGATGGTAAAAAAATATGCTATAAGAGGTGTAATTGGAATACGTAAGGATTATGGGCATGAAAACTTGGAAAAGGTCTTAGTAAATAACTATTGATGAGTTGCGCGAAAATAGAAGGGAAGCTCAAAAAAGCTATATGAAGAATTCACGCAGCTCAACAATGGTAAAAAAATATGCTTTAAGGGTTGTAATTGGAATACTGAAGGCTAATGGGCATGAAATCTTGGGTGTAATTGGAATACTAAAAGCTAATGGGCATGAAATCTTGGTAGTTAACTATTGATGGGCCGCGCAAAAATAGAAGGGAAGCTCAAAAAAGCTATTTGAAGAATTTCTGCAGCTCGTCAATAGAGATTCATATGCCTGAAAGGCCAGGAGGTGTATGTGTGTGTGTGTGGAGTGTTATTGTGGATGAAAATGGGCAAGATATGAATGATGTAGAATGTAAAGTGTCATCATAAAATCCTTTTCCTTTTTATAGGTGAGAAATGTGACCATTGCCTCACACGTGTGTAGCACATTTCCCAAGGCGCCACATGTGTGAGGCAACGATCACATTTCTCACCTATAAAAAGGTGAGGAGAAGGGCAGTATTACTTTATATTCTCTCCATTCCAACCCATACCTTCCTATTTCGAATTCCATTTTCTTGCCTATACACATACATTGCACACACACCTATTGATGAGCTATGCGATTTTAGAAGGACACTCCCCCCACCTTCTCCATTGAATTCGCGCAGCTCATCAACATATCCTGATTCACACTTATTGCCAAGCAAGTCCAACTCACACCCTCTAAAAACCATACTATTTCTCATTGATGAGCTACGCGAATCAAGAAGGACACTCCACCCTTGTTCACTATTGAATTCGCACAGCTCATCAACTGTCTGTTTTTCACCCTCATTGCTTAGCAAGGCCCATATTCAACCTATTCCCCAGCCCACACCCACTAAATAACATATTTTTGCCCATTCACGAGCTACGCGAATTTAGAAGAAGGCTCGCCATTTTCTTTACACAAATTTAGCACTGCTCATCAATGGAAATTTTTCTTCCCCAAGGCTAAGCTTTGCCACTTACATTGCTATTCTTTACCTCCTTTGCTTTTAGATATAGTCTTTCACATTGATAAGGTGCGCAAATTAGGAAGGGCACCTCTATCTCCTTGTGAACTGATTTCGCATAGCTCATCAACACTTCTTTGCTATGGCTAGAACCAAGCAAACTGCAAGGAAGGAAAAGGTTGACCCTAGAGGCATACCAGCCAAGATATACAAGGGTTAGAGCTAGGAAAAGAAGAAGCAACCCATGACAAAGCAAAAGTTCAAACAGTATGTCACCTCCCTTAGCGAGATAAGGAGGGCAGTGAAAGCATTGAACCTTGCAATACCAAGGCTACCTTTCCAAAGGCTATGTAGGCAGATCTGTGACCAGAGGAGTATTTCCATGAGATGGCAGAGATCAGCCCTTGATTGTCTCCAGGAGGCAGCTGAAGATTTCATCATTGAGTTTTTCCAGGACTCTTACATTTGTGTTGCCCATGCTCACAAAGTCACTCTCATGGATAAGGACATGGTTGTCCTTAGAAGACTGATGTATAGATTTAGTAAATTTCTTGAGCCCATACCATTCAGGGATGAAAAGACCTTCAACATATTGAATATACCTCCATGGAGGAAACCAAAGCTAGAGGATAAAAAATCCAATGAGGAGGAGGTCAAGTACAAAGATGAGGAAGGGGGACATAAGAGGAAAACCTAAGCAAGATGCAAGGAGGGGGATGGAAGAAGAGAGAAAGGCAATGGAGGAGAGTGAAGAGCAGCTAGCTTACCTGGAGCAGGAAATGAAGGTACTTTTCACCAAAGTTGATGCAGATGGATTCCTTGTAGTTGCCTTCCCTCCAGATGATATTGTGAAGAGAGAGGACTACATTGTCTTGGACCATGAGTGCCTGACACTACTTAGGGACATCAAGAGGGAGATAAATGACACCATTGTGCTAGCATCATTGAGGTAGGAGAAGTCTTATGCTAAATATTTTTATTCTTTTATTTCACAATATCAAAATCCCATCTTATTTGAATGTCTATGTTCTTGAAGGGTAATGATGCATAGTTTCCAGCTGGGAGTGCAACAAAAGGTGGAGGTTATTGATCCCTCCATATCAGTGTATCTTAGGAGGATGGACACTGAGGTTGCTTCATTTAAGCACTGGGTGGCCAAAATTGATATGGAGACCCTTGAAGTGGTCTTACTGCCCTATAATGAAGGGTAAGTCCTTTTAACCAGAGCTTCTGTAATTACAAGACTAATATAGATTTTCCAGAAGCCATTGGAGTCTAACATTTACAACTAATAATGATTTATGGAAGCCATTGGAGTCTTATTATCATAGACATAGTTGACAAGAAATGTTTTTATCTCAATTCTATGAGAGGATCACATGGTATAGCAAAATTGTAAGCAATTTCATAAAACCTTCACTATGGTTACCTCAAATACTATATTAGGTCAACCACTAATTTCTAATACATTGATTGTTTTGTTTTGTATAGATGTGCAATGAGATTCATGTAGCTTCTGAAGAGTTGTCCACCAATGCCTCCAATCTTATCTACAGTTGAGTATCACCAAATCAAGGTACCTTGATCTCTTAGTTATGTTATACAATCATGGTTTTCTGCCTTTCTTAAGAGTAGTCTAATTTCTCCTTATTCATGTAGTGTCCAATCCAATCTGACTCCCACTCATGTGGATGGAAGGTTGTTATAAATGCTGAGAGGATGATTAAGTTCATTTATGACAATGAACAGAAGAATATAAAAGTGTTTTGTATAGATGTGCAATGAGATTCATGCAGCTTCTAGAGAGTTGTCCACCAATGCCTCCAATCTTATCTACAGTTGAACATCACCAAATCAAGGTAGCTTGATCTCTTAGTTATATTATACAATCATGGTTTTCTGCCTTTCTTAAGAGTAGTCTAATTTCTCCTTATTCATGCACTGTCCAATCCAATCTGACTCCCACTCATGTGGATGGAGGGAGGGTTGTTATAAATGCTGAGAGGATGATTAAGTTCATTTATGACAATGAACAGAAGAATATAAAAGTGAGTATTTCAATCCACCTCTTTTGTAATGCAAAAAAATTCTACACTTATTTCTACAACCCTCTTACTTTCTAACCCCCTTTTCTTGTTTTGGCTAGTTTTCCTTGGATTGTTACAATGATACACAAGTCTGGCTTGTAAGACGTAGAATCATTGTAACGATGATTGTGAATAATTTTCCTCTACAGGAGCCAGAAGAAGAGAAAAAACCATCTAAGAAGAGAAAGAGCAAAAGAGAAGGGACGGCAGCGAGGATCTCCAAGAAGCAAGATGAGAAGGAGAAGGTCCCTACTCCTAAGAAGCCAAGGACTCTAAGGAAATCCAGAAAGGCTAGAGAGGAGAAAGTGGAAGAGCAGAAGGAGGAGAAGGAGGAGGAGCAGAAGGAGAAAGAAGAAGCAAAAAGAGAAAGAAGAGGAGAAGGAGAAGGAGAAAGAAGAGGAGGAGGAGAAAGAAGAGGTGAAAGAGAAAGAAGAGAAGAAGAAGGAGAAAGAATAGAAGGAGGAGGACAAAGAAGAGAAGAAGGAGGAGAAAGAAGAGAAGAAGGAAGAGAAAGAAGCGGAGAAGAAAGAAGAGAAGGAGGAGGACAAAGAAGAGGAGAGGGAAGAGAAGGAGGAGGACAAAGAAGAGGAGGAGGAGAAGAAACAACAACAAGAGGAGAAGAAAGAGGAGGAGAAGAAGGATAAGAAGGTGAATCAAAAGAAGAAAGCAAGAAAGGTAGAAGAGAGAACACCACCAAGCACCCCTTCAAAGCCAATACCTGCCTCTACCAGGATGAGTCCAAGACACAAGAAATAGATTGACTCTTCTCATTAAAAAAATACTTTGTACATCCATTTTCCCTTTTGGGTTACATTTAGGTGGAAGTTTTTTGTATATCTCCAGCATTTTGTAAATCCTTGATAGTAATCTCTAGCAACCTTCTTAATCCGAGATATGTAATCTCCTACAGAAAAGGCAAACAAAAGTTTGCACTTGTAAATATAATTCAAAGTAATTTGATATGTAAGTCTTTGAAGAAATCAATTTGATTATGTTTTCATGTTTCTTTTACCTAATTACTTAAACAGCAGCATTTTGGATTTCTTTGCATCTTATATTCCTTTCACTCCTTTTAGAGACCTGCAAAGAGTGTAAAGTAAGAAGATATGCATGCTAGTATGAAATGTTAAGAACATTAATGTTAGTGTCAAAAAAACTTGCCTTTTTGTCATCCACTTTGAAAGCAAATGACTTTGGCGATTCAATTTCTTCATTTAGAAGATTCTGTCTCACTTGTTGCAATGTACACATGGCCCTTATCTTTAAAATAGTGATAACTTCATTGTTGAGTCACAAATCAAGATCAATGACTGGATTCACGCCAAAATCTTCCATGTCTTGGTCTAGAGGGATTAGGACACCACCCACATGGTGCCATCTACTATAATAAAAAGTCAAAATGAAGTTTTGTGTAGCAACCATATACTTGCAAGAAATTGACTCTTGATGCACCTTATATGTGATTCCACTAACTACTTTTGTGTCCCAGCCTTCATCAACAAACTGAAGAACATTTTTTGCTTGTAAGCTTCTCACTGAGAACAAAGTTTTACACCTTCTAGCTTGGATATTAGAGAAGAAGTCTACAAACACAAGGATAGGCATGAAGAGGACAATTTTGCTCTGTTTACTAGCAATATTAGGTTTCATACATCTCTGAAGTTCATTGAATAGCTTACATCTATAGCACTCACTTGTGCTAGAATTTGGTAAAGGCCACTCCTCACACCCAAAATCAGGAAGTGGAAGCTTGGTCAAAGAACCCCATGATCCTTGTGACTTAGGAGAGACATAGAAATGGTCATAAAAGAACACACCATTCTTTGCAAGGGACCCTCTTGTTCTTCCTTTATAGAGTTCCTCTCCAACAGAGGCATGAAAAACATCAATAATATCAACAATACACTCCACTGGCTGCCATTCCTCTAAGTTGGAGGGATATAAATCTACAAAATCAAAAGCTAAATGCTATAAGTCTATAAAATCATAAATCTAACTTCAGTTTTAACATGCAAAGAGAACTTATAGTTAGGCCTGTGTAAAGGAAGATCCCGGGTATTTGGTTGAAGATGGTATGCATAAAAACATGTTGTACCAGCACCTCTTTGATTGTCTTCATGTTTGAGCCGTGTCTAAAATCCTTCACTCTTCCTTTCCAACACGTAATGAATGGATTGGTGGTTACCTGTTTCTTTCTCCTATTTTGTTGCATAGTTATCCAACTACCCTTAGCTATGGTAATAGGAATCCATCTACCCTCCTGCATATCAAATGTATTATATGTGGATATATATTCAATGGAGGTACTAGGATGTTTAGATCTGGCATAGTTTTCTATAGCCAAAAAATGAAGAAGAAGAATGAGCAAGAGAAGGAGAAGGGGGGACAACAAAATTCAAAATGGCGAGAAAGGGGGGGGGGGGGCTTTTGGCTCTAAAGAAAGTAGGTGGCCTCGTGAAGAGAGAAGGCTGATCTCGACATTTGTCATGATGGTTTGGGGGTGAAAAAGGAAGAGCTAGAGGAGAAAAAAGGTGAGCTTCTGACATGAAAAAGACCCTTTCACGAATTTGCCCCTAGATAAAATTAGCAAAAGAAATGCACTTCTTATTTTCAAAAAGAAAGATTCCATAGCGTAAGCTCTCCTCTCATTGGCTAAGAGCACTCTCTCTCTACATGCTAAAAGGTAAAAAAATGACCTCGAAGTTCCCCTAATGATTTGGAGGGATATTATCATCACTTCCTCATCTTATTGCAATATGCACCTCCAAGAATGACTTAAGAAGTCAAGGTGGCTAGATTCATTATAGCTTTGAACCCTCCATTGAATTCTCATTTGCAATCTCTTTGATTGGCTACTTTCATAGACGTATTGGATGGTGGGAAGCCAATGGAGTAAGAAGTGAATTTAACCAAGAAGTGCAAGGAGGAACCTCTACCAAATTGGGATGTTAAGTGGAATCATTCCAGCTTCAAATCTAATCCTCAATGGGAGATAAGTTAGCTACCTATTTTCCTTAAAGAGAAGGCCTTCAGAGAGAATTTGTGCCTTAATTGTCTTGATCCAAGACATTGTGCTAGACATTGTCCTCCAAACCCTAATCTACGTCAACCCTCAAACCTAAATCCTTCAAATGTTCACAACTCTTGGGACCCTAACAAGAACTTTAACCAAGAACCTAACCCCAATAAAGGCTTCTCAGATCGAACTAATCCTCTAGCTTCTAGAATTTTATGAATCTTTCCCAAAGGAACTTCTAGTAATAGCACATCAAAAAATAGGTGGATTTAGAGGACCGCAAGGAGCATTCAAGGGTAATGAAAGTCAGAGTCTAATGTTGGATCTCAAATAGTGAGATATAATCCTAAAGCAAATCAAGGTGACAAATCTAAGGCTCAAGTGAATCAATTCATTACAAGAGAAGAAGGACATAGAGATCAAGCTAGCTTATGTCTATTTCAATATTGAGCACCAAGGAGCAAATCAATATTATAGGTGTTAAGAGGCCTCAGTTCCAAATTTCATAATTTTCCAACTCTTCTAAATAATTTCCCTAATAAATTTATTCTTAAAAACTCATTAAATTAGAAAATTCTCTATACTCTTAATTCACAAATTAAGGGGAAAATTATCCTAGGTTATACTAAGTGAGAGGAAGTGATTAACAAATCCTCTTAGCTTAATTAAGTGTTTAGTTAATTTCCCCATAAATTCTATGTTATTTTTTCACTAATTTTAGAATTTTAAATTCCATAATTACACATCTATTTATCTTCTTCTAGTCCCCTACTCAATTTTCTAAAGTAACTCTTTAATTAGATTTCCCGAAATTTCATCATTATAACGACACTACCTTCTCAATTAAAAATGTAATTAAGCATTTTTTCAAAAAATAAATTTTTATATATATAATCCATGTAAAGAGGAGTGAGTATTTATGTTTCTAGAGTAAAGAATCTCTAGTTTGAATAAATAAAAGAGAAAAATGACATATTCTACTAGCGAAAAATGATAAATTACGTTTTCCTACTAGCAAAAATGATTAAATAGAGGTTGCCAAACAAGATTTCTCTTCCATATGGGTTAGGCAATGATGTAGGTAGGGGGTCTTTATATAGCCTCTCGGGGGCCAGGTGATTGTGTAGGGCTTATTTTAGCCTCTAGAGGGCCAGGTGACTATGTAGGGCTCATTTTAGCAACAAGAGGCGCCTCTCTTCTTGTAGTTCTTTGTTTGATTGGCTGAGAATGTGCTAAAAATGCGTTTTACCCCTCTTTTGAGGACTTGCTAAATTTCTTACATTCTCTCTTCTCCATTGGGTGCTCCTGGAGTGGAAAGTTTTCACATTTTTTCCTTTCGTGCTAATTCCACTTACATTCTTTCTCCTTATCCAAAATAGTTTGGAAGAGAAACTTGCATTTCTTACTCAAATTCAGGTATGTCAACCTTCCGAGAGAGAAAAACTCCAAGGAGGTAATTTCTGAGTAAGAAAATTCATACTATTAAATTTACATAGTTCTCTAGGAAACTCTAAGTTCACTAACTTTGAAAGGGACAAGATCCCTCAAGTATGCACAAACTTACACAAGATTGCACAAAGATCAAGCATAACAATTGAAATCTCCATGCATAGAGTGTAACATAAGGTAAAGATCAAATAAAAGCATCAACATAAGAATGGGTTCAATCTCCCCCTCCAAATGGCGGCACCCTTTCCATCTTGAGTATTTATATATTAAAGGGTGCCCTTTGTGCCAAAACTAGGGTGCACGACAAGGGACTTCTTTATTTACAAGAAGGAGCTTTTATCCCAAAAGCAAGCTCCTATTTTTATTGTATGTCTTATTTGTTTATCTCAAGGCTATTTACAAGTGCACCCTCTTAGGGTATTCATTTACAAGTGACTATTAACCATAGTCATAATAAAAATCTGGGTAATCTCGGCCGCTAGTAAGCCGTCCAAAATGTGTTCTCGCGATCCTGCCCTTCACTTCATTATCACTCTCTCCAACCTACAGTTGTCCATCACACACAATTAGTATTTAATACACCAACAATAGACAGTAAATCGATCAATTCAATCCAGCTATCCATAAGAGTATAGCGCCCTTTAACCATGGATGTTACACACTAGGAGGGTACGGACACCCCGTAACATCCCTCCTACCCAGGATAGCAACTGTCCTCAGTTGCTTCACTCACAACTATCTAGTGTGTGATTATAAGAGTCCAGAAGTTCCGGATAAGTATGAAAAAATGTTTAGGGAAACCATTTAGCATCTTCTCTAGGATGGCTCTTAAAAGTCACAAGATAATGGTTATACATAGAACCAACACGTGTGGTGGTAGTCTCATGGTCTACTATAGCATCAGGGAGTAGTTGTTCCTCTTGATCCACCAATTGAGGAGCTTCATCATATACAGGATGAGATGGAACAGTACCCTTAAAAGGTTTCAAGAGACTAATATGAAAAGAATTATGTATCTTCCAATGATTAGGCAATTCAAGACGATATGCAACATCATTAATTTTGTGAATGACTTTGAAAGGTCCATAAAATCGTGGTGCTAGCTTCACAAAGGGGTTAGTGCCAACACTTTTGATACGTCGCTTTTAAATGTGAAGCATCACATAATCTCCTGTCTTAAAAAGATAAGGCTTCCTGTGCTTATTAGCTTGACGAGTAAACAATTCTTGTGAGTGGGAAATGGCAGCACGAACATCAGCATAAATTTTATCAAAATCAATAGTTAAATTGTCAGTAGCAGCAGGAATAGTATTTGATAATCGTGTAACAAGTGTAGGGAGTGTGTGACCATATATTATTTCAAAAGGTGCTTTTCTAGTAGTAGAATGAGTGGTGTTATTGTATGCAAATTGCAAAATGTGTATGTAGTCATCCCACCTTTTTGGTTGTGTATGAACATAAGCTTTGAGCAAATCAATGATTGTGCGATTAGTGATCTCACTCTGACCATTGGATTGTGGATGGAATGTAGTAGAATAGTCTAAGGTAGTACCTAGATTAGAGAATAAAGTTTGCCAAAATGCACTACAAAACGTGGAATCTCTATCAGATACTATTACCTTAGGTAACCCATGGTGAGTGAACACATGCTTCAAAAATAAGTTAGCAGCTTGAGGTGCACACAATTTCTTATTACAAGGAATGAAATAAGCCTGTTTGCTAAAACGATCTATGATGGTCCAAATCATGTCATGCTTATGCATTGTTAGAGGAAACAACGTAACAAAAATATGTTCCCAAGGTCTCTCGGGAATAGGGAGTGGATGGAGTAACCCTAACTTCTTGCTTATGGTAGACTTAACCTTTTGACAAATCAAACATTCAGCAACAAAGGATTTGACATCTTGTTTCATAAGAGGCCAAAAGAAGTCATGAGATAGATTTTGAAATGTGGCTGCTACACCTCTATGGCCCGCATAAGGTGGATTATGCAATTTCTCTATGAGAGGGTTTTGAAATGGTTTAGAGATGCACAATTTCTTTTGAAAATAGAGAAATTTGTCTTGAATAGAGTAATCAACAATTGATTGTGCATTGGGTTGATTCATTTGAGTCCAAAAATGCTTAAAATCATCATAAAGTGCATAAGTGTCACGCATAGATTCAAATGAAATACCATGAATGACCGATAGTAGGTGATTAAGAGTTGGCTTTCTACTCAAAGCATCTGTCCAAGATCGTATTGAAGAATTGGTTGAAAACTTTGAATAAATGCGGCCCACTTAATATGCCTATCTGAAATCAATGGCTGTGAGAATAAATGTTTTAAACTTTGATGAATAGTTTTTATAACAAAGTCAGTACCCATCAAATAATGCTTCCAAATTTTAAGTGCATGGACTACATTAGAGAATTCCTTATCATAAGTGCTATACTTAACTTGTGCTGGTCTAAATTTCGTGCTTTCATAAGCAAGTGGATGGTTATCCTGCATTAAAACAACACCCAAACCTTTTCCACTAGCATCAGTAACAACCACAAAGAAGGGACGATTAAAATTAGGTAATTGGAGTACTGGTGCATGTGTTAAAGCGTATTTAAGTGCTTGAAAAGACTGATCGTGCACTTTAGTCCATGTGTAAGGTGTATTCCTCTTTAGCAACAAGGTGAGATAGTGAGCTTTATATGAAAAATTGCGCACAAATTTCCTGTAGAAACTACATAAACCAAGAAAAGAACGAAGTTCATGCAAGTTTTTGGGTCTTGGCCATGAATTGATAGCTTGTATCTTCTTTAGGTCAACCTTTATCCCTTCCTTAGATACTATGTGACCTAGGTATTCAATTTCTTATTGGAAAAACATACTTTTCTCTAGGTTAAGATAAAGTTGATTTTCCTTGAGTAATTGGAACACTTTAGCAAGATGTTTCTTGTGTTCCTCTTTGGATTTACTAAAGACTAGTATATCATCAAAGAACACTATAGCAAAGTCTTGGTGATCTATGAAGATCCTATTCATCATCCTTGTGAAGGTGGCCGGTGCATTTGTCAAGCCAAACGGCATGACAAGGAATTCATAATGACCGGTTTGTGTACGAAACGCAATCTTATAAATATCCTCACTAGTCATCCTCACTTGGTGATATCCCGATTTTAGATCCATCTTGCTAAAAGTGGTGGCCCCCTTAAGCTTTTCCAATAGATCATCTATACATGGAATAGGAAACCTATTCTTGATAGTGATCTTATTCAATGCGCGGTAGTCTATACACATGCGGTATGTACCATTCTTCTTTTTGACAAGGAGAATGGGTGCCCCATATGGTGAACTACTTGGTCTTACGAGCCCTTGGTTGAGTAGCTCTTGAACTTGAGACTTAATCTCTTGTTGTTCAAGAGGGTTTATGTGATAGGGAGCTCGACAAGGGGGTGCGCTACCATGAATGGTCTCTATGCTATGGTCCTCAGGTCGAGACATAGGTAAACCAGCGGTAAATCGTGCATAAAACACTCTTGAAATTGAGCAAGAAACTCTTTTTGTGCATCATTACAATGTGATTCTTGTGCAGCAGATATTTCATTAATGTACACAAGAAATGCTTTATCTCGTTTGCGAATGGCCCTTTTAGCTTGATTGTGAGATAGTAATGGTTGATCTTCACTTTCAAATGCAGTATGTAAACAAAATTGATGACCTTCATACATGAAAGTAAGAGAACGATTGCTATAATCAATCTTAGGATTTAATTCATGACGAAATGGCATTCCTAAGATGATATCTATCCCATGCAATGGAGCAACAAGAAAAGTACGCTCTTGAGAGTTCTCAATTGAAATCTTTAAGCTTTCCACTTGTTGAGTGCAATTGTACTTTTGGTTATTGAAAGCAGTCTTAACTTTGTATCCAGATGATGTAAGAGGTAGATTAAGAGATTTAGCAATGCGATTCGAAATAAAATCATGGCTACTTCCATCATCAAACAAAATACTCACTTCTTTTCCTTGCACGATGCCTTTGATTTTTAAAAGAGTGTAAGGTGAAATGGATGAGGGTTTAGGGTTACCTTCATTCGGTTGATCGTCATTACCCTCATAGTTTGGATCGTAATCATCATCGTAGTCATGGTTGTCTTCCAAATCCGCTTCTTCTTCTAGGATAGGCTCATCTTCGACCATGTTGACTTGAACTTTTTCTTCTTTCTTCATTGGGAATTTGTCTGCATAATGTCCTAGGCGATGATAATTGAAGCACTTTACCCTCTTCAAGCGGTCCTTGGCCCTTTGGTTGGAAGTGCCGTTGGTCTTCTTGAAGTTAGGATGAGCGCCTTGACTGTTAAAACCGTTGTGGTTGCCTTGACTATTGTTGATGACCTTTGCTTTCTTGTCCTCCCAAGAGTGTGGTTGTACTTCCTCTCTTTTAAAGAAGGGATGCTTGAATTTATTATACCTGTCACTTATAAAAGACGAAGCAGGCCTCTTGCCTTGATTAAAATTTTGATGCTCTTGCTTCATGAGATTACCCCTAAGTTTCTTTTCACTATTTAGTGCTAAAGAGATTGCTTCAGCCAAGGAGTGTGGGTGAAACATCTCAATATCCCCTGAGACCTGCTGGCTAAGAGGTAGCTTTAGGCATTGCTATGCCGAATTGACCAACGGGGCCCTCTTAGACCCGGTCGTCTTAATCCATGATAAAGGGATTGTTGCCATATTGGCTCACCCTGGGGTTGTTGCTGCTCTTGGGCTCACCCCGTCACCTGAGGGACTGTTGCTCCTTCTTGAGCTCAACCAAACCTGTGGGGATTGTTGGCTCTCTTGGCCTCACCCAAAACCTTGAGGTAATGTTGCTCATCTTGAGCTCACCCTGAAACCTGTAGGGACTATTGCCACTTTTAGGCTCACCGAGACGTCAAGGGACTATTGGCTCTCTTGGCCTCACCCGTTCCTTCCTTCGGTGTTGCATGATGCCCACTCATCTTCATCTTTGATGGCGGGTAGAGGAGTTTTATGTGTTTCCAATCCCACGTTATTGTCCCACTCACTTTTGGCATAGTGGTGGGTGGAGGAGTTTAATGTATATCCAATCCCACGACCTTGCCCTGTTTAAGGCGGATCCCACTGCTTGGGTCTAGGTTCATGGTTCTTTCTTCTTAAGGTCCTCCTTTCTGAGGAATGAAGGGGGTAGTCTCCGGCTCTCATCCTTTGTTTGAACCGTGCTGGTCCATCCCTTCTTTGGCTAGCGGTTGGCTTCCTGTCTCTTTCATGAAACCACCCCCACAACAAGTCCCATTCCAAGTTGCGAGCTTCCTTATGATAAGCCACCCGTCCCATAACAAGCGCTTCCTCCATAGGTGGCTCCGTTTTGCTTTGTCACAGATACTTGCATTCTTGTACACTTTTCTGATCTTTGCCTTTGATAAGAGCGTTCCTCACACCTGACTTCCCGCGAGGCACCGAGGGGAGTATTGACCACACGCCCTCCCTCCAAGGCGCTACAGTTCAGCTTTCGGCTCTTGCACGTTGGTCACAAGTCAGCTCTTGGCCTTGCTCGGGGAGTGCTTTTCCTAAGCCTCATGCTGGCAATTTGACCACCACCGCTGGCTGGTTGATTCCAAGCTCCTTGATCGTTCAACCTTTGCTTTGCCTCCGCAGAGTTTCAGCAAACTCCCTTGTACCTTCATTGGATTCCATGAACCCTTGAGCTCATAATGCTTGCAAGAATAGAAGAGGTGAGCTGCCCCTCATCCCCTTAGCTTGTGCCACACAAGCTTCAAGCACTTTGCGTTCCCTTGGAAAATTTTTCCTCGGGATGTATCTGCCATGCCTTTCAAACCAAGCCAGTTTTTGCTCATGAGGCGAGGTCTCGCTAGTTGATCATTGAGACGAGCCCTGCAAAATCCTTGGCAACCCAGCTCCTCCTTAGGTGGCGCGGGCGCATCTCATCGCTAAGTGGCTCCTCCTTAGGTGGCTCACTTGCTTGAGTTTCCTTCGGTAGGTCGGGTCCTTCTTAGGTGGCTCGATGGCCTACAATGCATCACTCCGCACGTCGCATGTGCAAGGGCCCGATTCATCCGGGAGACTAGCCACTTGTTCGGTGTTGTCTCATGTAGAAGATGAGGTCCCTCATTTTCACTTAAGAGCCTCGGTTGATGGCTTTCCTTCATGCCGCCCCTTCCTTGCACTTGAGAGGTCGGTGGGTCTTCATATCCTCCGGGATGCCCGTTTTCCATGTTGGGTCGCCCTCTTCACTTCACATTGCCGATGTCGCTCGACTCCCAAAACAGCCCCCGAAGAGCCACACTTTTCATGTGAGAGCCCCCCGGCTCGGTTCGAGTCACATTCGGGCCGGGACTGGCTCACCTCAAGCCATCGTTGGGCTCACCGGCTACTTTGCCAAAATCTGCCCCACCGGCTCACCGACAAGGTTTCGCCCTCAAAATTGTCCCATATTCAGCCCATAAGATGTTGAGTTGCCCCCTAGCTCGGCGGGTCAACTTTATAGAAACTCCATCAGTGCATGCCCGGCCATGGTGGGCACACCGCCGCCATGCTCTTCACTGCGTTTCGAGCCCCCGTGCATCATGCTTGAGGGCTGAAAATTTCCAACCATGTAAAATTTCAACCCACCCCCCGTCTTAGTGAGGCGGACCGGCTCGGACCACGGCCCTGTTTCGGGCCACATACCGCTTTTCTTCATTTTTCCCCCCTCCGGAAGGGACTTTTCACCATGAAGGATGTCAAGATTGTGGGAGAGAAGGAAGGTGTCTCACTTGAAGCTTTCTTGCTTGCACAATGGGGGAATACACACAAGGGTGGAGGCTGAAAAACTGTTTTCCTCTTCTTAGTTGTGTAAGCCAAAAGAACTCTCATACAAAGAAATAGAAGAACCCTATATATGGGTCTTAAACCAAACTCAACTAACTAAGGTGGCATACTAACTGAGCCACGAACTAGAGTAGATAAGGATAGCTGTCATGTAGCTATTATTCATGGGCGGTGTACCAACCGCGTTTGCAACTGACAAGTCAGTGACATAAATACACAACAGTCACCCTGGCGTATCATGAGTGGAGCTCGATATCTCAACACTCCCCCTCGATCTCAATCCCAATTCCTACACACCAAGCAGGTCTCTGAACTTGCGCAGCTTCTCTGCGCCCAATGCCTTCGTAAATATGTCAGCTACCTGATCCTCTGTGCTGACATAAACTAGATCAATAAGACCTAGTAAAACCCTCTCTCGCACATAGTGATAATGCACCTCAATGTGCTTTGTTCTAGCATGATAGACTGGGTTATTTGCCAAGTGTATACTACTCACGTTGTCACAATAAATGACAGCTAGTCCATCTGTAGACTGATGCATATCATAAAGTAGCTTATGCAACCAAGCTACCTCACATGCAGCCATTGCTGCACCCCTGTACTCAGCCTCTGTGCTCGCAAGGCAACTGTAGGCTGTTTCTTGCTGCTCCAAGTGACTGCAGCACTCCCAAAAGAGAACATATATCCACTGGTAGATCGTCTATCAGAAATACTACCAACCCAATCAGCATCAGTGTATCCATGCAACTGTATTTGAACCCCAGTCTCATAAAATAGTCCATATTGCAATGTGGACTTCACATACCTGAGTATGCATCTAGCTGCATCCAAATGTGGTTTCCTTGGAGTCTGCATAAACTGACTTACCAATCCAACAGCATAGCTCAAATCTGGCCTGGTAATAGTCATATAAATCAAACTTCCTACTATGCGTCTGTACATAGTAGGGTCTTCTAGAAGCTCACCTGCATCTGTGCTCAGCTTCACATTCTGCTCCAAAGGAACTGAAATAGGCTTACAGCTTGTCATCCCATATTTGTACAGCATGTCCAATCCATACTGCCTCTGCAAGAGCTGTATCCCACTTGGTGATCTAATCACCTCAATGCCCAAGAAATAACGTAGCTCTCCCAAATCCTTCATCTCAAACTTCTGCTTCAATAGCATTTTCACATGAAGGATATCTTCATCACTGTCACCTGTCATAATCAAATCATCAACATAAATGACAAATAGCATAATACCTTTCTCTGTTTTTCTCACATAAAGTGAGAAATCTGCCTTGGAAATCTAAAAGCCAATATTGACAAGATACTGTCCTATCTTGTAAGACCATGCTCTAGGTGCTTGCTTCAAGCCATACAAGGCTTTCTTCAACCTGCAAACAAACTCAAGATGAACAGCATGCACATAACCTGGTGGCTGCTCCATATATACCTCTTCTTACAAATCACCATGCAAAAAGACATTCTTTACATCCATCTGATGTAAAGACCACTCCTTTGATGCAGCCATAGCAATGACTGCTCTTACGGTTGCCATCCTTGCAACCGGACTGAATGTTTCTTCATAGTCAATGCCATATGTTTGTGCATACTCCTTGACTACTAATCTTGCCTTGTATCTGTTCACAGAACCATCTGCATTGTTCTTCACCTTATAAACCCACTTACAGCCAATTGCATTTTTACCTTTAGGCAAAGGTACCAATTCCCATGTAGCATTTGCTTCCAAGGCATCCATTTCTTCATCCATGGCTTTCTCCCATTTTTCTTTTCCCATGGCTTGCTCAAAAGAAGTGGGTTCTGGTTCCTGTATTATTTTGACCATATATGCATAGTGAATGGCTGTAAATCCATCATATTTCAGCCTATCCACAGGATACCTAGCTCTCGTAGACCTGCGCAAAGTAGGTTCACTCCCAGGTGCTCTCAAAACATCCCTGGTCTTCCTTACTCCAGGTGTAACAATAGAAGGAATACCCAACTCATCATCAATGCTCTGTTCTGAGCCACTGGGTTCACCATCCACATAAGAGTGACCTGCATTCACATCAAACATGGGCTGATCAACCTTCTCTTTTCCTTTTCGTGATACCTGCATACCACTATCTGCATTGCTTTGAGAAGATTCTCCTGATCTCAATCTGCCTATCCATGGCGAAGAATATGAACCACTGCTAGAGGACGCTCCAGGTCCACTAATATTTTGTGACTGCTGCTGTGAATTCTGTGCAGCATTATCATTTTGTGCATCTACATCATCAATCACATTTACTAGTTTATACCAGCTGAGGACTCATCTCATAAAAAACAACATCTCTGCTCACTGTAAACTTACGAGTAGAAGGGTTATAGCATCTAAACCCTTTTTGCTGCAGAGAGTAACCAATAAAGATGCACTTCTCAGCTTTTGGATCCAACTTGGATCTCAACTCATCTGGCACATGTACATAGGCAATGCAACAAAAAAATTTCAAATGAGAAATATCTGGTTTCCTACCAGTATACCTCTCCTTTGGAGTCATTCCATGTATTGCTGCAGTGGGAGTCCTGTTCATTATGTAGACTGCTGTAGCAACTGCTTCAGCCCAATAAAAATCTGGCAAGTCTTTTTCATTGAGCATGGCACGAGATACCTCTCCAATATGCATGTTTTTCCTTTCTGCAATTCCATTTTGTTGTGGGGTATGACTGCATGAATATTGCTGCTTTATGCCATGCTCCTGCAGGAACCTTGCAAACTCATTTGAGAGGTACTCTCCCCCTCCATCTGACCTTAGGCATTTTATCTGCAGGCCTGTTTCTTTTTTAACCATCGCTTTAAGAGTTTTGAAATGCCCAAAAACTTCACTTTTCTTTTTCATAAAATACACCCAAACTTTTCTGCTATAGTCATCAATAAAACTGATAAAATAATGACAGCCTCCAAGAGATGCAGCTTTAGTTGTCCACACATCAGAGTGGATTAATTCCAATGGCTTCTTACTCTCTTGAACATGTTTAGGAAATGGTTTCCTTGCCTGTTTTCCAAACTGACAGGCTTCACATACCTTATGCATTTCTGCAACCTTGAATTTCAGCAAACCTGTAACAATATTTTGGGCCTGCATTGATTTAAGTCGCTGTATATTAACATGACCAATGCGTTTGTGCCAGATATCAATATCTGCAACTACATCGGTCCCATGTGCAAACATTGCTGCACTCAATTCAGACATGTCTGCATCCAATGTAAACATTCTGCCCTTCTTCTTTCCTTTTGCTATCAAGCGACCTTTATTTTTCATATCCTCAACAAAGCATCCATGAGGATTAAATCTGACCTGCAAGCCCTGCTCAACCATTTTCCCAATGTACAGAAACCACATTCTTGGTGATGTTCGGGACATGAAATACATCGGATAGGTATTTCTTTTTCCCATCCTGCATAGACAAAGAAATTTTTCCAATCTGCATAATAGGATGTGCAGTATCATCACCAGTCGCCACAAATCCTAGTTTTTCCATTTTTCTTGCATCCTCCATCCATTGTGCATGACCTGTCATGTGGTTTGATGCACCTGAGTCAACATACCATACATCATTGCTTTCTTCTGCACTTATCACAGAATTGTTCATGTGCTGCACCATAAACAAGTGCTCATTTCTGTCATCACCCTGTCTACTAAAAGATGCATAATTCCCTTGTTGCCAGTTTTCCATTCATTATGTCATTCTACTTTTTATAGCAGTCTTTAGCCATATGACCCATTTTACCACAGTAGTAGCATTCAACATTACTGTTTGCATTTTGGCCTCTTTGCCATCCACCACGACCTCTTTGGCTCCCCCTGCCTCTAGAGTTACCACGTCCTCCTCCATAGGACTGGTTTTCTTGAGTTTGCTGCATATTCTGATTTCTACCACGGTCTCCATATCGGCCTCCTCTACCTCTGCCTCTACCTCTTCCAACATTTGAGTAGAAGACAGCTTCTTTTAAAGTTCCTCCTGAAGAAGATGCACCACCATTTCTCTGCTCCTCAGAAATTAGAAGAGTAATCAACTCCTCAAAATCAGGAAATCTTTCACGGACGGAAATGGATGTTCGGAACTGTGCATAATCCTTTCCTAGACCATTCAAGGTCACAAAAACTAAATCATCATCTTCCACTGGCGACCCAATGGAGGCAAGTGCATCTGCAATCTTCTTCACCTTCATGTGGTAGTCATTGATGCTCATATTTTCTCTTTACACATTATGCAACTCTTGCTTGAGCTGCATTTTCCTGGCTTGCGTATTTGTGCTATACATTTTTGACAAAGTATCCCATGCCTCCTTTGGCGTACTTGCATCTTGAATATGCACAATCATAGAGTCTGAAATGCTGATAGACAACCAGTACATAACTTTCCTGGCTCTCTCATGCCATGCTTTAAATGTCTGCATTTGCTGTTGATTGGGAACATTAGGAAGAACTGGTTCTTCTTCATTTCCTACAACAAATTCCCAATATCCTTTTCCCATAAGGAAATTCGTCATTCTAAACTTCCATGCTTGGAAGTTGTTCTTGTCAAGCTTTTCAGTGACAATCTGTGAAAGAGAATCAGATGCCATTACAAAACACTGCAAAAAATTCTGTCACTGCAAAAAACACAGCTTCACCCTCACAAGGGAAAATCTGCAAGACTGGCGAAAGTGGTATTTGACCACACAGTCACTTCCTAGTGACGATTTTGCATCAACAGGCAACAGGGATGATTCTGTAACTCCCAATGTCAAAAGCTAGATGTTTTTTAGGAAACCATATAGGAAAACATGTGAGCATTACTTGGGAGGCGCATTGGAGAGAGCTATGTGGGATAACAACAAACATTACAAGCACACTATGACTTGCATTTCTAAGGATGGAGGTTTGGAGACACCTCAATGTCTTCCTAAAGCTCCTCAAGCAACAAATGAAAACCTACATGTATCCAGAAGAGTTCAAATGTTCGATGACAAATCTTGTTCAAGCAATAAAGGAGTCATGGGGAGAAAAAGATATCGCATTTTATTTGGTAAGAGAGAATATTTAATTCAAGATTTTTTGGATAAAATTTCCATTGGCATAAAATGATTGTTACTCTTATGAATTTGCAGCATATCCTTCATATCCATGGACCTTAGTTTGTGGAGGAGCAAGGCCCCCTAGCAACTTATAGTAGCCAAGGCATGGAAAAATCACACTATCAAGCACGTACAAGTTTTTTTTGAAGCACAAGACATGGAGGACGAGTTACAAAAAGCAGTGCTCTTGAGGAGCTATTCAATTGGTTTTTTTGATGACAGCTTCAAAGAATGAATGCTTCACTCGAGAATTCATAGTATTTTTTAAGAAAGAAAAGTAGAAAGCTAGCTCTCACAAGCCTTTACATCATCCTCCTTCTCCAGGATATTTCCTTTATAATGCAAAAATTTTCTTCTCTTGTAGCCAACTATTGATTTTATATTAGTTCAATTTGCTACCAATGCATAAGATGAGAGGGCTAGAAAGTATCATGCTCTAGAAGCAAAGAAACCATGACCATAACCAAAAATCCTAATTGCCGCAGTCTTCTCCAAAAACATCACCTTGTGTGGATTGTATTGTAACCTAGAGAAACCAAGTAGCCTTGTAAGTGCCTTGATACATAGTATAGGCCATGTTGCTTCCTCTGAGAAGATGCTATGAAATACCAAGAAAACATACAGATCAATCCTTGCTAAGTAATGGCCAAGTGCAACATCTTTCAGTGAACTAATACCAACTCTTGTCCCTTTACCCCGTCCCAAGAAGTTATCGAAATCTTGAATCTCCAACTTTAAAAAAAGATAAATGTCAAATGAATGTTGAAATTAAACATATTAATGCATATCTTACAGAATTCGAGATAATAGTACTAATTGATTTTCATAATTCTCTAGCTTAGTTGGATTCCATATGTTAATTGATGATTGTGCCTCATTGGTATCTTTCAATTCTTTAACATATTGTGACTCTTCTCTTCCAAAATTGGGAATTCCAAGTCAGTCTTAAAGGCCGTGGAACTCCTCTTTAGTAATCCCATACTCTTTCTCAGCATTCTTTGCCTTACAAAAACAAAGAGAAACGGCATCCCTTGCTTCAATAAACTTGTCGTCCGTAATTTTAGTGTCAAGTTTAAGTAACTCTTCTTTCAATTTATTTTCGACATCAACAATGCCATTTGCAGAATCAGAAGCCTCTACAATGATTGCTAAAAAATAATCCTCCCTAAGGTTGAAGAGCCTTTGAATGTCTGCTAGTAGTATGTAATCCTTGTCCTTGGTTGATAGGGAAAGTTGAAAGTGAAGCAATAATATAAAAATAAGAGTCACATACAAGATCTGCATTTGCATGGTTTTCTTCAATAATGGTCTCAGCTTTGAATTGGGCAACATCTAGTTTGCCAACAACATATGCTTCTTGCTGAGGGTCCAAACATTCCTTTGCATCCTTATCATTTGCTACCTTGTCCAAAAGGCAGAAGCTAGAACATTTTGGACCCTCTAATTGTTGTTCATCAAATTTAATAGGATATTTAACAAGAGTATGCACAATGAATGCAGCTGTTTCTTTTGACATTAGCCTGCATTTCCTAGAATGAGTAGAACAAAACAAATATGAGGTACAAAACCTGTCAAGAGAATGAGATGTACACTTTCTTGAAAACAATGCCTTCTTTAAAGGTGAGCTTCCAATAGGTATGTGAAAATATTCCTTTGCATCCTTTTCAACTACCGAAAATGCAAGACTTTCAAACTTTGAAAACTCCTCCAAGAAAAACTTCTTGCATGAGTTCAATACATGGTCAATATCCCAATCAGGGTTGAAAATATCCTTTGCAGTTCTGTAATAAGATAACTCCATGCCATTCTGAAGAAGAAAGTCTAGGAGCCTTTCTGATGGAGAAACCTCTGTGATCTGAGACAATCTAGAAACCCTCAATGGTGACTTGCCTTTGACTAGAGACTTCTTAGGAATTCCCACACTTACTACTAAACAAGGGAGGAAACTGTGGAAATTTCATGGGAGAAGGCAATACAACTAGAAGCCCTTGTCGACCCTAATGACAATCTTCTTCTTTTCTTATTAGGGGTGACCTACTCTTGGGAGCCTGCAACATCCTTAGGTTTAGACATGAGTAAAAGCACGATATGATGTGAAAGATTGCATCCAACCTCATAAACAATGCCTCCTCACTTCATATCAAGGGGTGCACGAAATGACGCAAATTGACATATGAAAACTAAAAGTGGACCTCAACTCTAGCTAGGCTTGATAATTTACCCAAAAAATCATAAATGTATAATTACTTATTTATAGAGATCCACAAATATTTTCCACGTGGAAAGCCACATAGACAACCACGTGGACGGCCCACGCAAACCCTAGCCAATAAAACAATGACACATGTCACTTATCTTGCAGGTATAAAAGATCGATGCCACCTTACGTGGCTCACTTTTCAAATCCACGAGCACGAATACACATCAACGTCAAGTTCAACAATTGTCGCATTGTCCTGTATTGGTCATCCGCAAATATGATGCAAGTAGGTGATTTTTGAACCTACGCTTCACTACATTCGCGCCGTATCGGTCATCCAAAAATACGGCACGAGTAGGTTAATTTTGAATCTCAGTCTCACTTCTTTCATGCCATATAATCCATTTGCAAATATGGCACAAGTAGGTTAATTTGGAACATCTGCTTCACTCCTTTTATGCCATATTGATCATCTGCAAATACAGCGTGAGTATATTAATATTGAACCTACACTTCACTCCTTTTGCACCGTATCGGTCATCTACAAATACAATGCGAGTAGCTTGATTTTGAACTTGCACTTCACTCATTTTGCGTTCTATCAGTCATATGCAAATATGACACGAGTAGCTTGATTTATAACCTGCACTTCACTCCTTTCGCATCGTATTGATCATCTGCAAATACGGCATAAGTAGCATGATTTGAACCTGTGTTTTACTCCTTTTGCACCATATTTGTTGTTTTTGTTTGGGGTTTAAGGTTTCTTATTTATGGTTTCAAAATGTTCTAACTTGTCTCATTTTCCAGCAGGTAATGGCTAAGACAATGCAGACTGCAAGGAAGGTGTATATAGACAGCAAAGATAGTGAGGAAGAGACAAGGCCATTAGTGGTTCCTCAATCTTGCCCTCTTGAGATCCCTCCTATCCCTAGTTATCCTCAGTCTCCTGGCATGCAATCTAAGCAATCTAGTGTAGAGACAATGTCTTTCCCTGCCCATAGTAAGCTTCATCATGTACAGTACTCCCCTACAACAGCCAAGTGTCCAACCTCCCTTAGAGCCCCTATTCAACAAACATAGCAACTTGGGCCCTCTTATACCCATGGAGAAGACGACTCTTCCAAGTCCAAGAGAAAGAGAAAGTCTAGATTTTATTATGTTTAGAAATGTTTTAGTGAGATAAGGAAGGCACACAAAGCTACACAACATGTGATTCCAAAGACATAATTTATTAGAGTTGTCAAAGATATTTCTTATAGATTATCAAGGGTGTCCACTGAAGTTGGCATTTAAAAAAAAGGCATATTGTAGCCATTCTTTGCCTTTAGGAGACTGCTGAAGACTTTGTTATTGATTTTATGAATGATGCTTACATTGCTGCTACCCATGCTCATAGAGTGACTTTGATGAACAAAGACTTTAGTATGGTCAATAGAATTAGGTATAGGTTTGGCAAGGTACTGAGGCCCTTGCCCACTATTAATAAAACAACATTTGAGATCCTTAACGTTCCTCCAAAATTGTCTAGGAGAGAAAAACGACTAGTGATAGAGGAGGTGACACATTTATACCCTACAAAGACTGCCCCCCAACAAGTTTTTGTCCAACAAGAATGACCACAAGAGATTATAGAGTCAGAGGATGAAGTTTGCAAGAGGAAAATTGATGTCCTTAGTCTTGTCAATCTGAAGAGAATGGGGGAGGTATACGAGCAAGGTATACGGGAAAATGGTTCTGAATATCTCTTACACTTCTTTAGAAGAAGACTATCTTAGTATTTCCCCTGAGAACAAATCCATGCTTGTTAAGAAAGATATTCAATTGTCAGATTCTATAGTCTTTTGTTGCATAAGGTAAGGATTTTTAACTCAATTTTTTTAAAAATGGAACGATAGTGTTATTCATTGCAATCGACATTCCCTTGTTTTTGCTATTGGTTTTAGGGTGTTCATTGCTTTTCTCAACTAACAAATCTCTAAAACTATATTTATTGTTGATCCACTATTATCAATGGAATTTTTTTCAAGATCTTTTTCAAACATAGAATTATTTTTCAAAATGTTTGATCCAATCACAAATTAATGTTGAAAAGTATGCAATTTTGCAAAGGGCTTAATGTATACTTCTTTATAGTAAGCATTTTTTACTAACATTTTACCTTGCAAAGGATGTTGGAGCTTAATATATATTGATATTCTCACTAGAGAAATTATCATTATGAACTCTCTTAGTGGTATCCACGGTCAAGCAAAAATGTGCATTGAATACAATAATCCTCACTTTTTGGTTTATTATTTATTTCATTTGATTGTCTTTTTTTAGTAACATGTTTCCATTTACAGCGCTGGTAGGTTGGTGGTTATCTTTTTTGACACTACATATGAGGATATTGCTGATCCTCAAAAACCATATAGCTTTCTCTTACAAGAAGTGCCCTTGCAAAATGATGCGCATTCTTGTGGATGGAGAGTGATTTCAAATGTTTTTAGGACAATAGATTCAAAGATTCTCAATATAGATGGTTTTAATGTAAGTATCTTTCACATTCTTTTTTGAGCAATATGTCTTTCAGTTTTCACAACAACTGCTGCATTATCATCAAATTTTATAATCATTCCATTTCTTTGTTTTAACTCCCTACAAGTATGAACTATCATTGCCCTAACAACTTCTGACTTTTTAAGATACATGTTGGGTACAGTTTTCAACTTATTACAATTTTCCTTGCAGTGCCAAGATTACCCCGATTCATACACATGGTGGATAAGAGAGAGAGAGATGTATTGAGTTAATTTTGGACAGGGCAATCACGCTAGTAAACCCTGACTCTCCTTCACTTAAATCCTTAACTAAGAGTAAAAGTAAGGCAAAAGGTAAGTCATCTGGAAAGACAAGTAAGGTAAGCTCCAAAAAGACAGAAATGCCAACACTTTCTTATCCATCTCCTCATTAACCCCCCGAAGAGAAGAGGTCCCCTATCCAAGTCAAATTCTTCAACCAACCAAAGAAAAATGTCATTATTAGGAGATTAGATATCTTTTCAGAAAGTGATGAAGAAGTTACAAAGCTAAAAGAAGACAAATAGATGCAAATGAAGCAAGATTCTTGCATATTTACACTTTACTTTTGTAACTCTTCATTCAATGAAAAGCTTTTTGTCAAATGTAAATGTCATCAATGTTTTCATATTTATGGCTCGAAAATTACAATTGTGGGGGACAAGCAACTCATAGAAGAGAAAGAGCATTAAGCTCTTTTCTGAACTATTTTACCATTTACTTTGAACTTATATTCTAGGGATGTACAGTCTAGCATCTCCAAGGTATCCCTTACATCTTTAAGATTCAAATTGGAAGTGATATTTATCTCCTTTTCTATAACTTGCACCTTAAGTTTGAAGGGTGTGTAATCTATATCAGAATCCAAGGGAATCCAGATGCCTAATTTAGGTTTGTATCTCCTATAATCAAAGCCCAAAGCAAGAGTTTGTTGTGCTATATTATAACACAGAGACAAGGATTGGGGGCATACAATACACCTCATGGTGTCGCCCTTATGGTCAACCTCTCTAGATTTCCAAAGCTTTCCTATAATGTTATCTAGTTCTGCTTCTGCAAAATTTCTACTTAGCCAAGATACTTTTGTTCTTTGTAAGTTTGCTATTTTGAAGCAGGCCACAAAGATATGTGAGGGGATAAACCATGACAAGCGTATTCTTCTTGAGATCCTTCCAGTTGTCATGGACTTTTGAATATCTTGACATATTTTGAATTTAAAATATGCATCGTTGCCTTATCAGGAACCTCCCAAATTAGAAATGAGAGACTTGGCAATGGCAAATCCTCGATATGTCCATATGTACCCTCTTTAGACAGAACCACATATTGTGCATAATATACACAAATTCTTCTCTCACGAAAAGAACCAATGGTCTCATCAGCATATATAATATCAGCAAACACATTATGAATCGCATTGAAAGATCCACTCAAACTCTCCATAGGTTGCCATTTAGTACTTATTGATAGAAATATATCTACAACCAAGAATTCGATATTCATACTTGCTTGAATGAAAAAAAATATCACATATGTTATCAACTTAAGACTTACAATGTATCTATTGGTAAACATGTTCGTTAGGAGACAAGTGTATATCCTTGACCATGTAAACATGTTGTACTTTGACTAACCACCCTTCATGTGTAATTTTTAAAGCAATGATATGCCCTTTCCAGTGATGTTTTATATCCTCTCTTTTTCTTCTTTTGACCTTGTGAAAGCCTTTGCAAGAGGGCAACATGGTCACCCAATCATTTATGCAAAAGGTTTTGAGCTCCCAATTTCCATCTACTCCTTGGCTATAGACAGTGCATGAGTTTATTAAACGAGAAGGGTGCAAAGAAAGAAGCTCACTTAGAAAGACGGATGAACAAAGAAGAATACTAAAAAGACTAATGAAAATATATTGGGGGCACCAAAAGCTCCCAACTTTCAAAAAATTCATTTTTAACTTCACAATATCTTAATCATAACCTATTTTTTTAGACTTTATAAGAAAATAAGAACTTCGGGACTACCAAAACATATCAAACTTTGGAGATTTTGGCTAAAAGAGAGGAGGGAATAACGAAGTGGACTCTACTATCTCCAAAAAGAAGGAGATAAGAATACCATATTCTTGCACACGTGACAAACTATCTTTGACCCTTTCCTTAATCTCGTGACTAACAAAATTGCATTTTTTGAAGTATTTTTGGCCCTAATGACCCACTTCTTAACCTTATCAACCACTTCTAATTAGTGCCTTAGATCATGATATTCTCCAATCTTGGCACTTTCTTTTTCTATTTTCTTAGGAGTAGATGTCTTTGCTTCTGTATTTGTGACATTCTTCCCCTTTGGTAATATGGTGGCACCATCTTTCTTAAGCATAATCTTCCTCTCATCCCTCTTCCTTTTTCCTCTATGGCTTTTCTTCCTTATTGAGGTTGTGTCGAGGTTGATAGGTTTGAGTAATGAAATACTAACTTGATTTGCCTATGCTCGGGCCATGATATTCAACAAAATTGTCGTGGCTTCGCCCAACAAGTGTCTCAACTCCAAACAACCCCAATGCTATGGATAACATGATAGCACCAAACTAGTGGAAGGTTTTCACCTAGGTAACTTGGCATACAAGTGTGTGATCCCGCACTTAGGGCATCTTAGGTCAGCCTTATCTTGATTGGCTTTCTCCTTTTTGGATCATTGAGATGAGATGTGCCCTAGGTGACCATAAGTCCTGTATGCGATGGGTTCTTGGTTCTATCCTCCTAGACCTCTACTCTTCCCCTACCCAATGCCATCACTGACACTAGTTTGAAATCCATCAAGATGGGATTATCCTCTTCATGATACGAGACATAAGGGTTCACATATGCTTTGTCCTCGTTTGGCTCCTCTACTTAATGTATTAGAACATCGCTTGATGGATGGATCATGATGGGTCTAGATATCTTTATGGAGTTGATATCCATCCTAAGGACAGCTGGCTTTGAAGCATTCGGTGTTGGGAGAGTTAGTGGAGCTCCCCTTCTAAAATTTGGTGGTCTATTCCCTAGGTAGTAAGGTTGACTGTATGGCTATGAGTATGGCAATCACCTCGGTAATTAGGAATACATTGCATCATGGCCAAACCTACTGCGATTGGCATAGGGTCTGGATCTAGGATCCATGCACTTGGGCATAAGGTGGTTTCCTCTATAATGCATGCATTGCATGTGAGGTTGTGCACTCCTTCTCAACATGTCTTGAAGCCTAGCTAACTCTAGTTTCACGTCTGCCAATTCTTAGCTCTGGTCGACACTCTTTCCCTTGTCTTGGGTGCTCTAGCTAGATCTCTCACTAATGGTCATAACTCTTTCTCAGGTTCTAGAGGCAGTGTTGTCTCGGTTTGTGGGTCTTGAGCTTCTCTCCTTGAGTAGGTCATCCACTCGTATGGCTTCTTCAAAGACCCTAGCTAGAACTTCCCATCATAACTTTGAGTTTCTTGTAAATCTCTTTGCTTCGGATTTCACTTATATGAACATGGTGGAGACCACTCGTTTGCTAGGTCACTCTACAAGGCTTGAATTATCTTAAAGAGACTCCACACATTGGTGATGTAGTCTCGGATATCCTCCTTGTGCTTTTGACTAACATTCATCACCTTGACAATGAGGTTGTCAGAGTATCCCGCCTCAGATAATCTCTTAATGCAGAGACTCTTGAGGTTATTAAAGTTATTGTGTTTGGCATTGTCTAGACTAGTGTACCACATTTGTCTATTGTCTCCTAGACAATGTCCAAAAGCTTGTGCACATTGAGCAAGGTTCATGAGGTTGTTCACCTTGCATACTTGCTCGAATTGCTCCACAAAGCTATACAAGTCATTATCGAGCTGATACTTGTTGTTAAGTTACTTAGCAATCATAGGTATCTTGGTTTTGCTCTTAGAATTTGGGGTGATTACTAGTTCTACTAGCAAGGAAGTTGCCAGGGCTACTCCACTCTACTCTACAACTATGCTGTTTCACTCACTGTAAGATTAACCTCTAGTGCTCTCTCTCTCTCTCTCTCTCTCTCTCTCTCTCTCTCTCTCTCTCTCTCTCTCTCTCTCTCTCTCTCTCTCTCTCTCTCTCTCTCTCTCTCTCTCTCAATGTTTGGTCGTGTCCTATTTCAATTGCGAGCACTAAGACGTATTGGACTTCACGCATATCTATGTCTTGCCTCAGCTTTTGAGCTTGCAGCTCATGGTTGTAGACAACTATGTCCAATAACGCTTTCCTTGCCAACTTCTACTTTTCCTCGAGATTGGCTATGATGTCCTTGGTTGGTCTACCATGATGCTCCATTTTGGTTTATAGGTCATACTAGGTTATCATTTGCTAGATATCAACTGGGAATTCTCCCAAGTCAAGGTCGTCATTTTCAAGGTTGGTGCTGGCTCCTAGCATATTGTGGATTTCTTGAGAAACTAGGGTGTCAATCAAATTAATCAAGTCAAGTAGAGTTACCTTCCTAATCGTGCATGTTGCTATTGATCTCTAAATGGCTTGATGATTCAAGTCTCTTAATATTCAGTGATTGATGTCCTCGGCCACTATTCGATGTTTGGGGGTCTCCTACTAGTGGGTTCATTCAGATTGTCTTATCTTACATGAATTCCTTGTTATTTTAAAAAACCCTCAATTTTTAACGCACTTGGATTTTAGTGGTATACTTCTCAATGTGCGCTCTGTGAAATCAAGCTTTCAGCTTTTCTGGTGCACGTAAAATGTTTAATTGATGGAGTGTGCAAATTTAATGAAAATAAAATAGTGCAGCACACACTTTTTCCGATTCTTTTGTGTGGGTGATGACCACTCTAGCTTGTTTGTTCTGGTCTCTACATCATTCTAGACACGTGGTCTAAGGCGTAGCACGTTCGGTTGGCTAGCTTGAGTCTCTATTGGCATACACAATTGAGGGTTAGTGATCGCAGTCATTTTTTGGACCATTAAGTCATGATTCTTGAGTCTGCTAGCCCTATGAGCCATTCTATGCATTTGGAGGCCTATGGGGGTGTCGTCTAGCTTGGGCTTTAGACTCTTCTTACCTTGGGTGGGTCGAATTCGCCAAAGTCTAGACTCCATATAGTTTGTTAAAGTTACAATGTCCGAGTGTCTAACTCGGACCCTCCAGTCGAAGCGGTTTGAGTGAATGGGTGTTCAGTCATCCAAGATTGAATGTTTATGCATTCGAGAGTGGACTATTTTTAGAGTCAAAATTTATCCATCCAAGGGGCTGAGGTTGATGCCAAGAGGCATATTCCACGGTGGATTCCGTGAGGTTTTACGGTGGATTCCGTAAACTTTGATGATCGGGGCTCATACACAAAGTGGATTCTTTGTGCGAGAAGTTGATGGGGATGCCTATCCTTTTCGGGTGTTTCATTAATTTAGTGTGTACATGGGTGATTCCATAGCGGGTGATTCCGCAAAATACATATTAAACTAATAAACGTTTATGAGTTTAGAGTGCGCACTCGTAATAAATTAAGGTTAGGATTTATTTCTAACCAGTTGATTTATTTATGTAGCTAAAGACTGCTAGGTATTCACTTTTGTCGGTTTAATTGTATTATTTTACTAACGATTGTGAATGCTTCAGTTGATGTGTAGAGATAGCAGCAGTGGTGGAGAAAAGCATTGGAGTCTAGCGAGTATTCGACCTATGGATTATATTTTGATAGGCGCCACGCCTATATTTTGTCATGTCTATTGAGGCATTGATTATTTATTATTATTTTGTATGCGCCTATGCGCACGGATATGTTATTTCTATTTGGACATTGTGTTGGGCATGCCAGACTCTTTAGGCATCATCCATTAGCTTTATTTCTATTTTTGTAAAAGCAAACTCAAAAGCTAAAAGCTTGTCATATTTTTGTAAATTGGGCTATTATTGAGCATGAAGATGGAAATATACATAAAAATACATGCTTTATGAAGCGCTCACACAAGGCATGGGGGGAGATTGAACCCAATTGGTCTCTTGCTCTTGTCGTTCATGCTTTTTACATTGTAATTTGTGCAAAAAGGTAGAGTTCATTGTTCTTGGGGACCTTCCGGGATTCACTACGTGAGCATACAGCGACCGATCTGCGCACCACTAGTATCAGAGCGGAGCTGAGATCAAGAGCTTCCAATCGCTACCCATCTCATGCGAAGGCAGAGCTCCTGGAACGATCGGGCTCTACGGTCAATCTCGTCGCGAACCGTCGATATAGGCAAACTTCTGGCGATCAAGAACTCCTGTTTTTATCATTTGATCGCGAAGGACCAGGCAATACAGGCGGAGGACCACTCATTCATCTCTATCAACAAGTCGTGGATATACAGTGAGAAACTCCATATCTCCTCTCTTCCAAAGTTTAATCTTCAAGCTTATAAGCTTTAGAAGAAGCTTAATAGTCTAAAAAACAAAAAATCATCAACGAAGTATAAGAGGGGCTACCGAATTTCTCACCGCCTGGGAAAAAATGCCCCCCCCCCCCACGAAATCAGACGATTAAGCTTTTTAAAGCTTAATCCATTAAGCTAAATTACTAAAGCAACACAAGTCATCTCCTGCAAGTCAACAAACTCCAGGTCCCGCGCTTCAAAGATTGTTCTGCAAGTCAACGGTGATCAAGTCCTGCAAGTTCACTAAGTCGGCTAAGTTCTGCAAGTCTGCAACTCTACAAGTCACATAAGTCTGCAACTCTGCAAGTCAGACTAGTCAATTGGAGTCAGAACTGACTTGTGCTCAAAACTCCTAGAAGGGTTGTCCCACCCCAGGGGTATGATGCCAGGAGGCATATTCCATGGTGGATTCCGAGCCACGGTGGATTCCGTGAGGTTTTACGGTGGATTCCGTAAACTTTGATGACCGGGGCTCATACACAAAGTGGATTCTTTGTGCGAGAAGTTGATGGGGACGCCTGTCCTTTTCGGGCGTTTCATTAATTTAGTGTGTACATGGGTGATTCCATAGTAGGTGATTCCGCAAAATACATATTAAATTAATAAACGTTTATGAGTTTAGAGTGCGCACTCGTAATAAATTAAGGTTATGATTTATTTCTAACCAGTTGATTTATTTATGTAGCTGAAGACTGCTAGGTATTCACTTTTGTCGGTTTAATTGTATTATTTTACTAACGATTGTGAATGCTTCAGTTGATGTGTAGAGATAGCAGCAGTGGCGGAGGAAAGCATTGGAGTCTAGCGAGTATTCGACCTATGGATTATATTTTGATAGGCGCCACGCCTATATTTTGTCATGTCTATTGAGGCATTGATTATTTATTATTATTTTGTATGCGCCTATGCGCACGGATATGTTATTTCTATTTGGACATTGTGTTGGGCATGCCAGACTCTTTGGGCACCGTCCATTAGCTTTATTTTTATTTTTGTAAAAGCAAACTCAAAAGCTAAAAGCTTGTCATATTTTTGTAAATTGGGCTATTATTGAGCATGAAGATGGAAATATACATAAAAATACATGCTTTGTGAAGTGCTCACACAAGGCATGGGGGGAGATTGAATCCAATTGGTCTCTTGCTCTTGTGGTTCATGCTTTTTACATTGTAATTTATGCAAAAAGGTAGAGTTCATTGTTCTTGGGGACCTTCCGGGATTCACTATGTGAGTATACAACGACCGATCTGCGCACCAGAGGTTAGCCATTCGAGGTTGATATTAGCCACCCAAGGCCGAATGTCATTGTTTGAGTCTAAGTCTAGGACTCGGACTTGTATGGTTCATTTGAGTGGACTAAGGACTCGGATTGTTTGAGCTGTAGCGGGACATGGATAACTATAAATCCATCTGAGCAAGCACTGCATCGAAGGTTCCATAATGACAAAAATCGTGACGAATCTCACAAGGGCCTTGGTCAATCTCTCAACTATGATCCTGGAAGCAATTATCCAACATGAATACATACTCAAAGCTTCCTTGAGGCTCGGAGGCATGACAATGAAGATTGCCACACAAGTAGGAAATGGTTTCCAACCCTGTAGCTCTCTCTCTCTCTCAATCTCTCTCTCTTAACTCACAAATGCCAAATGAGCTCTCCCCTTGCCCTCTTGGCTTCTTAAACCCCTCTTTGCTTAGTCTTTTACAACCCCCTTCACTCTCTTTCCCATCTTAATGCCTTGAAGCTCTATTTTCCCTCTTTTTTTCATGTTTTGGGCTTGTATTAGAGCAAAAATCCTACTGCGTATTTCTCATTTTTCATTGTTTTTTCCTTACCTAAATGCATTCAAATCACAAGTAGCCACTTGCACTAATCCAACCTACTTACCTAAATCCAAAAAACCAAAAAACTTACTTGCAAAGGGGATCGAACACCTCTTCAAATCCCTTGCTTCCTACCTATCTCAAGGGAAAATCCTACTTCAATACTTGATCGGAGTGCACAAGCACTTGAAGCTTGAATCCATTGGTCCCAGAAATGGAACAAAAATGTGGGAGCGCACCCTCAATTGCCAAGATCCACTAACCACTTATTGTTTCGAGTGTTTCAAGCCAAGTGCAATGGCTACCTCTCACATAGACGTGCACAATCTCACACCTACAATTTAGTGAGCTTACCTTCAAGCTCGCGATCGAGTTGCCTCCTCCCTTAAGCATTCCAGTAGCTCCACAATCCAAGGTGCAAGCTTGATCCTCAAGCTCCAAGCTCCATGCTCCATTATCGAACAGGACAAGAGAAGCAGAAAAGAAGAGAGGAGAAGATGAAGAGCTTCTCCACCATGGTCTCTCACTCTCACACTCACTTCCTCACTCTCTCACACTCCCTCTCTCATGCACAAGCACAAGCAAGCAAGAACAAGAAGGAAAAGAAGAAGAGGAGAGCTAGTTTTTGCTACACATAAGAATGTGCTTTTTCATTCACTTTTTTCCTTTTATACAAGCCCTAATCCCCTTTGGACACCCATCCCTTTTTTTACATGATTGGCCATTTTAGCCTAGATCCTCTTTTTCTATTTCCTTCCTATATACATTGTACCTTTGCCCATTCCCGTCTACATTTACAAATTGCACAAGACTCTTACAAAAATTTAGGGTGTACCTTTGCATTTAAAATGTGCCTTAATTATTTTGCACTTGCCTTGAACTTTTAAGGTTATGCTTGCACTTTTGGCCTTTTCTCCTCTGATTTCTTTAGTCAAGCCATCTTTTTTTGCTTTGCCCTATTTTTTACATTTTCTTTTTGCTTTCTTTGCACTGGGGCTAAAATATACCTTGAGCACACAATTTAATCAATGAATATATTTTGTTTCTAACCTACTGAGTGGATGCATGTATGCATAATCTTCTACATTAGAGGGTGTGATAAAAAAGTTACATATAGAGAGTAGTCAATTAAAAGGGGATACCAAAATCACCTCATATATGTATACAAGGGGCCACTTTAGAGGTGCTTAAACACACACGATAGGGGTATCTTTTGAAGATTTTCTTTTCCCTTGGGCACATGGCATGCGGTCGGGAGGAGGGGGGGGGAGGGAGGGAGGGGGGTTGGGTATGACATCTACCCTACAAGTGTGTTATGAAGTCTACCTACAAGTGTGATTTCAAACGCTTTTATGTTTTGTTGAACATTTTATGTGCTTACCATGGTCTTTGAATTTGCACTTGGTTCTTTTCCACATGTATGAATGAGGATGATAATATAATTGATGTGTTCACTAGTCATGGGAATCTAAGTGCCCGCAATGTGCCAAAGAAAATAGATGGGCTTGTATTTCTTAGAATAATGACAGTGTTATCTTCAACATATTTAATACATTACACTCCTAAGCTTGGGCCATGAATGAATTTGCAATATTATTATTTTTAAAACTAGGAAATTTCAAGTTAAAGCATGTGTCAGTATATTATTCAATGAAATTTTAGGTACATTGCAAATTAGCACATATGTTTTAACTTTTGAATTAACGTGTGATTTATTCTTGTGGCCACAAGAATGGTTATTGCTAGAAGAAAATGGTGTCAACCCTTGGAGTATCTTCTTACTCTTTAATATGTAATGTGAGCACTAAGCATATTTAATTTGCACATCTTATTTGGTCCATACAAGGGTTCATCTAAAGATACTTGTAAGATAAAAAAGGCAAAGCATGAAACCTCTAACTTTCTCATGGTGGCAAGCTCATAGCCTTGTAAACAAGCCTTTTATGAATGATTGAGTTTGATGTGCTGATGATGGTGCATAGGTGGCATCGAGATGTACCATTACAAAGGGAAGTAGCTCATGTTTGGGCTCAATTTGGATCATTGTTTTTCCTTCAATTGTTAGCTTGAACTCTAGTACAAGGTTATGTAAATGGTTTCAAAATAGGCTTTTGAGTATGGAGTAGACAAAGCCCATTACTTTTAAAAATTAAGCCACAATCTCAATGATTTTATCTTGATGGCTCAAAATATGTATCCATTACACATTTGTTCTACCAACAACAAAAGTAGATAGTTGTATAATACTAGTCAAATACTTGAACTAATACATAGATACTATTGTTATAGTTTCTCAAAATTACAGTGCTTATTTATGTTTTTTGTTCTTAATTTAAATTAACTTGTGGTATTGTCACACCATTCTATGATAAGTTTGCACAAAATGGAACCTTAAATGCTTAGATACTTAGAAATAGATATGATCAATGAACTTTTTTCTTAGGTTGACATGGACAAGATAATATACCCCATTGTTGGATCACTACAACTACTTTTAAGTTTCATAGATAGAATGATGTTGAGAATCTTGTTGAGCATGTCTCTAAAAATTTCTCACTATCATACTTGTTTAATTTGTATAAACATGATCTATGGCATGATACATATGGGGAGCAATACTATATGTCCAAAAAGGAAAATGTATGATTGAATAGGGTGGCAAATTGGAATTCCCCTAAAATAATGCTACACTTTGTAATTGAATCTTGTAGGTGATTGCTATAGTTCTATGATTGGACCCACAATTGTCCATCCACAAAACTTAGGGATGCAAAGGCAGCTACTTGTGTAGCAGTTAATTGGTAAGACCATGCAACCCTATTCTTCGTGTTGGCCCCAGGTCCAGAGCATTGATATTCTCCATAGAAGGCTATCCTATATCATGAAAAAACTAATTAAGATTAGTTTATTGAACTAGTAGCACAAGCACAAATGGCATAAAGAGGGCATAAATATAGTTCCAACCCAATATTATGACTAGTGTGATAAGTATTCAAGCACTTGCATGAAATGTCAATAACAAACCTCGGCTTTGCACTTGGATGGTGATCATGAAAGCTAACAGTAGCAAAAATATTTTATATTGGGTTTGGCCTTAACTTTCTTGTCATAGGACAAATGTTAGATTTTGCAATTTTGACCTTTTGAAGTGGGCAACACCTAGGAAGGTTCGATAATATTCTTGTAGCACAAAATAAACCAATTTCTATAGGGTTTCTTCAATACTACATTGTTGCGATTTCTTTTTCCATCTATGTAGGTGAGGTGTGAAAGTTGAGTTTCAACCCACATATGTAGGTCACAGAATTTTAATAATTGACATTCTAAATTCTTGAACACTTGGGGATAGAACTAGGTGACTTTATGATTTTGACATGAAATCTAGTCATAATCTCATTTCAATCGATTTGGAAAACTAAATGTTTAAGTACTACATAGATTCTCATATTACGTTGATGTGTGAGTGTGTGTGTATGAACATGCATGTGTATGTGTCTCTACATACATATGAATGCATGTGCTAATAGGATAGTTATCAAGAAGATTCATTTATGTGGGGGTATGTGTGTTGTGGGTAGGGAAGTTTTTTTTACACACATAGGCACGCACACACGTGTGTGTTTGTGTTTGTGCTTGTGTGTGTCTGCATACAAATTTGTATGTGTGTGTGTGTACACATGTGCATGGGTGCATATGCCTACATGTGTGTATGTGTATATGTGCACACTGGGACTCACTTTTGATTGCTCAAATCTCCGAAATCATTCCATCCAGCAGGCATGATGATGTTGTCAATGTAAGAGTAGAGAAAGACCACTCGAGAATAAGGCCCCCATGCCCTTCCAAGGTAGATCATGCCGGACCCTATAATCTTGCAATTCACAAATGAGAAGCCAGTGTTTTCTCCTGGCTTTTGTCAGTTTTGTGCTGTCACGGAGCCTGAACTGGTAGCTATGGAATGCAACTCACAACCCTGTAAATTTTAAAGCAATACATGTTTAATCTGAGGATATTGTAGAATCCAAGTGTCATACTTTACCCATGAATGCACCATTTATTCAAAGTTATTCAGGGATTAATCCATGAGAATATCGTGGGTTTATATGCTAATTACCCATGATGGTAGTCTTATGACATTGGGACGTTGTAAAGAGTATTCTAATCAATTGATGCTTGAATGGAGGTATTCTTAAAGCCTAGTCACTACAAGATATAGACCTTATAGCGACATTTAAAGCGACGAAAATACAAACAACAAAATTTTCCCCCGTCGTCGCAAAAAGCGTCGTTATTGACGACGCCATAGAATCGTCGCTATAACCGTCGCTATATGCGTCGCTAAAATGCGACGCATATAGCGACGATTACAGAGAATTTGCGACGCTGATAGCGACGGCAATAGCGACGCATATAGCGACGATTACAGAGAATTTGCGACGCTGATAGCGACGGCAATAGCGACGTGTGCAGTAAATTTGCGACGCAAATAGCGACGGTAACAGAGAAAAAAAAAATTTGTGGCAGGGCAGCAAGCTGCCCTACCACATATAGCATTGTGTGCTGTATGAGAGCCATACAAAATAGTTTCTGCACTGCTTCATACAAAGCGTTTGCAAACAAAAAGAATGTATACTGAAATCATAAAACTGATGGATGAAATAAATACATGATATCGCATAAAATGCGATTGGTACAATCATAAAACAATATCACTAATACATAGAAAATGTCTACATAGATCGGGCGACTAAAAACTAAAGGTATGTGAGCTCTAAGGATCCAAGGGCGAGCTACAAATCGTCATCCCCCGAAAGCTCTTCCCGCTGTAAAGGAGCATCAAACGGATTCTGTAGAAAAAGAAACAACATATCAATCCACCATACAATAATGCATTCAAATATCTCATGGTAACTACGGACAAGAAAGATGAGTGACTTACTGGGCCGCCGCGTCTATACAATCGGTCGATCAATGATCTGAGATCGTGCCTCTCCGCATATCGAGTCTCAAGGCCTTGCGGATAGCGATTTGTAATGGAGTGCTGCAAAGAAAACAAAATGCTAACTGTTAGAAACATGATTGTCAGTACAAAGAATATCTCAAAAAAACAAATAAGCAAAACAAAAGAGAATCTTACAAAGTCCTCCAAATATGTCCTGTGGCCGCCACTCCCAAGATGATGTACCAATCCGGCCTCGATTCGTGCCCTCGCCGCCTCCCGCTGCTGACTCCAACGTCCTGGCGAATTTGTAGCCTCCTCACTCAGTCGGTGCCAGTCGTCTGCATCTAACCACTCGGGCTTTGGAGCCCCACTCTTGATTGCCTTGTGTGCGTCGGATCGTCTATGTGACATGTATGCACGCATGCAATCCATCATCCAGCCCGTAGAGAATCTATCCACTGCGGCTGGCACCGGGAACTCCTCGTGCAAGGATGCTACTATGTACTCCTTGCTCCCCTCCGGTATGTTCCTCCAATGATCCAGGACGTTGTGCCGAAAAACTTGTTGGCACAACTCCCTCATGCGAGCCATCACCCTCCTCCCCTCATCATTCATGATGATGGCTCATGACCTGCCATCCACTAGGTATCCATAATCCCTAGGAGTGTGCCTTGTATGGGCCCTCTCCCATCTCCGTCCATGCTCCTCGGCATATCCAGGAGATCCCTGAACATCCGGTGTACCGATGGGGGTACCCTCTCCCGGAGTGCCACACAAAGGGGTGCCGCTAGAGTGTGTGCCACCAAAAGGAGTGCCACCAGAGGGGGTGCCACCAAAAGGAGTGCCACCAAAAGGCGTGACATCTGCCGACGGCTGCGCAAAAGCCGGAGTAACTGGAGTGGACGTCCCCACAGGTGTGACAAATCCTGGCGGTGACCGAGCTCCAGCTGAACGACGAGACGGAGACACCGCGTCCGTGTCTCCACAACAGCACCCCCTGATCCTCCTGCAGTCGCAGTCCCTCCCTCTGGCCCAAGTCGTGAGCGTCGAGATCGTCTACTCGAAGCTGAAGCATCTGATCGCGCCGAAGCTGATCTAGCAGAGCGTCCTGACGAAGAACGAGACAGCTCCTGATCTGCTATCTCTCTGAATCTCGCGAGCTGATCTGGAGACATACGTGCCATCATCTCCTGAAACTCCTCATCACTCATCCCTCGACTCATCCTGAAAATGTCGATACCTGCACAGATAAAAAATAATGTTAGAATAATCAATTTAAACTATACAAAGCACATTAATAAAATCATTTTTGAAAAATCCCTCTTAAAATGCATATCTTATCTATCTTTATGGAAGATCTAAACAACGAATTGAGTAATACAATTCTCCAAGAATGAAGTATTCTATGGTCCCATGTTAATCTCCTGACACAACTCTGCATACACTGGAAGGTCGATAGACATGTCACCACAAAACAACGAGTCTGTCTCGTTCTCAAAAAATTCTACGACTTCTGTATTTCCATCATTGTTAGCCGATGCAGGCTCCAAGCTTGCGGTGGCCTCCACCCCTTGTAATTTCGATCCCTCTATTTGCATATTTTCTTCATCTATGCCTGGAACATCGCTTTGATCGTATACTCTCGCACCTCGAGGAGTTGAAGGTATAACATACCACCATCGAGGTTGTCGGGGATTTGGATAGAAGATTACCTGTTCACAAACACTTACAAACCGTCTTCAAACCATTGTGACATAAACCATGTCGTATTACAATTAGCAAGCAAATGCCTAGTTGCACCTGTTCACAATGGGCCGGCAACACAAAGGTGTCGCGCAAATCCATCCATTTTTTTTCGGAATCTATTTCGAGAAATCCAGATGGACCTCATCGAACTGTTGCGCCAGCTCCTCCAAGTACCACTTTGAACCACTGCACGTCGAATATTATCATGGAGAAGCTACGGTAATCCACTGTAATAATACTTTGCAAATTCCCAAAATACTCCATCTCATCCACAACCGTGTTCGGATCCGTTGCTCGTCGCCGGCTCTCTTGCTCAAACCTTGCCATGACACCACAGTCCATTGTGGAGCGCATTTTGTCAATACGCTCCACCCGAAAATGCCGTCCGCGCGACCACGCTGCACTATATATTTTGTACTACACATTGAAACACTCAAATTAGATGTAGCAAGAAAATTTAGATACGACACATTCTAAACCCCTCATTACCTTTGGACTACATCCCCTCGAGAACTCCCACTCCTCCATTGAGACCTCTGTCCCTTCGCTGGATGCTACGGTCAAGGCTCCATGCAACCATCATGTTGACATAAACCGTGGCATCTCCTCCATGCCTTCGGGATATCGAATCGGTCGGTGACGCGTACTGCGTCGGAATTCGGCTCGTGCTTCCTCTCGATCTTGCCTTGCAATCTGGTACTTGGCGAGCCACGTCTCCATGGAGGCATGGTGCAACATACAAAAGCGATTCACCTTCTCTTCCATTGAGGCATCCATTCTTTTTTCTACCCCATTTCCAACCACCACATCTCCAGTCAGCCTGTCATCGTCCTTCAACGTCCATAGCATTTCATTGTCTGGTTCCACCGTTGGTAGCCATTGTGAGATATGCACTAACGCCTCTGACACCAACCAACCTTCCACCATGCTACCTTCCGGATGAGCTCGTTGTCGCACAAAGCCTTTCAGGGTTTTCATGAAGCGCTCCAGGAAGAACATCCATCGCGTATGGACAGGTCCAGCAATCTCCACTTCATCCACAAGATGCACAAGAAGGTGAACTTGTATCGTGAGCATGCTAGTGGGCAGGTATTTCTCAAAGAGACAGACCATCTCAACTGCTCCCCGCCTTGCGGATTCAATAGAGGACGTCTTAATCTCTTTCTGTGAGATCCATTGCACCAAAGTCGACAGCTTGTAAAAGGCCCCGCGAATTTCTGGAGTTAGGCATCCCGCGATCGCGATTGCTAGGACAAACTGCCAAAAATGAGAAAGCATTAAGAATAATGGTCACTTTTCAAATTTCAAAATGTCCACGCTAATTAAAATCCATTCTGTTCACAAACCTGACATATCTTATGCCAATCATGGGATTTTAGCCCAGAAATCTAGTCATCTTTAGAAAATGCGGACCTGAGAGAACGCATCATACCCGTCGGAGTGCGGATAGACTTGATTACTTGCTTCACAATGCACTCTTCTTTGGTAGACAAAACCCAGGGAGCGCGAGGAAGCTGCACTCCCCCTTCAGCACTCGACTGCGGCCAAAGCGCCTCCATCTTACCTACCTCCTTTAAATCCATTCGTGCCCCTATAGTGTCTCTCTTTCCTGTGATGTGGTCCCATAGCAAGCTGCCCACATTTTTGAAAATATGCATGGGATCCAACAAGTGGTTGACCTGTAAGTGGGTCCAATATGGCAACTCGTAGAAAACTGAGAACCGCCGCATTCCATTTGGATGTGAATCTGGGTTTACCATTTTCAGCTCGTACCAGCTTGCAGCGTTCATACGTGCTGGAGGTCGTCCAAGAAAACCTTCCCTGAGTTCATGATCCTCCGACAAGAAAGCGGCGTGTCCTTGATATACCATCTTCTTCATGGTTCATGACCTTCGGGAGTCTAAGTGTGGCCCACACAATGGACATGCATGATAACCTGAGGTAACGAGACCTGCAAGGCGATCCACGACCTAGTGAATACTTGATTGAATGAAATAAAATATAGATATTACCGGCGAGAACAAAGGTCTGCTCACCTGAGCACTCCCCCAATCCCGGAAAGTCATGCATCGTTCACATGAGAATGGCTCGAATGTTGGCTGACCGCCGACCATCGCGCCTGCTCATATCTTGCACCGTGACCCCCTCCTCCCACAAAATCTTAAGCTCATCGACTAATGGATGAAGATACACGTCCATATTTTTTACTTTGTAGCGGCCCGGGACGAGCAAGCTAAGGATGAGATGTCCTTTCTTCGTAGAAAGCCATGGAGGAATGTTGTAGTTGACAAGCACTATAGGCCACACACTGTAAGAAGTCGAGCGCAGACCGAATGGGTTCACACCATCCATGGCGAGACCGAGCCAAAGATTCCTTGGCTCTTGCGCAAAGCCTGGGAAGGTAGAGTCAATGTGGCTCCATGCGCGCCAATCTGCTGATATTCGTTGAACTCCATCCGTGGACCTATTCTGCACATGCCATGTTGTCAAGCTTGCCATGGCAGACGTGCGAAACATGTGGTTTATGCGGGGGATGAGCGGAAAGTGTCTGAGGACTTTTTGAGGGATGGTTTGCCCTTGCAAGTCCTGTCGATACCTGTGAGCACCACACTTTGGGCATGTCTCCATACTCTCGTATTCATCTCGAAACAATATGCAGTCGTTGATACATGCATGGATGTTATTGTAGTCCATGCCAAGCTTCCGTAAAACATGTCGCGCATCATCACGAGACTCAGGCATGGTGTTTGCAGGTGGCAATATATGATATTTCAATAACCTGAAAAAATCATAAAACACCTTGAAAAATCTATCCATGTTTGCAATAATACTGTTTAAAAAAAAAACAATGAAGTCTGTGTGCAAGGTACCTGAATAACTCAGTCACACTCGTATCGCTCCAACCGTATTTTGCTTGCACACTTAAGAGTGCAAGCAATGTCTTCAACCGAGATACTCGGCACCCATCATATAATGGTATGGATGCTTCCTCTTTGAGCGGGTCAGATGTCTCAACATCCATGGGAATCAATGCATCGATCATTGCCTCCATCTCAGGCTCCAAGATTGTAGGCAAGTCGGGAAGGTTGTCTGTCTCCTCTGGCATTGACGGTATAGATGGGCCTTGCGAGTGGTCGATTGGCTCCTGCAATCCATCCATCGCACGTCCACGAACTCTTCTAATTGACCGCAAAGGGTGCACTCCCCCTTGGGTCGAGACATCACCCCCCTGGATACAAAATTTACCAACAAGACCCAATCTTATTGTGTATGGTTTTCAATTAGCTTGAGAGTACAATGCATGAAAAATGCTAACTTCAAATTACCGTTTGCTGAAAGTCTGCAATCGCCTGATCAATGATCTCAGATTGAAACTTGCCAAATCGTCGTATGTGTTCTATAGACAATCGGCGTTTTCGTCTAATTGCCAACTTGCATTGAGAGCAAGGACATGGGACACGCTGATTAAGATACGACTCGCGGTCTTGAACAATAGGACCTTCTTCGTTTGCCATCTTATCTACATTACAGCAAACAAGGCTTAAATGGATAGCTTTATGGAGATGTACGTCAAGTTGCAAGTTGACCATAAACCTTGCATTGTATATAGTAGTCGAGAGATTTTCCGATGTTATATCTCGGCCTTGTATCATGCTCAACGATTTGTTTGTCCCGGTAGATAATTTTTTGTTATATCTCGGCTTTGAGTATAAGTAATCCATTTTAAAATTAATGCGCGCCATCTATGAAATTTTATAACTATAGTAATAAAATTTATTTCAATCAATTCTACTCATAGTCATAAGACCTGAGAGAAATTATCCTATACTCAATTTAAGGGTTTCTTTTTCTATAACAATAATTTTGGGTTCATTTTGATGAAGTACGTGGCCGTATGCAAAGCACATTGCATACCATTATCAATACGTATATTATCTTAAATTTTCTTCCCTTCCCTCTCCCTCTCCCTCTCTTCCTCTCTTTCTCTCACCCTCACCCTCTCCCTCTCCCTCTCGTTCTCTTTCTCTCCCTCTCTCATTTCCTCCCTCCCCCTCCCTCTCCCTCTCCCTCCCTCTTTCTCCCTCTCCCTCTCCCTCTCCCTCTCCCTCCCTCATTTCCTTCCCCTCCCCCTCCCTCTCCCTCTTCCTCTCCCTCTCCCTCTGTTTCTCTTTTTTTCCCTCTCCCTCTCTATCTCTCTTTCTCTCTCATTTCCTACTGATCTCACCTGTCATTATTGTGGGAAAGTAGTGTTGAGATATTGAGCTCCACTCATGATATACCAGGGTGACCGTTGTGCATTTATGTCACTAACTTGTTAGCTGTAGATGCGGTTGGTACACCGCCCATGAATAATAGCTAGATGACAGCTATCTTTATCTACTCTAGTTCGTGGTTCAGTTAGTATACCACCTTAGTTATTTGAGTTTGGTTTGAGACCCATATATAGGGCTCTTCTATTTCTATGTACTTGAGTTATTTTTGGCTTACACAACTAAGAAGAGGAAAACTGTTTTTAGCCTCCACCTATGTGTGTATTCCCCCATTGTGCAAGCAAGAAAGCTATAAGTGAGACTCCTTCCTTCTCTCCCATAATCTTGACAAGTAGGACATATTAGCCCGCAGTTCCATAAAATGTGTGATGATAAGCACAAGGAAAATGGAAAAGAAAAAGTGCAGGAAAAGTCTTCTGAGTGCAGTATTGTATCTGCAAATTCCAGTGTGAAGATAAAAGAGGTTAATATCATGCAGGCCACTGATTCAGATGATGATTACATACTTGTAGCTTCTTCATGCAATGCCTTATAGGCTTGCGAGATACATTCTATGTATGCACAGTGCTGGCTCTTGGATTCGGGTGCGTCCTTTCATGTGACACCCTGTCGAGATTGGTTTCATGCCTATCATACCATGTCTGTGCATCTTCGTGATGACAGGTCTCTTAATATTGTGGGAATTGGAGATGTTAGACTGTAGTTTTCTTCAGGCAGTTCCTTTGTTTTGCACGATGTACACCATGTACCTGCGTTGACTCGCAACCTTATATCAACTAGACAGCTTGATGATGCAGGGTATTTTGTGTCTTTTGGAGACTCTGCATGGAAGATTACTCGTGGCAGGCTTGTACTTCCAAGAGGTGCCAAGTCAGGCACCCTCTATCCCTTACTTGTATCTAGAGATACATTGGATCATGTTTTGTATGTGGGTTCTATTCTCCATGTATCCCTTTGGCATGCTCGTTTGGGGCATATGTCTCTTAGAGGAATGAAAATGCTTCGTGATTTGCAGTATCTTCTGCCTTTTGACTGTTTGCATTTTGATTCTTATGATCACTGTTTGTATGGCAGGTAAACTAGAACTACACATAAACAGTCTGGTAAGAAATGCATGGGCGAGTCCTTGGCTCTTGTGCACTCAAATGTATGTGGGACTATGCCCTGTCATCAATCACTTGGTGGGGCAAAGTACTTTGTTACTTTCATAGATGATTACTCACGTAAGGTTTGGGCTTATTCCATAAAGAGAAAATCCGATGTCTTAGACACATTTAAGCATTGGCTTGCATTGGCAAAGAACCACTCTAGGAAAAGGCTCAAATGCCTAAGATCAGATAATGGGGGTGAGTATGTATCACGTGCTTTTGAGCAGTTTTGTGATGAGTGGGGTATTAAGCGTCAATTGACCATCCCTTACACCCCTCCCCAGAATGGTATGGTTGAACGGATGAATAGGACCATTCACGAAAGGGTCCGTAGTATGCTTAGCTAGGCTAGCTTACCGTAGCACTTTTGGGCTGAGGTAGTTACTACTGCAGTGTATCTCATTAACAGATCGCCTAGCAGTGGCATTGACTTTTAGGTTGTAGCAGAGGTATGGGCAGGCAAGCCCCCCTCTTATAATCATTTGTGTGTCTTTGGATGTGAGGCATTCTTCCATATACCCAAGGGAAAATCTAATAAGCTCGAACCTAAAAGTTTCAAATGCATTTTCATTGGCTATGGAGATGTAGGAGAGATGGGTTACCGTCTATGGGATCCGCAGGCACACAAAGTGATCCATAGCCATGATATCATCTTTCATGAGGACAAAATGCATATGGAGCCTGAGAAAGTGGTTGAGGTATGCAGAGTTATCTTTCAAGAGGAGCCACCTGCTCCCATTCAGTCAGCTCCATGGCCAGCTAAACAACGTGCGGCATCACCTGATGCTCATGGCCTAAATGCTAGACATGCTGATGTTAGACAGGATGTCGGTCAGGGAACGGAGCCTGGGTTGAGGCGTTCTACTAGAGATAGACAACCTCTTGACTATTTTGCGCCCTCTATGGATTATGTACTGGTTACAGATGCAGGAGATCCTCTCACTTATGATGAGGCTATGCACAGCAGTGATTGTCACTGTTGGGAGAGGGCTATGTAGTCTGAGCTTGACTCATTGCATAAGAATCAGAATTGGGATTTGGTTTCCTTGCCTCAGGGTAAAAAGGCTTTGCCATGCAAGTGGGTGTACAAGCTAAAAAGTACCCTTGGACACCCCAAGCTGGCATATAAGGCTCAATTGGTTGCTAAGGGTTTTAAGCAAGACCATGGTGTTGACTTTGATGAAGTCTTTTCTCCTGTGGCCAAGATGACCACCCTATGCTTACAATTGGCCTTGGTTGCAAAGCTTGACTTAGACTTGTACCAGATGGATGTCAAGATGGCTTTTTTACATGGGGACTTGCATGATGAGATTTGCATGGAGTAGCCTAAGGGCTTTGTAGACCCTGGCAGGGAACACCTAGTGTGAAAGCTAAAGAAGAGTCTATATGGCTTGAAGCAGGCACCTAGGGAATGGTACCATAATTTTGATGCATTCATGCAGTCATAGGGCTATAGCCATAGTGCTATGGATCCGTTCTTGTACAGAAGAAAGCCCGTGACGGTTCTTTACTAATTTTGGTACTCTATGTGGATGGCATGCTTTTAGTAGGGATAGCTCATGAGGAGCTAGATGCTCTTAAGGCTCAGCTCAAGAAGAGCTTTGAGATGAAAGATCTGGGACAGGCCTCTCATATACTTGGTATGTGCATTATGCGTGATCGATCTCAGGGACTACTCTATCTATCATAGAGGGAGTACAATCATAAAGTCCTTGAGCGCTTCCACATGCAGGATGTTAAGCCTATTGTTTTTCCATTACCTTCTCATGTGAAGGTTTCACAGGCCAATTGTCCATAGATAGATGAGCAGAGGGCTGATATGGCCAAGATTGCCTATGCATCAGCCGTGGGCAGTCTTAGGTATACCATGATAGCCACCCGTCCGGATATTGCTTTCGCAAGTGGGGTTGTGGCACATTATATGGCTACACCTGGCAAGAAACATTGGGATGTTGTGAAGGGTATCATGAGGTACCTGAAGGGCATAGCAGATATGTGTTTTTGTTATGGCAGCCAGCATACAAGGAGTTGTGGGGTACACTAACTCTAATTATGCGGGACATGTAGATAGTAGGAAGTCCACTTCTAGCTATGTGTTCACTTATGCTAGAGGGGCTATCTCTTGGATGTCCAGGGCACAGAAGTGTATGGGCCTTTCTACTACAGAGGCCGAGTATATTGCAGCCATAGAGGCTTGCAAGGAGGCTATTTGGCTAGGCCATTTGATTGAAAACCTTGGTGTGACAGATGTTGTGCCTATACTACATTCGGATTCTATGAGTGCCATTCAGTTGGCCAAGAATCTGGTCTTCCATACAAAAATGAAACATATTGAGGTGAGGTATCACTTCATTCGTGAGGTCATTGAGGACAGGTTTGTTGACATTGTCAAGATTCCGACTGAGTAGAATCCTGCAGACTTGCTCACGAAGAGCCTCACTACTGAGTGCTTTGCCTTCCTCAGGAGATTGATGGCCATTGGATGAGATAATGTCTTTTTCCTCATCCTATTGTACATGTGTACATGTTGTACAATCTTGTCTTTTTTCTCTCTCTCACTCGGGCAGATTCACCTTTAAGTGGGAGGTTGTTGGGGGTAAAGGCGCCTCCACCTAGCCGCCCGTGTGTTACTACACTAACAGTACCTACCACTGCACACTGTAGGTGGTGGGTGCTTGTCACAGTCACTTATTCTTTATTCTTTTAGTGACAGTTTGAATAAAGGAAGGCCCGCCCACACATTGTGGTTGTTGGAGTTCCCACTTTTGAGTCTCTCTCTCTCTTGGCTCTTTCTCTCCATCCGCCATAGCTCTCACCGCCAAGCTTCTTCCTTCTAGGTTCCACTTCCCTGTTAAGGATGAAAAAAATAATCATTGGGTAATTCTACATCCATACACACATTGCTTTGTATGAAATGCTTTACCAATGTTTCTGATGTTATCATTCTACATGATGATGGTATCTTACATGATTTTACCTAAAATTTTGGTTAAAAGTATATATTTAGAAACCTCACCATCTTTGTATAAGGTTGAATCTTCTTCTCAAGAAATCTATTATAATGGTATATGAGAAATAAAAGGATTGGAAATAACTACAGGTTCATATAAAGAAAAGCATGATTTCTTAGTAGACCATTTATAGTCTTCTGATATTGTTTTGTACATATGAAATAGAGGGTTTACATATAGTGACCCCCTTGAGTTGTATCCATATAATGATTTCAAATTTCACAGTCAAACTATAACTCCATAAAGTGATTCAGAGCTTGAATGGTTTCCTTTAATCACACATATATAAGCTAAATGTGCACTTAAGAAAGTAAGTAAAGCTTGTATGATATATGTGATTAAAGTTGAGGAATCTACTTCATAAACTCTTATTTTCATACAAATAACATTTTTAGGATATATATAAACATTACTTTGCAAAGGACTATCCATCAAAATCCTCCCCCCTATAGAGAGGCACCTTATAGTTATAATCCAATATACCAAAAGAAATCGAGACACAAGTCGCTAAACTTTTGAACAAAGGGCTTGTTAGACCACCCATGTCTTCACACTTTGGATCACATGTACTCTTGATCGAGAAGAACATTATTGACTATAGAGCACTCAACAAAGTCATAGGAAAAAACAAATAGTCTATTTTGGGTGTTGAGGATCTATTACCAAACTAAAGGAGCCATGATTTTCTATAAAATTCATTTAAATTATAGATAAAGTTTTTTGAAATGCCTTTTGGTTTAATAAATGCACATTTTTTAAACGAAGCTCATGAACCAATATCTTTTAATTACTTATTAGCACTTTGTCATTATGTTTTTCAACATCATCTTGATGTTTAATAAATCAAAAACTAAACATACAAAGCATCTAAAACTTGTTTTTGATTTACTACATCGTAATCATCTATATGCTAATCTTGGTAAGAGTGCTTTATTCTAATATCAAATAGAGTATCTTGGTCACATAATTTCAATAGAAGGTATAAAGGTTGATCAAAATAAAGTTTGTACTATTACTATGTTACTAAATTGATTGCTTACTATGCATTCTCTATTTAGTAAATTTATGTCAATAAATTAATGACTCACTTTTCTTTAAGTGTTGATGATGATCTAGCATGGCCATGAGACCATTTAGAGACCAGTATTCCTAGTGCATCACTTAAAGGGGTGATCAAAGCACTGTGATGGGGATATCTAGTACATGCAGTACAAGTGATGAAGGGGGAAGGAAGTGTCTGCCAAGTGTAAGAGTGTACACAAGAACCAAGGAGTTCCACATAAATGAAGATGCATTGAGTTCTAAGAAGAGGAAGTGCATTAGCATTGTGTATATGTATTTATGTGTGCATCCGGGGACACTTGGAAACGTTTATTTGTGTCTAATAAACATTGCATTCATTTGGGGTCATCCTCTCCCTTACAAGTCAATTATTAAGGTCTTTTCTCTCTTAATGAATTAAGGAGAGAAGTAATTCTTTCACTAATAAAGACGAGAGAGGTAATTCTCTCACTAAGAAAGACGAGAGACATGATCCTCTGGAAGTGAGGAGAGAAGCGATTTTCTCTTTCTAGGGTCTAAGATGACACAAGCTTTTGTGTGGTAGTCAATCTTAAGGTTGAGGCCCAAGGCAATCTAATGAGATATCCTTATCTATGGCTCAAGATATGGCGAGATCTACAACTTTTGTGTTTGACGTTTTTCCATCTGAGCAATGCACAAAGAGATATTCCAAAACTGGTGCTACAAAGTAGGTCTTGGAACAACCAAATCTTGCTTGAAGATCAATCTTTTCAATCTTGGTACTCAAGTCTCTCTCTAAGAAGAGAAGCTCTTCCAGCCTATAAAAGGGAGGCTCTCCTTGGGTGTAGAGGAGGTGAAGGAAGCATCACTTTGCATGCATGCAAGAGGAGGAGAGAAGGCAGTTCGGAGTCTCACAAAGTGCTATGGAAGCTCTACTGCAATGAAGCACCAAGAAGATAGCCCTACACATATTTTGTAAGAGAGAATAAGAGAAATCAAGAAGATCAAAGGAGCTAACTTCCAAGTTGTGCAAGTTCTCACCGGTTGTATACCGTGCAAGGATCTATGTAAGTTCAAGCTTTCCAACCCTTGAGTTATGCAAGTGCTATGGAAGCTCTGCTAAAATCAAGCTCTAAGATGAGATCCCTACACATATTGTATAAGAGAAAAGGAGAGACTCATGAAGGATCAAAAGGTGCCAACTTCCAAGTTGTGCAAGTCTTAGTCGGTTGTATACAATGCAAGGAAGTGTGATCTTGTTCCCAAGATCTACAAGTTAAGAATTGGTTTATGTGTAACAAAAGAGCTTGCTTCTTGTCAATAATATAACTCCACAAGGGGGGGGATTGGCCCATCTTCCAATCCTTGGTATGTTGTCAATATCTCTATCTCTCTCTCTTTCTCTCTACATCTTTCTTTTCTCTCATTTGTTCTCTCTCTGTGTTAGCATAATATTCACCATATTTCTTTTAAGTATATAAGAAGGTCGAGCATGTATCCTGGATTTTATAACTGTGCTATTAGAGCACATCTCTTTGCTTTTCTCAAAATAAAGGAGATCCTTGAAAAAAGAAGGTAAACATGGCAATCAATGAAGTGCCTAACAGTGAGCAATTACAGGCTCAATTGACAGAGTATCATAGCTTGTTGGAGATTCTCAAAGTACATCAATTTATTGACAGCTTAAGAGCAAGGGAAGAAGCTACTTATGAAGGAATGGATCCTCCAAAAGATGGTGATACTAGAGGAAACACCACTACACCAATTGATGGTGAAGGTGCAAAGCATCCAATTGCTGAGAAGCTTCCTAGAAGGAAGAAGGACTCTCGAGTCAAGAAGAGTAAAAAGACCTCACCTCAAGTGAGGCGGATAAGGAGAAATTCATCTCCCTCAACAACCAGCTACTCCCTTGATTACTCAAGTTCCTACTCCTCATCATCATTTTCTAGTTCCCACTCTCTTGGTTCTAAGTCGTGTGCAATCTGCAAAACAAGGATCATAATAGGAGCAAGCTTAAGAAGACTAAGACTTTCAAGTCTGGGGATAAGGACATAAAGTTTGAGTCTTATCTGGTAAGAGAGATCCTGCTAAGGCATTAGCCTTTGTCAGGTAATTTGAAGTTGCTTTTTCTTATGGTAATTTCTAAGAAAAGTCCAAGCTCATGCATGTAGGCATGCACTTGAAAGACACTGCTAGCAATTGGTGTTTGACTGTCATTTCAAAGGAAAGGAAACTCGGACTTGGGAAAAGTTCAAGAAGAAGTTTTATGCTCAGTTCTTGCCTCCTGATTTTGAGAATGATGTCGAGAAGGAGTGGGATTGGCTAGGCAAGAAAGAGCATGAGAAGTTCAGTAGTTATGTGGACTCCTTTCATGGAGATCAGCGAATGAAGAGAAGAAAAGGAAGTTTGAAGCTGGCCTACTCCCTTATTTACACAAAACCATGAAGGTGTATCCACATGAAACTTTATCTCACATGATGGAGTCTACCATCATAGTTGAAAGTTTGCATACACCTCGTACATCTCGAAAGTTGGAGATGAGTTCTTATAGAGCTATACAAGAGCACCTCTATGATCAACCAAGAGACATGACTAATCAAAGAAGACCTACCTCTACCCATGACCAATATTCAAAGCCAGAGGGTAACAAGAAGAAGTGCAAGTATCTCTCACCCTCTGAGAGATACAAAAGTGCAAAGAGGAAGGAAGGTGCTTTCTTTGTGGTGAGTTAGGGCATAAGAAGCCTGATTGTCCTCACAAAAGGAAGGAAGAATATGTGATTAAAGATTCGCCTTTGCCATCCTCAAATTCTATTCCAGATGGTCAAGCTAAAACTCCTTCAAATGAGAAGAAGAGACAACTCTTAAAGGGTTGGGGGGACACTCAACACTCAACGAGTTTTGATACTCTTTGATCTAGGGTCCACAGATAATTTTGTGTTAGCAAATACTACTAAAAGGCTACAAATTTCATTGGTTTGATTGGAAACACCAATTGGATCAGGTTCGTTAGCATTTGAAGGACTTACAACCGATTCTTCTCCTATCTAGGGAAAGTTGAATCTGAGAATTGCAGATTACTATGACCAAGATTCACTCCCAGGAGAGTTACCTTCTAAGCACTCGGAAGTTCACACAATTGATCTTATCTTAGCTAGTTCACCACCTAACTAACCACCTTACTGAGTAAGTGCAAGTCAGCAAGAGGAGATCCTAAAAAAAGTAAGAAAACTATTGGAAAAAGGGTTAGTTCAACCTAGCTCTTCTCCATACTGCTCTCCAGTCTTACTTGTTCAAAAGAAAGACATGTCTTTTCATATGTGCATAGACTATAGGTCTTTGAACAAGATCACAATCAAGAATCATTTTCTAATCCTAGGGATAGATGATATATTGGATAAGTTGTAAGGGGCTAGTATCTTTAGTCACATTGATCTCAAGAGCAGCTATCACCGGATATGGATAGAACCTAAAGATGTTCATAAGATAGATTTTTGTACAACGTTTGGAGTATACAAGTTCTTAGTCATGCCATTTGGTTTGACTAATGCACTTGCCACATTTAATTGAATGATGGAGAGAATTTTCAGACGTCACTCAAAGTTCACATGTGTCTTCTTTGATGACATTATAATATTTTCACGGTCTGAAGAAGAGAATAGAAAACATCTATCTATTGTTTTTCAAGAGCTTCATAAGCATAGATTGTAGGGCAATGCTAAGAAGAGTGAATTTTTCCTTTCAGAAATTCATTACTTGGGCCATATTATTTCTCACAATCTAGTGAGAATGGATCCTAAGAAGATTCGAGCTATTGTTGAATGGCCTACACCTACTTCTGTACATGAAGTTCGAAGTTTATTGGGCTTATGTTCACACTACATGAGGTCCATACGAGGTTTTTCATATGTTGCATCTCCTCTACATGACCTTAGAAGCGAATGCCTTTTTGTTGGGGATCAAGGAAACTACAAGCCTTTGAAAGAATTAAGTTTCTCGTGACTCAAGAACCAATTCTCATAGTTCTGGATCTTCAAAAACCTTTTGAAGTTCACTGTGATGCTTCTGGGGATTGCATTGGAGCTATGCTTAAGCAAGAGCATCATGCACTAGCATTTGAGAGCCAATGCCTCAAGGATCATGACCTACATGCTCCAATATATGAGAAAGAGCTTATGGCGGTGGTACATCCTCTTCAAGTATGGAAACACTATTTACTCGGTGCAAATTTTGTTATTAAAACAGGTAACCAAAGTCTGAGATACTTCTTCACTCAAAAGAAGCTCTCAGAGAAATAGATGTGTTGGGAAAATTTATTATCTATGTTTCACTTTCAAATCCTTCACACATCTGGAACTAAGAATGTGGTAGTAGATGCTCTATCATGGTGACCTCCTGTGAATGCAATCCCAACTATTTACCATAACGAGTTCATGGATTTACCCAAAATGTATACAATTTATTCTGACTTTTCAACCATATGGGATCAGCTTAACTCAAGGCTGTCGATTATACCGTACTCGATTCAAGATGATTATTTGTATCATCATCAAGCAATTTGTGTAGCATTACCATTGCAACACAATGTAATGGATGAAGCGCATGCATCTCCATATGCTGGATATAGGGGTATCCTACCCACTACTCAAACATTGAAAGATATGTACGTGAGTGCAGGATATTCCAAAAAGTAAAGTATGATAGGCATAAATCATCTGGTCTACTTAACCCATTACCTATTCCCAATGAGCCTTGGGAAAGTATAGCCATGGACTTTATCATGGAGCTTCCTTGCACACAAGCACACAATGATGCAATCTGGACTATCATTGATAGATTCAGTAAGCAAGCACACTTTATACCTATGTGAAAGACAATCAAAGCCGATGATATGGCTAAGCTACTTATTGCTCATATTTTCAAGCATCATGGCATGCGTAAGTCCATTATTGTAATATCCCCACATACAAACTCCCCTCACCTACAATTTTAATGAAATTAGTTTAAATTTTTTTAAACCCACCTCCCTGTCATTACCGAATAGGTGGCAAGGGGAAGGAGGAGGATGATGATGTCGATGATGGAGGAAAGGAAGGTAACAATGATGACAAAGAGGAAGGAGACATTGATGAGGGAGAGGCCACAGGCCTACCGCCCCTCTTGCCCCTTCTCGACTTGTCAATAGCACCACCGCCATGCAAAAGGGACGAGTGGTGGCACCACTCCACCTCCTCCCCACAAACCCCCCCAATAATACCCTAACCCTTTCCTTATAAACCCCCCCCCCTAAGTAGAGATACCACCTCTTCCTCCCCTGCTGTCGCTGAGAGAGAGAGAGAGAGAGAGAGAGAGAGAGAGAGAACCCTCGAGAAGGTTCTCCTTCTCTTCCTCTCCCTAGAGGGTGGCCACACGGATATTCTCCTTTTCCTTTTCCCTTTCCCCAAGTTCATCCCCTAACCTATGAGCCAATCTTCCCCAATGTCCCCTCTTCTCGAGCAAGTGACTGTTGAAGTCTTGTGTGAATCGCATCTAAAAGAGCAGAATATCATGGCCCCCAAGCAGAAATTGTCACGCGCAGATGGTAATCCCTCAACAAGCAATGAAGCCTCAGGCGAGGGCATCACTACCAATCCAACTGCAGTACCAATCATAAGTAATGTATTTCCAAATTGATGGATGCTTGCTTGATTTTCACATGAGATACTCTAGGGTTGTACTATGCCATGCACGAGAATAGGACACTTAAAAGGATAAATTTCATCTCAAGTATTCAAAGATGGAGTTTGCAAAGTTCATGTATCAAGAGAAGTAGATTGCTTCATGTTTTTATGTGTTAGAATCCATGCATAGCATAAGTAGCATATAAGGCTCTAAAGTATCAAGCATTGATAAGTCTTCGAATTAGTCTTTACCTAGGACAATATTGTTTAAGGTTCATTGATGATACATGCATGGGGAAAGATTATATGAAACATAAATCAATGGTACATGAAATGATCTTGCCTAAAAGTCTTGCACCCATTCCTATGAAGGTTTTGCAATTAAATAATAGTTAAAAAGTTTACCTTGTGCTGCCAAGCCATGAATTGAGTACAACTTGCACAATAAATTCAAGAATTATTTTACATTGAAATATGGTATTGCATCATATAGGAGTTACAAATTTGTCTCACACTCATTGAAAGAAAGATAAAGTCAAGTTAAAATTTTGCATGGTATCGCTCTTGATCCCAAGAGGGAGAGCAAATATGCGTTGAAAAGGTTATCACGACTATTCTTGCAATGTTTGGGAAAGAATACCATTGTTTTCTTTGGTTGATTGAATAACACCCTAAATGCTTTTACATTCAGCAAATTGTTGAATTGTGGTTTGGGTGATTATTCCAAGTGCTTGTGATTATTGGTAAATGCATGGCAGAGGTCTCTGATGACACGTTGCCATGGGGATAAAGGAATGTCTTTTGAAAGATGATATTAGGGATAAATTCTTTGTTTGTGCTTGATTCCTAAATGAATTAATTAAGAAAATGATATTTTGCACGGGTGGATCATATTCAAGATTGCATCGCAGAATAACTTGAGAAGGGAACTGTTCGATTCATGGCTGAAGGTCGAGTGGGTAAAAAGGCCAACCATAGAAATTGTGTTTCACTCCTAGGCCGCCTGGGGTGTCAAGTGGAGCTCTAAACATCCCTTGCTAGATAATGGAGGGTGGGGGGATAGAGTTGAAGGCTGTCGTGAGCCCAATGTCTGTAGCGTTGGAAGATCCTATTCTAGATAATGGATGGAAATTATGGTGCCATGTGATTTGTACGGGGTACTTCTGCAAGGCGCAGAAGGGATATATAATTACTCCTGTATAAGTAGGAGACAAATATTAACTTGAGATAAGTTAAGAAACTTGTTTGAAAAAAGAACTCCTTGCTTTGTTTTCATGTCACTGCTCTAAATTACGCAAACGAACCCCATTCCCTAAAAGGCCTAATTAAGAAAGTTGATTTTGAATGTCACACATAAATGTGATAGGACCTAATTAGAAAACTAAAGCTATCAAGGGAAGCGAGTGGGCAGAACCCCCCAATGGGTCTATCCTATGGTAGGGTGGTCCTAGAGCACGAGGAGGCTCCTCACAAGGTTTTACCGTCATTCAACCTTTAGGTATTGATAGGTTAAAACACGATTCATGCCATTTTAGGGGATTGGAATGGGACTATGCTCTACTAGCAAAGAGGTTGAGTGGCAAATCCCTATTGTTTCCAATTCTCTTTGAATCAAGTGCAGCATGGATATGCTTTGGCTTCGGTGTCTCTGTGTATAAAGTACAATGTCTAGGACTGATGCTAGAATGTTGTCAAGAGACCTTGAACCCTAGAAACCCAATTTTCAAGTTGATCCTAGTGGGTTTGACTGTGAACATTCCGTTGCAAGGCGGACTCAAGAAACCCTAGGCAACAAAGCCAAAACATTCCATGGGAGTGCCCGGGCACAGCAACACTTAGATTCATTTCTCGATGAACCGCTAAAGCATGCATGGACAGCAAATAGGCAGGCACGTTACAATTATAAGTGATTGCCATCCCCGCATCACCAGCCTCTTTTGGCCAGCTCTCTTGAAGAATCTCGGGACTCGATTAACGTTTTTGTTCTCTTATAATCCTCAAATGGATGGGCAGAGTGAAAGTCCT